>NC_090740.1:130038033-130103549 GCF_036898095.1 Palaemon carinicauda | reverse complement strand
AGACCGAGAGAAGAGAGAGAGAGAGAGAAGAGAGAGAGAGAGAGAGAGAGAGAGAGAATTTTAATGATACACTAAATGAAATGAGGATAGTTTTAGATAATTCAATGAGAGAGAGAGAGAGAGAGAGAGAGGAGAGAGAGAGGAGGAGAGAGAGAGAGAGAGAGAGAGAGAGAGAGAGAATCATTGTAATGATAAACATTAAATAAGATAAATGCGATCTTTTAGATGAATCAATTTAATAAGAGAGAATAACTTCAGTTATGTCAGATCCGATGAGGGAGAGAAATACTCTAATAACAGAGAATATACATAAAATAAAACAAAAGTGAATAGTTACTTATTGGAAACCTCTCAATGTTACAAATGCTATATAGTCTTAGCCAAAGATAAACTCCTGATTGTTTTATTTCACACCCTTTTTGTAATAAAACCTTCCATAAAGACAGCTAGAAACTACATCATAAACGGAGGGACAGTCTTACTTCATAAATACCTTTAAAATTGGAATTAACTTCAGATTTCAGCAAGATTAAATATGAGGCACTACATCAAGGTAGTTTCTGCTGGTTGCATACTCTATCATAAAAAAAAACTAGGAAAATCAAAGGGCTTCAATATGAAATAGTCATAGAAGACTCATTTCCACAAACTCGGCAGAAAAACTAAATTACAAGACCTGACAAACCAGCAACTCTGCGCTACGAAAGGTGAAGACTAGTTTCAATCAGGGTTGCCAGTTTGGCCTTTTTTCCGGCCAAAAAAAACTCAAATTTGACCTTTTGTATTTAAATAGGTTGGCCTTTAGTAATATGAAAAAAACCGGCCCTTAAATACTATATTTTTTACCTTTTTCTATTAATGGGTTGACCTTTTTAAAGCCTCTGTTGATTAGAAATTGACCTTTTCTCATTTAGAAAACCTGGCAACCCTGGTTTCAATCAGCTGACCCTCTTATCATCCTAGACCAGAATGACTCTAAAAGTAAGGTCAATCAAGAAGTCAAGGTTTAAGTTTGGAAATGCAGCCTAATTAAAATACACGACCAGCTCTGAGAGTGGGGTATTTACTCATTAGGCAGATTAATCTCCATTATCCAAGAACAAAACCGAGAAAAGAACCTTTTGGCCATACTGTACTCCATATTGAGTTTCCATACTTGTGCACAAATTGAAGGTCTAAACATGAAAGATATTGTTTAAATATACCTTTCAATCATAATTAGCCTTAATTCAGTATAAAATTCATGAGCATTTGAAACCGTCCAAATGGATGACTGTATTTATGATATGTGTGCTATATGATAACATAACGTGCAACTAAAGAAAAACTCATGCCATTTCATGATGGATTAAAGTCAAATTGAGGCTGGTATGAAAGAAGGAATGAATCAGGAACGTACATGGACTATACTAGAAGGCTACAGTCCAATGGGACGCAGCAAAGGACGTTAAGACTGCCAACAGAGCACAGAGTACTATTGACAATGTATATACACACCTTACATCCATAAATAAATCACACTTGTAAGAAACAATGTATTTTCTCGACATCACATCACGGGGTACTCATCAGTCATTAAAGTTAAGAAAAGGAAAGAACTAACAATGTTTCCCTTACAGATACCCAATACGAACTTACAATAATCACCTACTTGCAAAAAATTTTTTTGATGTTGACCCAAAGACACAGAAGAATGACATTCACCAGATGTGGAATGCTCGTAGGAATAACACTCCCTAAAGAGAGTAAACTACTGTACAAGGGGTGGGCTTCTGGGGAAAAAAAACAAAAATGACTGCAGAAAATTTCAGGTCTTTGGGATCAACAGTTGCAGAGGATGGTGATAGGCTCAACAGTTGCAGAGGATGGTGATAGGCTCAACAGTTGCAGAGGATGGTGATCTGGGGGCAGAAATAAGCCACAGAATACAAGCAGGATGGAAGAATTGGAAAAAAGTGCGTGTGGAGTACTGTGTGACAGGAAAATAGGGTTACACAGGACAGTTGTGAGACCGGCAATGATGTATGGAGCGGAGACGTGGGCAATAAAGAAGACAGAAGAGAAGAAACTGGATGTGGCAGAGATGAGAATGTTGAGATGGATGAGTGGGATGACAAGAAGAGATAAGATACGGAACAAAGTAATTAGGGGTACCACAGGAGTAAGAAAACTATCAGATAAGATCCAAGAAAGTAGACTGAGGTAGCATGGTCATATCATGAGAAGAGATGAACAGTATACTGGGAGGAGGGTAATGGAAAATGGCGGTACAGGGAACGAGAAGGAGACCAAAGCCAAGGAAGGTGGACTGGTGGACTGTATCAATGATGACCTTCGATCAAAGGGATTAACCGGTGATGAAGTGTGCGACAGAGGTAGACAGAGAAAGCTGGTCAGAAACGTCGAAGCCACATAAAAGTTGGAAATGAAGAAGACGACTGCAGAAAATAACTTCTGTCATCACAGCTACTGCAGACAATGCTGTCAGTGACAAAAATCTTGGAAAGGGAGAACTCAGTCTATCAAACCAACAGTGGTTGACAGCACATTCTCAAATGTGACAAAAGCCATTGCATACAAAACTCTGTGGGACAAAAGGTGGCATAGCAGAGGTCATCTGTTAATGGAATACAGTATAGAAATGATATGCGAGTAGGCCACCATGGAAAGATACAAAGTAAAATCATGGAGCTTACAGTATTGGCATTATAGGAAGTGTAAAAGCAGAAGATTATAAATTCTGCACTTGAGTAAATGAAAATAGCAGGACTGACCATAGGTTCAGCAATAAAAGCAGGTCACAACTGTATCAAATGGAACAGAAACAGCAGCAAAACAAAAATGCAGTCACAAGCTGCACATAACTCTGTACTAATACAGTAGCTTTGGTACAGTTAAGTAAAACATCAAAGCAGCAGCAATAATTAAGTGTAAATGAGGCACTATAGTCAAGGCAAAAATTTTCTCTTGAAATCGAGCAATTTGCTAAAGGTACTTCATAAAACAAAACCTGTTGCTGTTGCAAGTAAATGCTAAAACAAGAAAAGACAAAGAAGTTTAAAATATCAAGATGGTAAGGAAAGTAACATGGATTGAAGAAATGGAGAAAACACTAAGTAATGAGCATCCCAGATGAGTAATGCATAGGTGAATAGACAGGTGTAGAACAGTCTTCAAAGAGGGAGCTAACCAGCTACTATACAAAGCAGATGTAAAAGCTGGTCTTGAAAGCAGCAATACTGTACTAAATGTCAAAATCATGGGAACTGTTGAGTTTCAAAACTTACAATGGACTGATCAACAAATACGTTGACCAGCTAGTAGTGGTACATCACTAGAGCACTTAAATCTTCAACTTTAATATGAGAAAAAGATTCTAATGAAAATAAAAATTAAAGATTTAAGAACAGAAAAGGCAGGGGAATTCACAGCAGCATGAAATTCTTTCCGGGTTTGATTACAGAGACCAAAGGTCCATTTTTGTTAAAAAATACTTGGTAGCAGAACACTAATCTTCAAAGAAATTAGAGATCTCTTCAAGAGAACATGAATACTAAACAGACCATACCTAGATGGACTTGGCAAATTTCTTTCTGCATCCTAAATATCAACCAATATATACAGTACACACAAGAAACCTGACATGAGACACATTAACAAGAATGCTAGGTCAACAGAACAGTACAGAAATGCAGTTCTATTAAACCCATATACAAAGTAAAGGAAAAAAAAAAAAAAAAAAAAAAAAAAAAAAAAAAAAAAAAAAAAAAAAAAAAAAGCTCTGGGGCTAAGAACCTTTCCCACTATCAAGTGGTTAACACAAGAAATGTTACTGTGATTCAACTTGAAAATTAGGTGCAAAGCTGAATTACAGAATTCCCCATGCCCCAAAATAAGAGAAATCTACAGCACACATACACTCTTGACACACAGGTTAAGGGAATGAAGAACTAAAAAGAGGCAATGAAAGTAGATTATTCTTTTCTACATAAGATAATGCTGGGGAAGAATCCTGCAATTGAATTGTCTCAACAAATCACATAAAAGAAATGAGGACAGCAATTCTTCCCTGTAAAATGGTCAACAGTCAACTGGGAGAATTCTATATCGTACATCAAGCCTTGTTATGATAAATGGGTTTGCATGAAACATCAATATGGATTAGCAACAATAAATGCTGAAATGTGCTGTTATCATGAGAAATAACCACAAGAATTACACCGTGACAAAATCAGGAATTAAGCTGTTAAGCTAAAATATCTTTGTAAATCAACAGAGAGAGAGAGAGAGAGAGAGAGAGAGAGAGGAGAGAGAGAGAGAGAGAGAGAGAGAGAGAGAGAGAGAGAGAGAGAGAGAAAGAAAAAAAAGAACAGTTTGTGAGGTATTAAAATTTCTCCATACATAACAACCTGTTATTTCAAACACCTTTTTTGTTCATTCTGGAAAAAGAAACCAAGTTCTGAATCTCAATATGGCAGCTAGAAAGTAATCAAATCTTCTCAAATTTTTATTTGGGAGAATTTTTCCAATCAGAGGCTTGAATGTTCAATCAGTGTAAAAACCAAAAATGACCCCTTCATTTACACAATTTAGATGTTTTGAAATAAACTGCCACTGATTAATGGGCGAAATATCTCCTGGGGAAAAAAAAAAAAACTAAAATGGTGCACATGGGGAACTTATGACACTAATATGTAAACTCATGTAAAATAAAAAGTTCTCTATGAAAAGTTAATAAAGGTTATGTGATTTAGTGGCCAGTACAATAAGGTGAGCAAATGAAAAAATTATGGAACGAGAACGTCCTAACAAACTTGGTGATAAACATTTATGTCTTCAACACAGGAAAAGTATAAATACATGTTAAAATTTTTATTACGAGTTGAATGAAAACCATCATTTAATATGAAAAGTTAAAATTACAGATGACAAGCAAGAATAATGATTAACACTACAGATAGTTTTAACACGGATACAGAAAAAAACAATCCGTTTTGCAACGAAGAGGAATAGATAGCTAAGAAAAACCATGACTGATAACTAGTGCCGATGTCTAAAGATGGGTAGGAAAATACCCAAATGTGGGAGGAAAAGGTGACCAAATATAGAGGCAAGTGATTTGGAAGAATGGGGAATCATAGTTGAAAAATCGGGCATGGTGCCGCCAGGCTATCTTACGAAAAGAAAAAAAAACATGGGCATGAAAGATATACAAATGGGTTTACAAGGATTAAGTTATAAGATGACGCAACAACAAACAAGCCTTAATACAAGTGGATGAATAAGGATGATGAACAGAACAACAAAGGGAATATATAACATGGCAAGTAGTGATGGTAGACGGGAGATGACAAGGGGGTGAGAAACTTGTTAAAATATACAGTAAAACGTAATGAAGCAAGAGAGCACAGTACACATTAAATTCAGAAGCAAAACATCATAAGAAATGCGACTGCACGTTTGGATAAGAAATGTGGTAGTTACAATGTGATAAACTTTACCAAAGATTGTAAATAGCATGCATTTTTAAGGGTTTAGTGGAATATTACACTAGGGAAAGAATGAGTAACAAACTTGAGAAAATAGGGCTCTTCTAAGATAACAGTATAAAACTGATAAAGTTTCCCCCAAAAATGGCAAACTTTTACATAGGCAAATGTGTGAAGAATTTTGGGGTAGATAAAAAAAAACTTAGGCAAATGTGTGAAGAATCTTGGGGTAGATAAAACAAAACAGTTAATGCGCAATAACAGATGTTGAAACTATGTCTGGGAAGTAAGGGAAGGGTGATAATGCTGACTGGAAGAAATATTAGTATCTGTCATCCCTAAAAGATCAGGTTTTATAAATGACCTGTGCAAAGTTCAGCAGCACTAACAGAGAAAGTGAAAGCCTGATGGAACAGCAATGAGACAATGTAAAATAGCAATAAATATACCAATAAAAGGTGAAATGGTTGATAATTTGAAAGATCAGGACAAATACTTGAATTATAAAAATTAAGACTACCGGATGCAGTGGCACAAGTGCCTTAGCCAGAATGAATACTAAGAGGAGTCCTAAATGAACATAGGCAATGGAAAGTGCTGTTGCTTGTGATGTAATTGTAAGAGACAGCATACCAACAGAAATCTAAGAGAAAGGGCCCAGATGGGGACTCTTGTGGTAAATCCACAGCCTCCAAACATCAAGATTGAATAGTCTTAAAATTATGTCAACGCAAAAAAATTAAGTTACTAAATACAATCTTCAAGGGGCAAAGATACACACTGATAACAGATCGACACCATTATGTCAAAAAGTACAGATTGCAGCAAAGAAAGAGGCTGTGATGTCAAGTCATGAGATGCATACAAAGATTGCTGTAAGCTGATTTAGTAGACAGAAAAATATGAGTGAAAAAGGAAAAAAAAATTAGTTTGGAAAAAATAAAAACAAGGAAACCAATTAAGTAAAAAAAAAAAAAGTGTGCTAGGAGTATCACAAAACATTGCATAGCAGTAAAAACTTTTCTGTAATCACTGAAAGGCAGCAGTCAAAAGGTTAGCAGTAATGTGTGATGTGACATCAGGGTACAGTCACAAATAGGAAAATCTGGATGGGATATCAAAATATAAATAAAGGACAATTAAAGAGAAAGGAAGAGATCAGGCAGAAAGAACACAATGCTAAAGGCAGTTGGAAAGGTCAAAGAATAGGATTTGTGATGTATTAAACCAGAATCTAAAAGCAGAGGGAAAAGGGAAGACATTCAGGATTGGAAATGATAATAATAAAAGTATGGATAAAGTAAATTCAACATTTTTCTAAATGGAAGAAGGGAAGTGAACAGAAGGATGTTATCATAATAAATGGGTTAAAAAAAAGTATAACAGCTGAAGACAGTAGGAGGGATATAAAAAAAAAACAAGAGATGACCAGAAAATATAAAAGCATGCAATAAATACACACGACTAGACTAAAATGAGGTGGAAAAATGTTATTTTGATTATAAAATAAATTTTTGAATATACTTACCCGGTGATTATATAGCTGCAACTCTGTTGCTCGACAGACAACTCTACGGAAAAACTCGCCAGCGATCGCTACACAGGTTGCGGGTGTGCCCAACAGCGCCATCTGTCGACCAGATACCCAGCTCTCAATGTAAACAAAGACTCAATTTTCTCCTCGTCCCACTGCGTCTCTATTGGGGAGGAAGGGAGGGTCATTTAATTTATAATCACCGGGTAAGTATATTCAAAAATTTATTTTATAATCAAAATAACATTTTTCAATATTTAACTTAGACAGTGATTATATAGCTGATTCACACCCAGGATGGTGGGTAGAGACCAGTAATATATGTTTACACTTTTATGAGCTAAGAGTTTTTTATTTCATTTTAGAAGTTATCAAAATAACAAAAACAAAATAAATAGGTACCTGGTAAGGAAGTCGACTTGAACAATTACTCTGCCTTTTAAGTACGTCTTCCTTACGGAGCCTCGCGATCCTCTTAGGATGCTGATCGACCCCTAGGATCTGAAGTATCAAGGGTTGCAACCCATACAACAGGACCTCATCAAACCCCTAATTTAGGCGCTCTCAAGAAATGACTTTGACCACCCGCCAAATCAACCAGGATGCGAAAGGCTTCTTAGCCTTCCGGACAACCCATAAAAAAACAACATTTCAAGAGACAGATTAAAAGGATAAGGAATTAGGGAATTGTAGTGGTTGAGCCCTCACCCACTACTGCACTCGCTGCTACGAATGGTCCAAGTGTGTAGCAGTTCTTGTAAAGAGACTGGACATCTTTCAAGTAAAATGACGCGAACACTGACTTGCTTCTCCAATAGGTTGCGTCCATTATACTTTGCAGAGATATATTTTGCTTAAAGGCCACGGAAGTTGTTACAGCTCTAACTTCGTGCGTCTTCGCCTTAAGCAAAGTTCGGTCTTCCTCACTCAGATGTGAATGAGCTTCTCGTATTAACAATCTGATAAAGTCTGACCAAGCATTCTTTGACATAGGCAAGGATGGTTTCTTAACTGAACACCATAAAGCTTCAGATTGGCCTTGTAAAGGTTTATTACGCTTTAAATAGAACTTAAGAGCTCTAACAGGGCATAAGACTCTTTCTAGTTCATTGCCTACAATCTCCGATAAGCTGGGGATATCGAAAGATTTAGGCCAAGGCCGAGAAGGCAGCTCATTTTTGGCTAGAAAACCAAGTTGTAGCGAACAAGTGGCTTTTTCTGACGAAAATCCGATGTTCTTGCTGAAGGCATGAATCTCACTGACTCTTTTAGCCGAGGCTAAGCATACCAGGAAAAGAGTCTTAAGAGTGAGATCTTTCAGGGAGGCTGATTGTAACGGCTCCAACCTGTCTGACATGAAGAATCTTAGTACCACGTCTAAATTCCATCCAGGGGTAGCCAAACGACGCTCCTTGGTGGTCTCAAAAGACTTAAGGAGGTCTTGCAGATCTTTATGTTTGGAAAGATCTAAGCCTCTATGCCGGAAGACCGATGCCAACATGCTTCTGTAGCCCTTGATAGTGGGAGCTGAAAGGGATCGTCCTTTTCTCAGGTATAAGAGAAAAACAGCTATTTGATCTACAGAGGTACTGGTCGAGGATACAGAAACTGACTTGCACCAGTCTCGGAAGACTTCCCACTTCGATTGGTAGACTCTAATGGAAGACGCTCTCCTTGCTCTAGCAATCGCACTGGCTGCTTCCTTCGAAAAGCCTCTAGCTCTCGAGAGTCTTTCGATAGTCTGAAGGCAGTCAGACGAAGAGCGTGGAGGCTTTGGAGTACCTTCTTTACGTGTGGCTGACGTAGAAGGTCTACCCTTAGAGGAAGACTACTGGGAACGTCTACTAACCATCGAAGTATCTCGGTGAACCATTCTCTCGCGGGCCAGAGGGAAGCAACTAACGTCAACCTTGTCCCTTCGTGAGAGGCGAACTTCTGCAGTACCTTGTTGACAATCTTGAACGGTGGGAATGCGTAGAGATCCAGATGTGACTAATCTAGGAGGAAGGCATCTATATGTATTGCTGCTGGGTCCGGGACTGGAGAGCAATAGATTGGAAGCCTCTTGGTCAGCGAGGTTGCAAAGAGATCTATGGATGGTTTTACCCCAAGTGGCCCAAAGTCTCTTGCACACATCCTTGTGGAGGGTCCATTCGGTTGGAATTACTTGCCCTTTCCGACTGAGACAATCTGCTATGACGTTCAAGTCGCCTTGGATGAACCTCGTTACTAGGGAGATGTCTTGACCTTTTGACCAGATGAGCAGGTCCCTTGCGATCTCGTACAACGTCAGTGAGTGGGTACCTCCTTGTTTGGAGATGTACGCCAAGGCCGTGGTGATGTCCGAGTTAACTTCCACCACTTTGCCTCGAAGGAGAGACTTGAAGCTTTTCAAGGCCAGATGTACTGCCAACAGCTCCTTGCAGTTGATATGCATGCTCCTCTGACTCGAGTTCCACAGTCCTGAGCATTCCCGACCCACGTCCAATGCGTCCGAGAAGAGAACGTGGTTGGGAGTCTGAACAGCCAGGGGAAGACCCTCTCTTAGGTTGATATTGTCCTTCCACCAAGTCAGACAAGACTATCTTTTCGGAAACCGGGATCGAGACCGCTTCTAGCGTCTTGTCCTTTTTCCAGTGAAAAGCTAGATGGTATTGAAGAGGACGGAGGTGTAGTCTTCCTAGTGACACAAATTGTTCCACAGATGACAGCGTCCCTACCAGACTCATCCACAGCCTGACTGAGCAGCGTTCCTTCTTCAGCATCTTCTGGATGGATAGCAGGGCTTGATCTATTCTGGGGGCTGATCGTCTTGTTGTTCAGCAACGTCCTCATCAGAGGGTTCCTCATCCGAAAACTGATGAGGAAACGGCAACGGAGTGGGCAACGTCTGGCTCGCTGAGTCCGGTCGCACTGGTGCATGCGTGACGGAGCCGGACGCAACATCATGGAACTGCTGCACAGTCTGTGAACTGTCAACAACCATGGGTGCGCGAGGAAGCACAGCGTCAACCCGAGACTGTCTAGACCGTCTGGGTTGTGCAGTCAACACCCTACCGGGTTGCTGAGGTTGACTCACTGCGTCAAAACAAGTCACCTCTGCTGGTTGTTGAACGTCCTGAACGTCAACAACCACCTCCGAGCGTCGCTTAACGTCAACGTGCGGCTGGCAACCCACACTGGGTCGCATCGGTGGAGGAACCACCTCAACTGGCAGACGCGAGTAGGTTACCTCAGCGTCAACAGGGCGCACAACCGACCGGTTGGAAGGTTGTTGGCCAGAAGGTTCGGTAGCAACCTTCGCATTAAAGTCCTCTATCAAGGACGCAAGCTTGGACTGCATGTCTTGCAGCAAAGCCCATTTAGGGTCTACGGGAGCAGGTGCGGCAACAGACGGGGTTAGCGACTGAGGCGGTACCGCTTACCATCCCTGAAAGCCTTGTTATGCATGACATAATTGTACAGCAAAACTTCAAAGGCTCGAAAACAGCTGTGAAGTTGACCTGTAAAAAACTTGGAGCGTCTCCTGGCCAGGCGCCAGGAAGAGTCTATGAGAATTGAGAAGTCTATCTGGGCAGAGGCATGAACTCCCAAGCCGAGAACTTCTCTCGTGTCATATCAGACTCTCGCTCTATAAACCAGTTTAAAAGAAGGGAAAGCAAAGGCTGTATCCCCAAAACTCCTCCTGGTGAAAAACCAGTCGCCTAGCCAACGTAAAGCTCTCTAGGAGAGCGAGAGAGCACTAGCTTAAAAACAACGGCTTCGAAGTAGCTAGGCCTAGTGTAAGCTCTGACGTTTAGGCGAACGAGGAGCAGCAGTTACAAAAAGATCCGGACAAAGATCCTTAAAAAAATCATCATGATTTAATTGAAGTCCATAGGGGGGTAAGCAGCTTTAGGCTCCTCTCCATCTGACAGAGTCCTCAAGGGAATATCAGTAGGAGGGGGAACAGCAACTTCCTCATCTACAGGAACCTTGTCCGATAAAAGCTGAGTCTCAAGCAAGGGAGAGACCTACCGTGGTGGCAATGCTTTACAAGCAGAGTCCACACTCACTGGTGCATTAGTAGCGGACCAGAACGCAACGTCATGTAACTGCTTGACAGTCTGTGAACTGTCAACAACTGAACTGTCAACCACTACAGGTGCGTGAGGACGCACAGCGTCCACTCGAGACTGCTTTGACTGCCTAGACTGAGCAGTCAAAACAACTCTAGAATGCGGAGGTTGACGCACAGCGTCAAAACAAGTCAACTCCGATTGTTAGTGAACGTCTTGAACGTCAACAGGAGCATCAGCAAGTGGCCTAACGTCCAAATGCGGCTGAAAAACCACACGAGACCGCATCGAGTGTGGTTCTAAACAACCTGACTGACGTGACTAAGCTACGCCAACGTCAACAGTAAGCACAAAGGAACGTTAGGTTGGCTGAAAGCCAGGATGTCGATGAGATAAACGGCTAGACTCAACGGATTAATCGGCAGAATAGTCTTCCATAAGGGAGGCAAGCATATACTGCATGTCTTGCCATACAACCCATTAAGGATCAACGGAAATGGTTGTGGTAAGAGACAAGGGTAACGTCTGTGACCGCAACACTTTGCCAACAAAAAAAAAGACTCTCGGAGTCTGTGTTACGCTTTTGTTAGGCGGCGAGCAGTTATCCGATGACTGCATAGGGTCAGAGCTGTCCTAATGGTTGTAACCAGGATGCTGGACCTGTCCTGAAAGGACTGACTTTCGCTTAAGGGCTTCGAAACCTTGTGACAGGTTTCTTATGCGAAAAGCCTTCGGATGACGAGGAAAAACAACGTCTCTTTCGTCTTATGGTAGGGGAGATCTTGGTAAGATACACCCGATACCATAGAGGGAAAAACGTCTGTTCGTTGATCAAGGCCTCTCGAACCCATAAGTCGTTTGACATTACTTCTCCCCTGGGCTTGGGAGCATGCAAGAGGTCCCGGACTAGGTGAACGACAGGCACGAACAGACGAACCCTCGGACGCAACACTGTAACACTTTGCGCATATCACTTTATCACTTCGATTTTCTGTTTTGCACTTATTTCACTGAAATCGAATACTTTTACTGATTTCTACCTGAAACACGCAATTCTACCCTTCATTAAAAGGTTGTAATTGCGAAATCAGTCGTATAATGTAAGCTCATTAATACCAGCAAAAAACAGAAAACATATTTTAAGATAAAAAAATCAGTGGCTGGGAAAGAGACTAAACACTAGTTCATATAAACTACGTTTTCAATCTCTCACCGCACATAGCCTGGGGACGAGAATAAAAAACTAAAAACGTTTTATCCTTCCTCCCCGTACAGCGACTAGGGACGAGAGTAACTCGAGAACAACGTTACCCGCTTGAACGGAACGTTTTCTCTCCTCTCTCTCCCTCCGTCTCTATCTCTCTCTCTCTTTCTCTCTTGATTTCGCACCTAAGAGAAGAGCCCAATTATATTTCGTCAAAAAAACATGTTATTTGACTAAAGGAAAAAAACTGAAAGGTTTTTCTGATAAAAAGTTCCTTTAAAATAGAATTTAAAACATTTAAGCTAAGAAAGAATGAACAAAACGTCAGAATCGATTTACTCTTACTGCAAAGTGAAACCGTGATACACTCTCTCTCTATCGTAACGATAGAGCGCATGTTGAACGTCCTGAACGTCAACAACTGCGTAGCATAAATAAACTAAACGTTAGTTCATCTTTGAAAACAGTACGAAGACTATCAAAGAAATTCTTTCATAAAATATTACATTTAAAAAGTTTTAAATCCTTAGCTCTTTAAAAGCTAATTACGATATAAAGGGCTCAACGTTGATTAACTTCGGTTTCCAAGTTAGGACCGCCTACTCTCAGGAAAGGTCGCATATAAACAAAATATTAAAATTTATTTTTATATGTTTATAATAAATGGAAAGTTAATCGAAGAGGCCTAATAAAGGCGGAGAGATATAAAATATATAGAGGAAAATCTATAACGTGATAAGATAATTACTAAAAGCCTAAACACACTTCCGTCTAAGGGAAGGGTCGTCCATTTAAAAGTGAAAGAAAGTCCATACTCTCTTTGTCACCATAATTAAATCTATCCAAAACGAGTTCAAGATTTAAGATGAAGATAAAACACCTGCATAGCGAAAGCTCAAAACTAGAATATAGTACTTCACCAAATAGATGTGAAAAACTCCAGTTTAGCAACAGCGAGTAAAGCACGTCTTGTCGACACCTCGACAGAGAGAAAATTGAGTCTTTGTTTACATTGAGAGCTGGGTATCTGGTCGACAGATGGCGCTGTTGGGCACACCCGCAACCTGTGTAGCGATCGCTGGCGAGTTTTTCCGTAGAGTTGTCTGTCGAGCAACAGAGTTGCAGCTATATAATCACCGGCTAAGTTAAATATTGAAAAAGTATTATACATTAATAGCATACAGATGAAAAGATGATATAACTGCTTGAACATGCTTTGCAGTTAAGAAAAGATTTTATACCAAAGGCTGAGAAAGAGGGAAAATCAACTAAATCGGATTGGTTTCATGCTACTATGTAGTCACTATAACGAGACCACTTAAAAGAAAAATATCACAAAAGGAGGCTGAGAGTAATTAAAATACTCATCAAGTTGGTGATCCTACTTTAATACTAAATCTAGAGTAAAGACAGGGGTAGGCGTATCAGAAGTGCAAATAACTGTTGATGTTCATCAAGGATTAGCAACAATGAGAAAAACTAAAAAAGGAATGCTGAAAAGGTCCTAAAAACTCTATAAAAAGATGGGAATGACAAAAGAATATTGTGAAAGGGAAAAGAATATTATGGATGACTGAAACATAAGACGAACAAAAATTTGGATTACTGTGTGAGAAAAGGATGCATCCCCTTCAGATGATTCACCAATGAATCTGACACAGTCACCAACAAGGGGAGATATGACAGCAGCCAAATTGCTGTTTAATTTGTAATATGACTTTGTATGTACCAAAGAAGCAAGATAGAGGAGATAACAGATTTGGCTTTTGAAGGAAAACGATGCAGGAAAAAATTCATATAAACCCTTTAGAGAGAAAATAGAAAAGATGAGAAAGTTCATCAGCATAAAAGACATCACTAAATGTGCTGTAATTATGGATTGCAGTGGATGAAAAGGGCCGGAAGCATAATTTCCTAACAGGGAAGTGGACCTACATTCTGTGGAAGAGAAAATGTTATGACAAGGTGAAAAGCAAGTGTTCACAAAATAAAAATGTATAAGTAAACTCCTACCTTGCAAGAAACCATAAAAATAAACCTCAGTATTTGAGAGTAATAAACCAAACAGAAAAGTGGAAACAAATGAGAGCACAAGGAAAAGTCAAGATATTAGTAGTACACTCACATGAAAAATAGTTTAACACACTATCAACAAGAATATTCCTGAATAGTAGTTGAGCAGGAAAGGGCCAGAAAAATAATTATTTGGTGGTTTAACCACATCCCTAACAAAATGCTTAAAGAGTAACAGAGGGCAGCCAATTCAACATGCATGAAATAGGAGCAAAAGTTGCTGTGAAACCATGGTCTCAGAAATAAGAACATTGATACTTTAAAAATTTTCAAGAGGATGCAGATCTTTATTGAGGAAGCAATTCTATAAAAAGGAAGCAGACCTTCAAGAAACAGGATAAAGATTTTCAAAGAGGAAATAAAACAGAATGCCACCTGACTGTGCAGAAGATAAAGCCTAGCAAGGTCAGAACAGGAATAAATTGTACTAAAAAGGCTTTCCTTGTTGGCAATTAGGAATAAATAGTTATTAATATATGAAGAGAATGATGGCAGTGATTAAATTTACGATACAGAATACATTTCAACATAAATATCAACACAGTGATAACAGAACAGTGGACCATTTTGACATTGAGGGACACCTTACTCTTGGAAGACACTTCATTACATGATAATACCCTTTCAATTTGAATAAAACATAAAAAACAAAAATAAAGAAAGCAACATGAAAACATACCAAGTGATAATCCCAAGTTTAAAATGTAAATTGATCATTATGAGATTCAGAACCTCTCTCTCCTCACAATACACTATTAACAAAAAAGGGTTGATACAACTAACAGGTTTGCTTGGCATGGGAAAGAGAATCAAACACAACAAATCATTTATTGACCTTAAAATCTAGTCAAATACAAAATTCTTTAACAGTATTTTCCGATCACAAAGGAAGGCTCTTTATTGCCCATTCATTTTACCTTTTGAAAAATAACCGACAAACTTTAAAAGCTTTACATCAGATTTTTTCTCACCGTTTTGTGAATCAAAAACAATAATTGCTTTAGATGTGAGACTCACAGTGCTTATATATACAACATTGGACTTTTCAACCCCATGATCAAAGATAGAAAACAACAACAGCTAATCTGTTGCATTCACCACAATACTAAATCTCCATAGAACAAAGGACATAAGCTGCCCACACGAATGCCAAGTCATTCTACTACAAACACCAAAGTCTTTGAGTCAAAATATTTAATACCCAGTGAGAAGAATTGTGTTAAGTCACAAGTATTGAAATAATTCATTTTGTATTAAAATGTTATATTATGTCAATGACCCTTACCCGGGTCTAGCATTACTGACTACTACATAACCCTGGATGGAACGATAATAGTACAGCACTAAGTAAGTGAAAATAAACTAAGAAAAAACTTTACATAGCAAACTATTTTCACCCTGTAATTTTCTTTTGAAAAGTCTACATCTGCAAGTCCATGATACAATATGACAAGTGAAAACCCTAGTCTTCTCTGTTTACTGAAGAGAAAAAGCCATTCACAGCTAAGTCAACATATAGAATTTAAATGCTATAATCTGTGTTCACAAGCTATATGTTGATAAAAACCTTATTAATGATCAAATACAGGTAAAGAATGCAACATGTGAATGTACTTTACATGATCCAAAGACTTTCAAAACAACAGCAAATTCAAGATAAAAATGATATTTTAATTATAAAATAAATTTTTGAATATACTTACCCGGTGAATATATAATAGCTGCAACTCTGCGGCTCGACAGAAAACACGCTCAAAAAACTCGCGAGCGATCGCTATGAAGGTTGCGGGTGTGCCCACCAGCGCCAACTGTCGGCCAGATACCACTCTTGTATGTAAACAAAACCTTCAATTCTTCTCGTCCCGCTGTGTCTTTATTGGGGAGGAAGGGAGGGTCATTTAATTTATATATTCACCGGGTAAGTATATTCAAAAATTTATTTTATAATTAAAATATCATTTTTAAATATTTAACTTAGCCGGTGAATATATAATAGCTGATTCACACCCAAGGAGGTGGGTAGAGACCAGAGTTAATTATGTTTACAGCGTATAAGCTAAGAGTTTTTTTCATTTTGACAGTTATCAATATAACAAAACCAAAATAAATAGGTACCTGGTAAGGAAGTTGACTTAGACGATTACTCTGCCTTGTAAGTCTGTCTTCCTCACAGAGCCCAGCGATCCTCTTAGGATGCTGACAGACCCCTAGGAGCTGAAGTATCAAGGGCTGCAACCCATACAACAGGACCTCATCAAACCCCTAATCTGGGCGCTCTCAAGAAATGACTTTGACCACCCGCCAAATCAATCAGGATGCGAAAGGCTTCTTAGCCTTCCGAACAACCCATAAAACAATATTAAAAACATTTCAAGAGACAGATTAATAGGATATTGGAATTAGGGAAGTGTAGTGGTAGAACCCTCACCCACTACTGCACTCGCTGCAACGAATGGACCCAGTGTGTAGCAGTCCTCGTAAAGAGTCTGGACATCTTTTAAGTAAAATGACGCGAACACTGACTTGTTTCTCCAAAAAGTCGCGTCCATAATACTTTGCAGAGATTTATTTTGCTTGAAGGCCACGGAGGTTGCTATATCTCTAACTTTGTGCGTCTTAACCTTAAGCAAACATCGGTCTTTCTCATTCAAGTGAGAATGAGCTTCTCGTATTAAAAAAATCTGATAAAATATGACAGAATTCTTTGACATAGGCAATGAAGGTTTCTTAACTGAGCACCATAATGCCTCAGATTTCCCTCGTAATGACTTAGTACGAGCTAAATCGAACTTAAGAGCTCTAACAGGACATAATACTCTTTCCAGTTCGTTGCCTACGATCTCTGATAAGCAAGGAATATCAAAAGATTTAGGCCAAGGACGAGAAGGCAGTTCATTTTTGGCCAGGAAACCAAGTTGAAGTGAACAAGTGGCTTTTTTCTGTAGAAAAGCCGATGTTCTTACTGAAGGCATGAAGTTCACTGACCCTTTTAGCCGAAGCCAAGCACACTAGGAAAAGTGTCTTGAGGGTGAGATCCTTCAGGGAGGCTGAATGTAATGGCTCAAACCTGTCTGACATGAGGAACCTTAGGACCACGTCTAAGTTACATCCAGGAGTTGCCAAACGACGTTCCTTAGAGGTCTCGAAAGACTTAAGGAGATCTTGGAGATCTTTATTGTTGGAAAGATCTAAGCCTCTATGTCGAAAGACCGAAGCCAACATGCTCCTGTAGCCCTTAAGCGTGGGAGCTGAAAGGGAGCGAACCTTTCTCAGATATAAAAGAAAATCTGCGATTTGGGCTACAGAGGTACTGGACGAGGACACAGATGCTGACTTGCACCAGTCTCGAAAGACTTCCCACTTCGACTGGTATACTCTAATGGTAGAAGCTCTCCTAGCTCTTGCAATCGCACTGACTGCCTCCTTCGAAAAACCTCTAGCTCTTGAGAGTCTTTCGATAGTGTGAAGGAAGTCAGACGAAGAGCGGGGAGGCTTTGATGGACATTCTTTACGTGGGGCTGACGTAACAGATCTTCCCTTAGAGGAAGACTTCTTGGAAAGTCTACCAGCCATTGAAGTACCTCGGTGAACCACTCTCTCGCGGGCCAGAGGGTAGCAACCAACGTCAACCTTGTCCCTCCATGAGAGGCGAACTTCTGCAGTACCTTGTTGACTATCTTGAATGGTGGGAATGCATATAAGTCCATAAAAGATCAATCCAGTAGAAACGCGTCTATGTAGATTGCTTCTGTATCTAGGACTGGAGAGCAAAAGATTGGTAACCTTTTGGTCAACGAGGAGGCAAAGAGGTCTATGGTTGGTTGACCCCAAGATGCCCAAAGACTCTTGCCCACGTCCTTGTGGAGGGTCCATTCCGTGGGTATCACCTGACCCCTCCGACTGAGACAGTCTGCCAAGACGTTCAAGTCCCCCAGGATGAATCTCGTCAACAGGGAGATGCCTCGAATTCTAGACCATAAGAGAAGGTCCCTTGCGATCTCGAGCAGCGTGAAGGAGTGTGTGCCTCCTTGCTTGGAGATGTACGCCAAAGTTGTGGTGTTGTCTGAGTTGACCTCTACCACTTAGTTTCGAAGACGCTTTCTAATATCATCAAGGCCAAGTGGACTGCTAATAGCTCCTTGCCGTTGATGTGCATGCTCTTCTGACTTGAGGTCCACAAACCCGAGCATTCCCGACCGTCCAGGGTCCCACCCCAACCCAAACCCGACGCGTCTGAGGACAACACGTGGTTTGGGTTCTTGACTGCTAGGGATAGTCCCTCTCTCAGACTGATATTGTTGTCCCACCATTTCAGGCATGCCTTTATTGGTTCGGAGACTGGGAATGATACCGTCTCTAATGTCTTGTCCTAGTTCCAGTGAGAGGCTAGATGGAACCGGAGAGGCAGAAGGGGTAGTCTCCCTAGTGAGACAAACTGCTCCAGGGATGAGAGAGTCCCTACGAGACTGTTCCAACTCCTGACTGAATAAACGTTTTCTTTTCAGCATTAGTTGGACTTCGAGCAGGGCTTGACTGCGAATCTCCATCCCCAAAAATAGAATAATCTGGGATGGGATCAGTTGGGACTTTTAGGTTGACCACAAGTTCCAACTCCCTGGCCAGACTCAACGTCCAATGTAGATCCTGCAGACAGCGAAGGCTGGACGATGCTCTGAGAAGCCAGTCGTCCAAGTACAGGGAGGCTCGGATCCCCGATAGATGGAGGGATTTTGCCACATTCCTCATGAGCCTCGTAAACACGAGAGGCGCAGGACTGAGGCCAAAGCACAGGGCTCGAAACTGGTACCCCACATTCCTGTAAACAAACTTCAGAAACGGTTGGGAATCCGGGTGTATAGGAATGTGGAAGTATGCCTCCTGAAGGTCGAGAGAGACCATCCAGTCGCCTTCCATAAATGCTGTCAAGACAGCCTGGTAGACTTCATCGTGAAGTTTGTCTTGACAATGAACACATTGAGCGCACTTGCCTCTTACGTACTCCTGCAGTGAACATGGCTGCCAAATCATGGAGCCATCCCTGAGGGACTTGTTCCTGCAGAGAACGTGGCTGTCAGATCATTGGAGCCATCCCTGAAAGCCTTGTTTATGCATGACATAATTGTACAGCAAAACTTCAAAGGCTCGAAAACAGCTGTGAAGTTGACCTGTAAAATCTTGGAGCGTCTCATGGCCAGGCGCCAGGGAGAGTCTATGAGGTTTGAGAAGTCTATCTGGGCAGAGGCAGGAACTCCCAAGCCGAGAACTTCTCTCGTGTCATATCAGACTCTCGCTCTATAAGCCAGTTTAAAAGAAGGGAAAGCAAAGGCTGTATCCCCCAAACTCCTCCTGGTGATAAACCAGTCGCCTAGCAAACGTAAAGCTCTCTAGGAGAGCGAGAGAGCACTAGCTTATAAAACAACGGCTTCGAAGTAGCTAGGCCTAGTGTAAGCTCTGACGTTTAGGCGAACGAGGAGCAGCAGTTACAAAAAGATCCGGACAAAGATCCTTAAAAATCAGCATGATTTATTTAAAGTCCATAGAGGGCTAAGCAGCTTTAGGCTCCTCTCCGTCTGACAGAGTCCTCAAGGGAATATCAGTAGGAGGGGGAACAGCAACTTCCTCATCTGAAGGAACCTTGTCCGATAATAGCCGAGTCTCAAGCAAGGGAGAGACCTACCGTGGTGGCAATGCTTTACAAGCAGAGTCCACACGCACTGGTGCATTAGTAGCGGACCAGGACGCAACGTCATGTAACTGCTTGACAGTCTGTGAACTGTCAACAACAACAGGTGCGAGAGACCAGGATGCAACGTCATGTAACTGCTTGACAGTCTGTGAACTGTCAACAACAACAGGTGCGTGAGGACGCACAGTGTCCACTCGAGACTGCTTTGACCGCTTAGACTGAGCAGTCAAAACAACTCTAGAATGCGGAGGTTGACGCACAGCGTCAAAATAAGTCAACTCCGATTGTTAGCGAACATCCTGAACGTCAACAGGAGCATCAGCAAGTGGCCTAACGTCCAAATGTGGCTGAAAATACACACGAGACCGCATCGAGTGTGGTTCTAAACAACCTGACTGACGTGACTTAGCTACGCCAACGTCAACAGGACGCACAAAGGAACGTTAGGGTGGCTGAAAGCCAGGATCTCGATGAGATAAACGGCTAGGCTCAACGGACTTATCGGCAGAATAGTCTTCCATAAGGGAGGCAAGCTTATTCTGCATGTCTTGCCGTACAACCCATTTAGGATCAACGGAAATGGTTGCGGTAAGAGACGAGGGTAACGTCTGTGACCACAAAACCTTGCCTACAAAAAGACTCTCGGAGTCTGTGTTACGCTTTTGTTAGGCGGCGAGCAGTCTTCCGATGACTGTATAGGGTCAGAGCTGTCCTAATGGCTACAACCAGGACGCTGGACCTGTCCTGAAAGGACTGACTTTCGCTTAAAGGGCCTCGAAACCTTGTTTCACGGTTTCTTATGCGAAAAGCCTTCGGATGACGAGGAGAAAATCGTCTCTCTCGCCTTATGGTAGGGGTGATCTTGGTAAGATACACCCGATACCATAGAGGGAATGTCTGTTCGCTGATCAAGGCCTCTCGAACCCATAAGTCGTACGACATTACTTCTCCCCTGGGCTTGGGAGCTTGCAAGAGGTCCCGGACTAGGCGAACGACAGGCACGAACAAACGAACCCTCGGTCGCAACACTGATAACACTTTGCGCAATATCACTTTATCACTACGATTTTCTGTTTTGCACTTATTTCACTGAAATCGAATCTTTCAACAATTCACATCAGGTATGAATAAAACTGATTTCTACCTGAAGCACGCAATTCTACCCTCTACATTAATACCAGCAAAAAACAGTAAACATATTTTAAGATAAAAAAAATTCAGTGGCTGGGGAAGAGACTAAACACTAGTTCATTCAAAACTACGTTTTCAATCTCTCACCGTACATTGCCTGGGGACGAGAATAAAAAACTAAAAAAGTTTTATCCTTTCTCCCCGTACAGATACTAGGGACGAGAGTAACTCGAGAACAACGTTACTCACTCACTCGAGAACAACGTTACTCTCTCTCTCTCTCTCTCTCTCTCTCTCTCTCTCTCTCTCTTGATTTCGCACCTAAGAGAAGAGCCCACTTACCTTTCGTCAAAAAAATATGTTATTTGACCAAAGGAAAAAACTGAAAGGTTTTTCAATTAAAAAGTTCCTTTAAAGTAGAATTTAAAACATTTAAGCTTTGAAAGAAGAATGAACAAAACGTCAGAATCGATTTACTCTTACTGCAAAGTGAAACCGTGATACTCTCTCTCTCTATCGTAACGATAGAGCGCAAACTGCGTAGCATAAATAAACTAAACGTTAGTTCATCTTTGAAACAGTACGAAGACTATTCAAAGAAAATCTTTCATAAAATATCTATTAAAAAATATTCATTTAAAAAGTTTTAAATCATTAGCTCTTTAAAAGCTATTTACGATTGAAAGGGCTCAACGTTGTTTAACTTCGGTTTCCAAGTTAGGACCGCCTACTCTCAGGAAAGGTCGCATATAAACAAATCATTAAAATTTATTTTGATATTTATTATAAATGGAAAGTTAATCGAAGAGGCCTAATAAAGGCGGTGAGATATAAAATATATAGAGGAAAATCTATAATTAATTCATAACTTGATAAGATAATTGCTAAAAGCCTAAACACACTTCCGTCTAAGGGAAGGGTCGGCCATTTAAAAGTCAAAGAAAGTCCATACTCTCTTTGTCATCAAAAATTAAATCTATCCAAAAACGAGTTCAAGATTTAAGATGAAGATAAAACACCTGCAATGAGAAAGCTCAAACCAAAATGAAGTACTTCACCAAATATGTTGAGAAAACTCCAGGTTCTACAGCGAGTATTGATACGTCTTGTCGTCAACGTCGACAGAGAAGAATTGAAGGTTTTATTTACATACAAGAGTAGTATCTGGCCGACAGTTGGCGCTGGTGGGCACACCCGCAACCTTCATAGCGATCGCTCGCGAGTTTTTTGAGTGTGTTTTCTGTCGAGCCGCAGAGTTGCAGCTATTATATATTCACCGGCTAAGTTAAATATTTAAAAAAGAACAATGGAACCCAAAGTTGAGCAATCAAAACACTTATAAAATAAAGACAATTATAAAGCTGGCTTTGCTAAGAAAACTCTCTCCTTAGATAAATTCTTTGTAAAATTAAGTTAGGAGGTCGACCCTCTAATATTAGGCATTCTTAATTCACCCTTATTTCTTTGACTGTACAAGACAAGCATGAAAAAGAATTTTTGACATAAATTTTATAGAACATCTAACTCCCAAAACATATTCAACTTTTGTCACCAAAGGAGCTGCTTTTCTTCAAATACATTTCCAGTGCACTTATGAAGCACAAGATCTAGCTACTGAATTCTCAGCTACTAAATTTTGTAAAGAAAGTATCACAACATACTTAAAAGTTTCTCATCCTTACAATAATTATTACCTTTAAACTCTGGTAACAAGGAAAACACTGCACCATCGAATGAAAACCTAATGCGATTTGGCAAAATCTTGCAACTCGCACATTCTCTTAGTCAGATCAATAAATAAATGAGAGAGATTACTACTAGCTTCATATTTTTGACCTTTCAAGAACTTTAATTCCACATCCAGGTTTCCACAGACGGGTTGTACCGAGATGTCTCGATAACAAAATATCTAACACCCATTAACCCTCCGATTTCAAAACAGGAAGAGAGTTTCAAATCATTTTGTTTAGTAACAGGGCTGAGTATACCTCCAAAGCCCTTAATTGTATCAATTGAAAGCTCACTATTATGTCTCATAAACAAAAAGAATTTAATCATTTTAACCAAATATGTGCTTGTGGCTAATATTTTCCTAGACTTGCACCAATGTAAAGAAGTACCTCATTGGTAATTGTACAAAGCATCTTATAGATTGTCTTTAGTTGCAACGATTGACAATTTAGAGCGGCTAGAAAATCTTTTTGTTCTGAGATGATCTCGCCAGGATTTGGTCAAAGAATGAAAATGTGACTAAGAAAATTGATGCTGCATAGCAATAAGACTGTAACGTCCAATGGAAGTGATCAAAGAACTGAATAATACCCTATGAAACCAATACAGAGCTATCAAAATAATTCCTGCATTGGTAGACAACCTAAATTCACTTATTGCTTCTATATATCAGCAAAAGGAGGAAAGGCACAGAATTGTGTCTAAAGTCCATGACATAGGATCTTGAACCAAAGAACAAAAACTCTCTACATAGTTTTAAAACTTAACATCAGAGGTGGCAAACTTAACTATGTACGGTTTCCCCTACCTTTCCGTAAATGTTGACACATACAACATAGCAGATATACCTTAAAATTTCTCTTTCCTGGAATAAACTGGGGTAATAAGGTGATATTCCTGACTTTTGACGAATAAAAACAAATTTTCAATGTTGTCCCTCTTTGTTTCTTGATATACACTAGGGCTGTCATGCTGTCCACCCTAGAGCAAAAGATTGGTTGAAAATGTCATTTGGGTTGCTACCTGCTAAAGAATAGAGACCTCTTCATAATGAAGACTTTCCTGCAGGAAGAACAAAAAAACCAAGAAAACCTGGAATGTGATAATTCCTTAAAAGAAATATGAGGATCAGCAGAAGTAGAAAGCATAAAACAAGAAGAACCAAAACCTTAACAGTAATTTGTATTTTTCCTAGCCGAGTCTTTTAAGAAGGGTACAGTATATGTACTCAGTGCGAGTTGGAATGATTGTTGAAATAGATTATGAGGTAGTTTTAATGATAGGTCATGAGCAAGGCCAAGGAGCTCTGACACCCACCAGTTAAAAGCTCTTCACTTACAACCTTTCGACTCAAGACTGAGGCATTCAAGGTGGGAAGTTTAATTTGAAAAAGAAGACTTAAACTTGAGTTTGCATAGCTAAGAAAATCTCTAAAAAGGAGTTATTTGTACAAAAGCAAATACAGTACAAATTTTTCATCCTTTTGGTAAGGCGACTAACTGATTGGTGGGTCAAACGTCCCCCTAGAACCAATCTGGTTGGTTCTTTTTCCTCTCTGGAAATGTTAATCAACCTGGTCCTGTATGGAAGAGAAGTAGAAATATATATTCCCCCACTCTTCCCTCATCTAAATGAGGATGGGAGAGAACTTCTCTAGAGAATGGAGCTCAGAAGTGTAGCTTACCAGTATCGTCAGATCTAGCGAGAAACATTTTGACTGCTTTATCCTTAAGAGAGGGCCAGAAGGAATGGTGGAGAAGAGCCAGTAATTCTGCTTTTAATCCAGATAAAGTTATCATAGATAAGAAGCTTACTGTCCTACATGAGCTGGGCCTGCTACACAACTATTTGAGCAGCAACCATAGGACCAAGCGCAAAGGCGTCAAGGAACTTGTGGGAACTAGCGTAGATTAAAGGCTATGAAATTGATCTAGTGTATACATACCCAAACATTCAACACCTAGGCAACTGCAAGATTCCTCTTGCAGGCAAGGGGGGAGCCTAACCTTTGATTTTACATAAAAATGTATGTGATCCCATGTAGTTGCCTAGTGACACAATCCATGGGTCTGGACAAGGGGAGAAAACACAGGGAGTTTCTTCTTTAGCCATGTGGGAAACAGGTCAATCCCCAGAGAACCCCATGAACCAGAAGCCTTTGCTATACAGGGATGTATGGAGCAATCTGACCTTACAACCTTCCCTGTCAACAAAGTGTGTCACCTAGTTCATTCCTCTTGCCCAGAATGAATTTGGCTGACAACTCTACAGCGTAGAATGCCATTGCAATGTGCATCCGCTTCTCCAGCTTGCAGAGTTGCAGTGGGAACATATTCCTTTCTAGATTTAAGTCCTCAGATGCATTGAAAATGGGTGGGGTGTACACCTGAATGACCTGGTTTTTTTGGGAGTATGGTCAAAAGAAAAAAAGCATCTACTCATTGATCACAATGAGGAGATGCTGCTTCTTGTGACTAGACCCCTGAGATGACCAAGTCATTATAGTGTGTACCCTGTCCCTCTTTCAATGCATCTGAGCACAGTTGCAGATCTGGAGACGGAGAGTGTGAGGATATTTTCGTTCAGCCACCAGGTAAGATTGTTCCAAGCCTCTTGTACCACTGGCACAGGAAGGGATGGAATATCCCTGGAGGCTGACCAACGAGTCTTCAAAGACCTTTAAAATTATTTCTGGCGGAGACACCAGCTTGAGGAACAAGCTTCTCCAGCGGGTAAAGGTGGTCGAGAAGACTGTCAGCAAAATAACACTCTCTTGAGACTTATGCCTTAAAAAAAACTAAAACAAGTTACTAATACTATACTGCAGGCACAGCTACCCACATGAAAACCACAAAATAAAGAGGGCAAAAAAAATGGGACTCAAATTGAAAGCATAAAACCGATGCCAATCACCTAACATGAGCACGTCTACAAGCCACAAAGCAAAATAAAAAAATTAAGACTGTGGTCTCATAACAAAATGGTGGCAGGTAACACCACAGGCTTAAAAAAAAAGAAACATGGTGTAAAAGTAAAAATATGACTAAATAAAATGGTATAAATCAGAAATGATGGAAAAGAATATTACAGGACAAAACTTATGTACTGTTAAATCTAGTTTTGAGTATATTACAAAAATTTTATTTTTGTTTTTCTTTTTTGTTTTTGCTCTTAATAGAATTATTACCAACTTAACTTTTAACGAGCTGTGCCAAAATATTTGTGATGGAATAAAATTATATTTTAATTATAAAATAAATTTTTGAATAAACTTACCCGGTGAATATATAATAGCTGCAACTCTGCGGCTCGACATAAAACACACTAAAAAAACTCGCGAGCGATCGCTATGAAGGTTGCGGGTGTGCCCACCAGCGCCAACTGTCGGCCAGATACCACTCTTGCATGTAAACAAACCCTTCAATTCTTCTCGTCCCGCTGTGTCTCTATTGGGGAGGAAGGGAGGGTCATTTAATTTATATATTCACCGGGTAAGTATATTCAAAAATTTATTTTATAATTAAAATATCATTTTTAAATATTTAACTTAGCCGGTGAATATATAATAGCTGATTCACACCCAAGGCGGTGGGTAGAGACCAGAGTTAATTAAGTTTACAGCGTATAAGCTAAGAGTTTTTTCATTTTGACCGTTATCAATATAACAAAACCAAAATATATAGGTACCTGGTAAGGAAGTTGACTTAGACGATTACTCTGCCTTGTAAGTCTGTCTTCCTCACGGAGCCCAGCGATCCTCTTAGGATGCTGAAAGACTCCCAGGAGCTGAAGTATCAAGGGTTGCAACCCATACAACAGGACCTCATCAAACCCCTAATCTGGGCGCTCTCAAGAAATGACTTTGACCACCCGCCAAATCAACCAGGATGCGAAAGGCTTCTTAGCCTTCCGAACAACCCATAAAACAATATTAAAAACATTTCAAGAGACAGATTAAAAGGATATTGGAATTAGGGAAGTGTAGTGGTAGAACCCTCACCCACTACTGCACTCGCTGCAACGAATGGACCCAGTGTGTAGCAGTCCTCGTAAAGAGTCTGGACATCTTTTAAGTAAAATGACGCGAACACTGACTTGCTTCTCCAAAAAGTCGCGTCCATAATACTTTGCAGAGATTTATTTTGCTTGAAGGCCACGGAGGTTGCTGTATCTCTAACTTCGTGCGTCTTAACCTTAAGCAAACATCGGTCTTTCTCATTCAAGTTAGAATGAGCTTCTCGTATTAAAAAAATCTGATAAAATATGACAAAGCATTCTTTGACATAGGCAATGAAGGTTTCTTAACTGAGCACCATAATGCCTCAGATTTCCCTCGTAATGACTTAGTACGAGCTAAATCGAACTTAAGAGCTCTAACAGGACATAATACTCTTTCCAGTTCGTTGCCTACGATCTCTGATAAGCAAGGAATATCAAAAGATTTAGGCCAAGGACGAGAAGGCAGTTCATTTTTGGCCAGGAAACCAAGTTGAAGTGAACAAGTGGCTTTTTTTCTGTAGAAAAGCTGATGTTCTTACTGAAGGCATGAAGTTCACTGACCCTTTTAGCCGAAGCCAAGCACACTAGGAAAAGTGTCTTGAGGGTGAGATCCTTCAGGGAGGCTTAATGTAATGGCTCAAACCTGTCTGACATGAGGAACCTTAGGACCACGTCTAAGTTCCATCCAGGAGTTGCCAAACGACGTTCCTTAGAGGTCTCGAAAGACTTAAGGAGATCTTGGAGATCTTTATTGTTGGAAAGATCTAAGCCTCTATGTCGAAAGACCGAAGCCAACATGCTCCTGTAGCCCTTAATCGTGGGAGCTGAAAGGGAGTGAACCTTTCTCAGATGTAAAAGAAAATCTGCAATTTGGGCTCCTTCAGGGAGGCTTAATGTAATGGCTCAAACCTGTCTGACATGAGGAACCTTAGGACCACGTCTAAGTTCCATCCAGGAGTTGCCAAACGACGTTCCTTAGAGGTCTCGAAAGACTTAAGGAGATCTTGGAGATCTTTATTGTTGGAAAGATCTAAGCCTCTATGTCGAAAGACCGAAGCCAACATGCTCCTGTAGCCCTTAATCGTGGGAGCTGAAAGGGAGTGAACCTTTCTCAGATGTAAAAGAAAATCTGCGATTTGGGCTCCAAAGGTACTGGACGAGGACACAGATGCTGACTTGCACCAGTCTCGAAAGACTTCCCACTTCGACTGGTATACTCTAATGGTAGAAGCTCTCCTAGCTCTTGCAATCGCACTGGCTGCCTCCTTCGAAAAGCCTCTAGCTCTTGAGAGTCTTTCGATAGTCTGAAGGAAGTCAGACGAAGAGCGGGGAGGCTTTAATGGACATTCTTTACGTGGGGCTGACGTAACAGATCTACCCTTAGAGGAAGACTTCTTGGAAAGTCTACCAGCCATTGAAGTACCTCGGTGCACCACTCTCTCGCGGGCCAGAGGGTAGTAACCAACGTCAACCTTGTCCCTTCGTGAGAGGCGAACTTCTGCAGTACCTTGTTGACTATCTTGAATGGTGGGAATGCATATAAGTCCAGAAAAGACCAATCCAGTAGAAACGCGTCTATGTAGATTGCTTCTGTATCTATGACTGGAGAGCAATAGATTGGTAACCTTTTGGTCAACAAGGAGGCAAAGAGGTCTATGGTGGGTTGACCCCAAGTAGCCCAAAGACTCTTGCCCACGTCCTTGTGGAGGGTCCATTCCGTGGGTATCACCTGACCCCTCCGACTGAGAGTCTGCCAAGACGTTCAAGTCCCCCAGGATGAATCTCGTCAACAGGGAGATGCCTCGAATTCTTGACCATAAGAGAAGGTCCCTTGCGATCTCGAGCAGCGTGAAGGAGTGTGTGCCTCCTTGCTTGGAGATGTACGCCAAAGTTGTGGTGTTGTCCGAGTTGCCTCTACCACTAAGTTTCGAAGAAGCTTTCTAATATCATCAAGGCCAAGTGGACTGCTAATAGCTCCTTGCCGTTGATGTGCATGCTCTTCTGACTTGAGGTCCACAAACCTGAGCATTCCCGACCGTCCAGGGTCGCACCCCAACCCAAATCCGACGCGTCTGAGGACAACACGTGGTTTGGGTTCTTGACTGCTAGGGATAGTCCCTCTCTCAGACTGATATTGCTGTCCCACCATTTCAGGCATGCCTTTACTGGTTCGGAGACTAGGAATGATACCGTCTCTAATGTCTTGTCCTAGTTCCAGTGAGAGGCTAGATGGAACCGGAGAGGCAGAAGGTGTAGTCTCCCTTGTGAGACAAACTGCTCCAGGGATGAGAGAGTCCCTACGAGACTGTTCCAACTCCCGACTGGATAAACGTTTCGTTTCAGCATTAGTTGGACTTCGAGCAGGGCTTGACTGCGAATCTTCATCCCCAAATATAGAATAATCTGGGATGGGATCAGTTGGGACTTTTAGGTTGACCAAAAGTCCCAACTCCCTGGCCAGACTCAACGTCCAATGTAGATCCTGCAGACAGCGAAGACTGGACGATGCTCTGAGAAGCCAGTCGTCCAAGTACCGGGAGGCTCTGATCCCCGATAGATGGAGGGATTTTGCCACATTCCTCATGAGCCTCGTAAACACGAGAGGCGCAGGACTGAGGCCAAAGCACAGGGCTCGAAACTGGTACCCCACATTCCTGTAAACAAACCTCAGAAACGGTTGGGAATCCGGGTGTATAGGAATGTGGAAGTATGCCTCCTGAAGGTCGAGAGAGACCATCCAGTCGCCTTCCATAAATGCTGTCAAGACAGCCTGGTAGACTTCATTGTGAAGTTTGTCTTGACAATGAACACATTGAGCGCACTTGCCTCTTACGTACTCCTGCAGTGAACATGGCTGCCAAATCATTGGAGCCATCCCTGAGGGACTTGTTCCTGCAGAGAACGTGGCTGTCAGATCATTGGAGCCATCCCTGAAAGCCTTGTTTATGCATGACATAATTGTACAGCAAAACTTCAAAGGCTCGAAAATAGCTGTGAAGTCGACCTGTAAAATCTTGGAGCGTCTCATGGCCAGGCGCCAGGGAGAGTCTATGAGGTTTGAGAAGTCTATCTGGGCAGAGGCAGGAACTCCCAAGCTGAGAACTTCTCTCGTGTCATATCAGACTCTCGCTCTATAAGCCAGTTTAAAAGAAGGGAAAGCAAAGGCTGTCTCCCCCAAACTCCTCCTGGTGATAAACCAGTCCCTAGCAAACGTAAAGCTCTCTTAGAAGAGCGAGAGAGCACTAGCTTATAAATCAACGGCTTCGAAGTAGCTAGGCCTAGTGTAAGCTCTGACGTTTAGGCAAACGAGGAGCAGCAGTTACAAAAAGATCCGGACAAAGATCCTTAAAAATCAGCATGATTTATTTAAAGTCCATAGAGGGCTAAGCAGCTTTAGGCTCCTCTCCGTCTGACAGAGTCCTCAAGGGAATATCAGTAGGAGGGGGAACAGCAACTTCCTCATCTGAAGGAACCTTGTCCGACAATAGCCGAGTCTCAAGCAAGGGAGAGACCTACCATAGTGGCAATGCTTTACAAGCAGAGTCCACACGCACTGGTGCATTAGTAGAGGACCAGGACGCAACGTCATGTAACTGCTTGACAGTCTGTGAACTGTCAACAACAACAGGTGCGTGAGGACGCACAGCGTCCACTCAAGACTGCTTTGACCGCCTAGACTGAGCAGTCAAAACAACTCTAGAATGCGGAGGTTGACGCTCAGCGTCAAAACAAGTTAACTCCGATTGTTGGCGAACGTCCTGAACGTCAACAGGAGCATCAGCAAGTGGCCTAACGTCCAAATGTGGCTGAAAATCCACACGAGACCGCATCGAGTGTGGTTCTAAACAACCTGACTGACGTGACTTGGCTACGCCAACGTCAACAGGACGCACAAAGGAACGTTAGGGTGGCTGAAGGCCAGGATCTCGATGAGATAAACGGCTAGGCTCAACGGACTTATCGGCAGAATAGTCTTCCATAAGGGAGGCAAGCTTATTCTGCATGTCTTGCCGTACAACCCATTTAGGATCTACGGGAATGGTTGCGGTAAGAGACGAGGGTAACGTCTGTGACCGCAAAACCTTGCCTACAAAAAGACTCTCGGAGTCTGTGTTACGCTTTTGTTAGGCGGCGAGCAGTCTTCCGATGACTGCATAAGGTCAGAGCTGTCCTAATAGTTAAAACCAGGACGCTGGACCTGTCCTGAAAGGACTGACTTTCGCTTAAAGGGCCTCGAAACCTTGTTCCACGGTTTCTTATGCGAAAAGCCTTCGGATGACGAGGAGAAAATCGTCTCTCTCGCCTTATGGTAGGGGTGATCTTGGTAAGATACACCTGATACCATAGAGGGAACGTCTGTTCGCTGATCAAGGCCTCTCGAACCCATAAGTCGTACGACATTACTTCTCCCCTGGGCTTGGGAGCTTGCAATTGGTCCCGGACTAGGCGAACGACAGGCACGAACAGACGAACCCTCGGTCGCAACACTGACAACACTTTGCGCAATATCACTTTATCACTACGATTTTCTTTTTTGCACTTATTTCACTGAAATCGAATTTTTTAACAATCCACATTAGGTATGAATAAAACTGATTTCTACCTGAAGCACGCAATTCTACCCTCATCAAAAGGTTGTAATTGCGAAATCAGTCGTATAATGTAAGCACATTAATACCAGCAAAAAACAGTAAACATATTTTAAGATAAAAAAATCAGTGGCTGGGGAAGAGACTAAACACTAGTTCATTCAAAACTACGTTTTCAATCTCTCACCGTACAGTGCCTTGGGATGAGAATAAAAACTAAAAACGTTTTATCCTTTTTCCCCGTACAGAGACTAGGGACGAGAGTAACACGAGAACAACGTTACTCGCTTGGGACGAGATAAAGATCGGAACGTTCTCTCTCCTCTCTCTCTCCGTCTCTATCTCTCTCTCTCTCTCTCTCTCTCTCTCTCTTGATTTCGCACCGAAGAGAAGAGCCCACTTACCTTTCGTCAATAAACAGGTTATTTGACCAAAGGAAAAAAAAAAAAACAAAGGTTTTTCAATTAAAAGTTCCTTTAAAATAGTCTTTAAAACATTTAAGCTTTGAAAGAAAAAAGAACAAAACGTCAGAATCAATTTACTCTTTCTGCAAAGTGAAACCGTGATACTCTCTCTCTCTATCGTAACGATAGAGCGCAAACTGCGTAGAATAAATAAACTAAACGTTAGTTCATCTTTGAAACAGTACGAAGACTATTCAAAGAAAAAAACTATCATAAAATATTTACTAAAAATATTTCATTTAATAAGATTTAAATCATTAGCTCTGTAAAAGTTATTTACGATTGAAAAGGGCTCAACGTTGTTTAACTTTGGTTTCCAAGTTAGGACTGCCTACTCTCAGGAAAGGTCGCATATAAACAAATCATTAAAATTTATTTTGATGTTTATTATAAATGGAAAGCTAATCGAAGAGGCCTAATAAAGGCGGTTGAGATAAAAATATATAGAGGAAAATCTATAATTAATTTATAACGTGATAAGATAATTGCTAAAAGCCTAAAACACACTTCCGTCTAAGGGAAGGGTCGGCCATTTAAAAGTCAAAGAAAGTCCATACTCTCTTTGTCATCAAAAATTAAATCTATCCAAAAACTAGTTCAAGATTTAAGATGAAGATAAAACACCTGGACTGCGAAAGCTCAAACCAAAATGAAGTACTTCACCAAATATGTTGAGAAAACTCCAGGTTCTACAGCGAGTATTGATACGTCTTGTCGTCAACGTCGACAGAGATGAATTGAAGGGTTTGTTTACATGCAAGAGTGGTATCTGGCCGACAGTTGGCGCTGGTGGGCACACCCGCAACCTTCATATCGATCGCTCGCGAGTTTTTTGAGTGTGTTTTCTGTCGAGCCGCAGAGTTGCAGCTATTATATATTCACCGGCTAAGTTAAATATTTAAAAATAAATAATTCAACATGGAATGACTACAATAATCGATGAAAAATCCATTAGAAATAAAATGTTAATTACATGGAAAATTGCTGATCATAAAAAATTTCACATATTCAATACACCTGTATTAAGAAATCATTAAAATCCTAGAAACCAAAAACCTAATCGGAACCGGATAAATTGTCTGACATAGTTTTCATACTGAAGCGTAAATCTTTTCCAAAACCTTTGGGATTGCACAAACTACTGTTCAGTCTTTTCAAAATTTTAACTCCATGTCAGCTGTACATTAATATCAATCTTGTATGAAAATTTTTAATCTTCAAGTGCAGATGATTTCCAGAAAGAAGCTTGGAGTCTGATTTCCTTTATAGTAATATTTCTTTTCTCTGGTTTACTATTCCACTTGATGCACCACCAATAACCTGAAATGAAGTCATGATTTAGTATGGGTATAGTTTGTTATCATTACACCACTTCATTATGAATATATCATTTTCTAGAAACCTTAAGTACCTGTATAAATTTATATGAATAACAAAATGTATTTACCCTAGTGAAATACCCACAAAATTACTTAAATCATCAAAGTTATTATTACTATTATTATTTCATTGTTATTACTATTATCATCATAAGTTAATATCCTAAGCAGACCATTCAGTTTTATTTCTGGCCATCACGAGCCTGTTCTAACAACCCATCATGCAATGTTGAAACAGCTTATTGATTAGTACCCAAAATGGTGATGTGACAGAGAGCACTACAGCTGGTGGCCAAAGGCACTATAAAATATCATGTGACATCTACAATACATCCCTCCTAGACATTTATAAACAGTCATACTGAACAAATATACAAAAATAGTAAATTTGTTGAGGACAGAATTGCATCTTTAATCTGTAAAAAAGTAAGGCTTTCATTCTAAACTAAACATACTTTGAGCCACAAAAAACCATGTAAAACAGATACATTCAAAACCTCACAAATCTTTATGAAATTTAATTGTATGGAACAAACACTTTTCTGCAAGTCATTTTCTACATTTCTTCCATTTTACCTTTTCAGTCTTCTTCCATTCCTTCCTATTCTGATTTTCATAACCTGTTTACATTTTTCAACACAATAATAACAAAAACAATTAGATAAAAGACAATAAACTCAAGATCAGAAACAGGAAACAATGGAGCTGTCATCTGAACTTGAAAACAGTAAAATGACTTGGCGGTTTGAGGAATAAATGTATGGTTGTAAATCGTTTAATTTCAATAGCTGAAATTATTTGCCAAAAAACATAGGTTCTCACCAAGAGCCTCAAGTTTTTTACTCAAAACAACCAGATTGTTATTCATATACAAAATGAATGATGAGACCATAAGTTAAAAGTTGCTTGACATGGTATGTCAATGGAAGGACAAAACAGTAAATTTCAAAATTTGTATTTTCCCTAACAATGTCTGAGACAAGCCACTCATGGAGGACTTCTTCCATGTTCCAAATAGAGAGAATAAGGTTGTGGAGATGTTGATGGTGTATTCCTTGTCAACAGCATTTTATCATTATATGGTGTATTTCCTTATCTAGAACTTAGTAATATAACAAATTTGTAAGTAATTTGAATTTTTCCTAGTATAAAAACCCGGAGCTATTTATAGGGTATACTTTCGGCGCAGCTGAAAAAAGAGCCATGATAATTTTAGTGAGGGATAACTACCCCATCCGCTAGTTAGCAGGTTGGGGGTGGAGTAGACTGGCTACCCCGCTCACTCACACCTCTCGGCTGAGTAACCACTTTGCTTTATGGCAGGACTTCTCGGGGGACAGGGTGGCGGGCCAATTTGTATAAATAGCTCCTGGTTTGTATACTAGGAAAAATACAAATTACTTACAAATTTTTTATTTATTCCGATGTAGATACAAACCCTCCGCTATTTATAAGTCTTCCACCCGGATTCGACCGGAGCTACCGAGACCCCAGGAGAACGTCCACGTTTCTCCCTAGGTAGAGCTACTGGGGACAGGAACCCTCACTGCCAGCCCGCAAGGAGGAGAACAGCACGGGTCGGAGCATGCCTTCTGGCAGGTCCTGAGTTTGATGAGGCAACTCAATGGATTCAAGGATCCCGAGACTGTCCCTCGCGAAGGCAAGGACACGGTCCTGGACCAGGTCTACGGTACCCAGAAGCTCCCAAAGGCCAGCGTGGCTCTGCCCTGGTCCCAGGGAGTAAAGGGTGCCAGAGACAAGGTTGAGGGCCAGCTCGCCGAACTCGCCTCCTCCAGTCGTTCCTCTGCCAGGAACAAACTCCTCCTACCTCCTCGCGTACAGCAGAGGAGGTAATTCGAGATCATGGGGGAGTCCGGTTTAGCTCTTCCCCTCCACCACTCCGTGGAAGAGCTCTCTAGGGGGATTTCTTTCGAGAAACTCTCCACCCGGCAGGTGACATTCTCGGCTACGGAGATCCTAAGCCCGGAAAAGGTTGCGAAGTGTGCCATGCAGCCACTTATGGCTGGACATCTGGCTGGAGTCTCTGGGCATCCTGTTGCGATCCGAGGACTTGTCCAAGGAGAGCGCCAAGAAGGCCCTTGAGACTTTCCTCCTCTCGGGCACGCGCTCCATCAAGTTTTTAGCTCACCAAGTTTCGAACTTGTGGGCTAACTCGATCCTAAAACGTCGGGATGCTGTGACCGAGAGGTTCCACTCGAGGGTCCCAGCCGTGAATGTCAGAAGGCTCAGACACTCCTCCATCCTTTGAGAGAGTTTGTTCGAGCCCAAGGATGTAGAACGGACAGCTGAGAGGTGGAGGAAGTCGAATCAGGATTCGCTCCTCCAAAGGGCCCTCACATCTCGGCCCTACAAACCTCCAGCTCCTCAACAACCTCAGCAGCCTCGTCAGTCTAAGACACCGAGACAGGCTCCGGCAGCAAAGGCCAAGGTGTCTAAACCACAGCCCTTTCCTGTCAAGGACAAGAAAGGCGGAAAGTCCTCCAGGGGAGGTAAGAATCCTAGGGGGAGCGGGCGAGGCAGTAAACACTAGGATTGGCAATCCCCCTGCATGTCCACCAGTGGGGGGATGCCTAAAAAGTTGCGCTAACAGGTGGCAGCAACTCAGGGCCGATTCCTGGATGATCTCTGTGATCAGCCAAGGATATCGCGTCCCGTTCATAACATCCCTTCCTCCCCTGACAGCGAATCCAGTATTGTTGAGCTCCTATGCCATGGGAGCGGTAAAGGGGCTAGCAATTCGGGCAGAAGTCGAGACCATGCTCAAGAAGGATGCTCTCCAGGAGGTCGTCGACGGCTCCCCAGGCTTCTTCAGTCGACTCTTTCTTGTAAAGAAGGCGTCTGGATTGAATTGAATTGAATATGGGATTTAGGCATTAAGCCAAGCACTGGGGCATCAAAGGCCATTCAGCGCTATATAACTAAAATCATTCAATCATATCTGTACACTCACAACATTTAGTATCATTTTAACCTTTAATACAAATCGTAACACTTTCATACAATAAAATCTAGATGTGAAATAAATAGGGATTAAAAGGGTAAAATAAATAAATAAATTAATAAAATCAATTATAGCTCGTAATATAACCCAATACTTTGTATAAATTTTCTCAAGTTCAGGGTATTACAGTTTTCCCCCAGTATATCTCTTAACGGTTTGTCCTGGAGTAAATGTGTCCTCCTCTGGAGATTAAAAACAGGACAATCGACTAAAATATGTTTAACATCCATTGTCACTTGACAGGTATTACAAAGAGGGGCCTGTCTCCCTTCCCCACTCTTCATTAAATAATTGTGCGTTGCATGTGTATGGCCAATACGCAGCCTAGTTAAAATAATGGTATCCCTTCTACTTGTAGAATTACAAGATGACCATTTATCCACCAATGGGTGGATTTGTTTCAATTTTGTATTGGTGGTCCGTTCAGACCATCGAGCTTGCCACTTATTTTTACAGTAAAGATGAATCTCACTTCTAAGATCTTTGTAAGGAATACTCAAGGGGGATGGATTACTTAGCCCTGAAGCTTCCTTTGCTGCCTTATCTACTTGTTCATTCCCATCCACCCCAACATGGGCAGGGACCCAACAGAAGTGAACACTGATACTCTTCCTAGACTGCAGAAGTACTAACCAGTCCTGCACCTCTTGTACTAGATGATGGCCTGGCATAATTTGTTTTAATGAGAGTAAAACACTATTGGAATCCGTAAAAATTGTATAAAAACTATTTTGGTTGCCATTTTTAAAAATATGTTGGACTGCGAGAATTATTGCGTACAGCTCAGCAGTAAAAATTGAACAAGAGGATGGGAGTTTCCTTCTAATAACAATATCCCCCACCACAGCTGCACTTCCAACTCCTGCAGCCGATTTGGAGCCATCTGTAAAAACATGTTTCCCATGATGTTGAGCAGCATGATTTAAAAACTCACTTTTCATTACCCTACTAGGTAAGGTATTTTTCCCTCCTGCCGTAAAACATACTTTAACAGGTGGATTACACCAAGGAGGAGACTTGGGATATCCTACCTCTGCTATCTGTGCTGTTAACAAGCCTACTTCTCTAGCATCATTTTTCAGCTGTACTTCCAAAGGCTTAGGCACTCTAGATCTGTTAGGAGCCCGATCTAAAGGCGCCCTAACATATTTACAGTTAGGATTGTTTCTCACAGCAAGGGACCTAGCTAAAAACCTCAAACTCAACTCCTCTCTGCGAATGGAAAGGGGAGGTATGCCAGAATCAACATAGAGACTGTCAATGGGAGATGTTCTGTAAGCACCTGTGCAGATGCGAAGCCCAGCATTGTGAACAATATCAAGTTTTCCAAGTAAAGTCTTTGTAGCTGACCCATATATTTGGCATGCATAGTCTAACTTGCTCAGACACAAAGATGTATAAATTCTAAGCAAAGTTGTTCTATCAGCACCCCAATCAAAATGCGATATCACTTTCAGAATGTTCAGTGACTTCTTAACCCTGATAGATAGGTCATTTATATGGGGACCAAATGTCATTTTCTTGTCGAAAATGACTCCAAGAAACTTGACACTATCCTCATATGGCAAAATACAATCATTTAAGAAAAGGGTGGGGATCTCTTCCCTTTTACGAGTACGAGTAAAGCGAATGGCTTTGGTCTTCTGAGGAGAAAACATGAATCCGCGAGAATTTGCCCATGCGGAAGCAGCATTTATTGCAATTTGAAGATTTTGGCATGCTTGTAGTGCAGATGATCCACTACAATAAATTGCAAAGTCATCGACAAATAGTGATCCTTGTATGCCAGGAGGTATGTGACTAATGAGACTATTAATTGCAACAGCAAACAAGGTCACACTCAATACGCTGCCTTGGGGGACACCTTCTTCTTGCATGTAGGATGAAGATAGTTCTGACCCTACTCTCACTTTAATGGAGCGGTTTGATAAAAATTCTTCAATAAAAGAGAACATATGTCCTCCTATACCCCACGAGGCCAATTGCTTTAAAATACCACCCCTCCAGGTGGTGTCATATGCCTTTTCGAGGTCAAAAAAGACACCCACCACCTGGTTTTGGTTAGAAAAAGCATTTGAAATTTCCCTTGATAACATCAGCAAAGGGTCCAGAGTACTTCGGTTCTTCCTGAAACCAAACTGTCTGTTAGATAAAAGATTTTTTGATTCTAGATACCACACAAGTCTGTTGTTGATCATTCTCTCAAATAGTTTGCATATGCAACTGGTCAAGGATATGGGCCTATAACTAGATGGCAGTTCTGGGTCTTTACCAGACTTGTGGCCTGGAATTACAATTGAAGTATGCCAGGAATCAGGAGATGTATGGGAAGCCCATAGACCATTAAAGGTTTCTAATAAAAATTCCTTGGTATCCACTGGAAGATGTGATATCATTTCATACTGGATGCCATCCTCACCTGGGGCAGTTAAAGAAGAGCTGGAGATAGCATTTTGCATCTCCTCCATACTAAAAGGCAGGTTAAAAGCTTCAGTATTTGAAGAAGCAGGAGGAACAACAGATGTTGATGCTCTAATTTGTTGAAATGCTGGGGAATAGTTGTCAGCACTTGATACATGAGCAAAGTGCTTAGCAAGAACCTCTGCTACATCTTTGGGGTCAGATATATATCTATTATTTTCCCTTAATATTGGTAGAGGCTTAGGGACGAATTTACCTTGAAGTTTTCTAATCTTGTCCCATATTTCCTTTGAAGGAGTTTTGGTATTAATATTAGATATATATTTCTTCCAAGATGCTCTCTTTGCTTTTTTAAAAATTCTTTTTTGTTTGGCACAGGCTCTGAGATATGCTATTCTATCTGCTAAATAGTTTGTCCTCAAGTATCTTCTGAAGCAAGTTCGGGTCACTTTTCTTGCGTTGGCACATTCTTTACTCCACCAAGGAACTACAGAGCGATGAGGTAAACCGCATGTTTTAGGTATAAACTTGCTAGCATTATCATCAATAATATTTTCAAGATGTTGATAGGCATGCACTGGAGATGTAAATTCATCATATTCTTTATCAGTGTGTGAACAGTTTTCATAAGCTGCCCAGTCTGCCTCATCTATCTTCCATTTTGGTGGACACTGAGAAGGAAGATTATGGACATAATTTAACATTATTGGCCAATGGTCACTGCCATGTAGGTGTTCATTTACTGACCAAAGGTAGTCCAATCGAATGGATGAGGAACAGATTGACAAATCAATGGCTGATGTAGAGTTGTGGAATACATCATACCTAGTTGGAGAACCATCATTCATTAGTATTACATCATTGTTGTCGATTAATTCTTCAACAAGATTACCCCATCTATCGCACACATTTCCACCCCATAAAGTATGCTTTGCATTAAAATCACCCATTAAAATAAAAGGGGCAGGAAGCTGATTGATCAAGTCTTGGAGGTCAGAAAGTCTAAGCCTTCTTGGATTACCAGCATGATCTAAGAGGAAAAGTTCTAAGGATGGTTCAATATATAGCGAGCATAAAGTAATTTTTTTCCCGATATGAGTTCTAACTGCACATGCCTGTAGTGGTGTATTGAGTGGGATTGTTTCAAATTTTACAGATTTGTGAATAATAAAACCTGTACCACCTTGAGCTCTTGCAGCTTGCAAAGGAGGGGATCTACAAAAATGATAATTGAGTCCAGGATTAAATGGTTTGTCACTGATCTTGGTTTCCTGTAGGCAAATTACCTTCGTGTCTGAGTCCCTGGTTAAAGTTTTTATTTGCTCAATGCTAGTACTTAGACCTCTGCAATTCCACTGGATGATAGACATTATCTTTTGTTATTATTTTTCTTTGTCTCATTTGTCTTTTGGGACTTTTCAGATGAAGCCATGTAAGGCTTTACTAGGCCACCACTCTTCTTTTCTTTCTTTCTAGGATCTTTATAAGAGTCAACCTTAGGATCATGAGCAGTAGGGCACTTACCTGACTTAGATGAAGGTGAGGATGATGGGGACCTTTTCCTCTTTGGAAGATCTTGTTTTCCAATCTCCATCAAATCAGGTAGAGATTCTGCCTGAGACAATACATTTAAGGTGGTGGAAGCCACATTGGCTTCCTTGGAGGATTGTGCTAGAACTTCAACAGTTCGAGCACTTAACCCAGAAGGCTGGGCTACTACCTCTAGGGGAGATGCTCCTATCGGTGACAATACTTTTGGTGTGTTGGACACCATATTGACCTCTTTGGAGGTTTGTGCTCTGGCTTTTATAGCCTGAGCACTTGACCCAGATGGCTGGGCTACTACCACTAAGGGAGATGCACCTGACGGGCCAGGTGCTGCCACTGGTCCCCCTGTGGTAGTAAGGGGTAGTGGATTATAATCTTTTGTTGGCATCTTAACCGCGCGAGCAAAATTAAGTTGCCGATTGAGTAAATGCTTTGCATAACCTACACTTATATGTTCAGCATTTGCTTTCAAGATTGCAGCTTCTTCATTCTTGTATTCTCTACATCTTTTATCATTTGGTTTATGTTTATCTTTACAGTTTGCACAGGTTGTATCTCTGTTGCATTGGCCATGTTCTAACAAAGAACAGTTAATACAGATCTTCGTATTATTGCAGTACCGGGAAGGGTGACCGTACTTGAAACAATTAAAGCATTGTAAAGGCCTAGGTTTATATTCTCGAACACGTACTCTTTCATTCTCAATAATTATATGATCTGGTATAACAGGGGTTTCAAATGTTAAAACTACCATGCTTGTTTGAGGAATCTTACTTACTTTCCAAACATTAGCAGGGCACATGTCCAGAATTTCTGGTTCTGAGAATTCATATAGATCTTTATCAAAAACTACTCCTTTACCATAGCTGAAGCTCATATGTGGTTTAATATCCTTAATAGGATCAATTTCTGCAATCTTCATGCCACAAAGCATGTGAGCTTGAGTATCTGATTTTGCATTAATCAAAACAGATTGCTTACCGTATCTACTAATATCCTTACTTTTAATTAAACCAACTTTTTTTTTGTATAAATTTACTCATCTTATAATAGTTATAATTATCTATCTTTCCAGATGCAATTATCCATGTTGGGGGCTTGGGGGTTCTTACTTCTGGAAGTCTATGCTCTATTTCTTTTTCCATCCATTCTTCTGGTTTATATACCTCTAGGTGTCTTGGTGCTTTATCACATAAAGCCCCAGAAATCAAACAATTGTCAATTTTTATGCTCTCTAAATTTTTATTTGCTTCTAAAGCAATCTCAAAACTTGAAAATGATACCCAAGCTTCCCAAAAACCTTTACTACCATTAAGCTCCATTAAAATTTCTTTGATTGCTCCAAATCTACAGAAGGCTTCATGAATTATGTCATAGCTACAACCAATTGGTATGTTTTTTAAGTGGAGAATTTTCAGATTTTTTGTTGGATCTGGTAATGAGCCAGAACCAGAGAGTAAAGTATTACGGTTATTACAAGCATCATTTTCCACCAGTGCCGATAAATTGTCTTTAACAACACTGGTCAAAAAAGTATTGTTGGAGGAATCCTTTTTATTGCCGAGGTTGTCAACAGAGCTTTCCCTATTTAAACAAGCAGAAGTCGTCAACGGTGTCTGGGGTTCGCCATTTGATCCAGGGGTACGGGGAATATTAAGTTTACTCATTAATTATTTTTCAGGGGGAGGGAAGGGGTCATAATAACAATGAAAAAAAAAAAACAATGGAAAAAAATATAGTTTAAGGGAGAGAAAAAATTAAGACTGTCTGAAATTCCAAAGAAGACACCGTTAGCCTTTCCTGGAATTAATTTCTCCACCAATGACACCTGTGAAAGCTGCTTACCAAATGTCCACTCCCTACCCTACCACAAAGGGATGGTACCACTATGATTAGAGTGGCTCAAGTGTATGCCAAACCCGCTTGATGGGACTGAGAGCATTTCATGAATACAATCATCCCCACTCTAATCATAGTGGCAGGCAAACCGGACAGAATGCCGAGAGTCCTATCTCTATAAAATCGCCAACCCCTGGAATCCGAAGGCCAAATTTCCTAAGAGATAGTTCCGCGTGCCAGTATGGGAATACTGACACTCCTAGGTGTCCAAACATTTTCGGGCAGTTGGCAAGACCACCACAGCTCCCACAATTGATTTTGAAATAAAAACCGATCATGGATACAATGTCCCCTCTGAAAAACCTGGACAGTGAAATGGGTAAAAGAGTTTTGACAGCAAGGTTGGAGACAGCTGATAATTATGAAGGAGGAATAAGCAATAAGAGGTAATAGAAAAAGAATGAGAGAAATTTAGAGTCAAACTGAGGAAAAGAAATTCCCCAGTTCGAGAGCCCTCTTGCCCGTCACAAGCCTTCAGCACGGGAATGATATGCCGTGCTGAAGCCCAATGACTTCATCAAGGCATTCTCTCGTTAAGAGGGAGAAGGCGTCTGGAGGCTGGAGACCTGTCCTCGACTTCTCAGCTCTGAACAAGTTTGTCAAGCAAACTCCGTTCAACGTGGAGACAGCGGACACGGCCAGACTTGCAGTGAGACCGCAAGACTTCATGTGCACTCTGGATTTAAAAGACGCGTACTTCCAGATCCCAGTCCATCCGTCTTCCACGAAGTACTTGAGATTCAGCCTGGACAACAAGACCTACCAGTTCAAGGTGCTGTGTTTCGGTCTCTCCACAGCACCTCAGGTGTTCACCAGAGTGTTCACACTGATTTCTTCGTGGGCACACAGGATCGGCATCCGTCTCCTCCGCTATCTGGACGACTGGCTGATCCTGGCAAACTCGGAGTCGACCCTTATTCGACACCGAGACAAGCTTCTGGGGCTTTGCCAAGATCTAGGGATCATGGTAAACCTTGAGAAGTCTTCTCTGCTTGCAACTCAACGACTGGTATACCTAGGCATGATATTAGACACCAATCTCCACAAAGCCTTTCCATCAGATGACAGGATAGCAAGGCTGAGGGGGGTCGCAAGACCTTTCCTCGGACGGGAAGCCCTTCCGGCCTAATCTTGGTTACGTCTCCTTGATCACCTAGCCTCCCTGGCCCGTCTAGTTCCGAACGGCCGCCTCGGGATGAGATCCCTCCAGTGGCGACTCAAGTCCCGGTGGAATCAAGGCAATGACTCCCCGGACACTCTGGTCCCCATGGGACCCGCGGAACGGACGGACCTACAGTGGTGGCTGACCGACGAAAACCTACGAAAGGGAGTGGATCTTCTCGTCCTCCCCCCGGATTTGATGCTGTTCTCAGACGCGTCAAAAGAAGGGTGGGGGCCCACGTTCTGAACCAGAGGATCTCAGGCCTATGGTCAGAATCAGATAAGTGCCTCCACATAAACCTGCTAGAAATGAAGGCAGTCTACCTAGCCCTTCAACAGTTCCAACAGGTCCTGGCGGGCCACTCCGTGGTGGTGATGAGCGACAACACCACGGTAGTGGCTTATATCAACAAGCAGGGAGGTACCTTTTCACAACAGCTATCTCATCTTGCAGTAGAGATACTGAGGTGGACCGAAGTCCACTCGATTTCACCATCAGCTCGCTTCATTCCGGGCAAAAGGAATGTGCTCGCCGACAGTCTGAGCAGGGCTTCGCAGATAGTGAGTACCGAGTGGTCTTTGGATCCTCAAGTAGCCAACAAAGTCCTGACTTTGTGGGGTTCCCCGACAGTGGATCTGTTCGCGACAGCTTTGAATTTCAAACTGCTGCTGTACTGCTCCCCAGTCCCGTACCCCAAGGCACTCTGGCAAGATGCCTTCCAACAACGGTGGGACTACATCGACGTCTACGCCTTTCCACCGTTCTGTCTGATGAGAAGGGTGCTCAACAATCGGTCAATCTGTCAATGACCTTAATAGCTCCGCTATGGCATCACGCAGAGTGGTTCCCGGACCTTCTGCAGCTCCTGACAGAACTCACGAGAGAACTCCCCTCACGACACGAGCTACTCAAGCAACCACACTGCAACATCTACCACAAGGCCGTAGCTTCGCTTCGGCTTCACACCTGGAGACTATCCAGCGTCTCCTCGTTGAGAGAGGCTTTTCACAACAAGTTGCGGACAGGATGTCTCGACACCTGCGGAAGTCATCCACAGGGGTCTACCAGGCAAAGTGGAGAGTCTTCTGTGGTTCGTGTCGTGGGAGGGGTATCTCTCCCCTCGATGCCACTATTCCAGCAATACAGTGATCCCTCGCTACTTCGCGGTTCGACTATCGCAGATTCACCACTTCACGGATTTTTTTCATAACGCATGTATATACATATATCGCGGATTTTCCAGAAATTTTGAAAATACCGCGATGTGACCGATGGTGCGAGATTGCAAAAGGTAAGGAAAATTGGATCATGATTGATTTTCAATATAAATGAAACTTTGAGGAGCAACAAAGATATCATTTGATAGAGATAGAGAGAGGTAAGGAATGGGAGGTAGGGAAAAGTAGCCCACAGAGAGAGAGAGAGAGAGAGAGAGAGAGAGAGAGAGAGAGAGAGAGAGAGAGAGTGTGTGTGTGTGTGTGTGTGTGTGTGTGTGTGTGTGTGTGTGTGTGTGTGTGTGTGTGTGTGTGTGTGTGTGTGTTGTTTTAAATGTAATAAACGAAAAAATTTGATAGGTTATAACACATTGGTGCTTATGTAATACCAACTGTATACTGTAGACGGTTTGAATAAGTTAAGAAATGGTATAAACGATACTTTGTTAGTGTATTCGTACGCTCTCAAGAGCGGCAGCTAGACGTCAGCTGATCTGATCACAGCCAAAAGTAAAACAAAAAGAAGTCAACAATACTCGATTTTTAAAACACACCCGAAATTTAAAAACAAAAGTACACGCTTTCTTAATGTGCAATTAACTATTTAAAGAGTAGCAATTTCCTAGAATAAAATGATGTTTCCCAAAAAATAGTGGTTTGCTGATGAAATCGGATGCCGTATTTTTAACAACGATTGAAATGGATGTAAACTCTGCATAATTTTTTCGTTTCGTATTTAATTGACTCTAAGAAAACTAATTTTAGTTTCTTCATCTATATGTAAGTATTGTATAACACGAGAGAGAGAGAGAGAGAGAGAGAGAGAGAGAGAGAGAGAGAGAGAGAGAGAGAGAGAGAGAGATTGAATCGGCTGTTGTAATCGAATGCCGTGTTTTTGTTTCGTGAGAATTTCATCGCCACGACTAACAACAACATACTGTACTGAACTTTACAGTATAATACAGACTACTGTAATATGATAAAGTAAAATATTTGTAATAACCTATTTTATATGAAATGGGGCCATTTTTTTGTTTTAAATTTACATTTACGTACGTAAAACAACACACACACACACACACTCTCACTCTCTCACACACACACACACACACACACACACACACACACACTCTCTCTCTCTCTCTCTCTCTCTCTCTCTCTCTCTCGTAAATTGTTTTCCTGCTTTGCTACGTATGTATGATTTTATATAGATACGGTAAATAATATTTGTAATAACATATTTTCTAAAAGCTTTTACTGCAATATCATTATTTATCACTTTCATCATGCGTGTTAAATACCTTCGTTTGTTTATTACGATTGAAGAAGGAGCGTACTTTATGATGCCGCCGTTTCAGGCGGCGTCCTAAAGAAAAACATTTCATTTGGAAGTCCTAAGAAAAAATGAGTAAAACATTGGTAATAACAAAATCAACATACTGTATAATCAATATAATCAATGCAAAAACTAACCTATACACAGGTACACTAAATGCGTTTGTTTCTTCATTATGATCAGAGATAAACGTAAACAAAACATTGGTTGCCATTTTTTATCGTGCTTTTTGGCGTGTTTAGGAAACGCATGATATAAAATCGCCTTTAATATTTGTGCCTGTTTTAGTTTAGGGTACTGTAGTACATGCATTAAGTGTTCTGTACATTAAAGGGTAGTTTGTTAACAGTACTACGTACAAGGGAAGGTTTTAAAAGTCTGAATATACATGTTAAATAAATACGTAAATATGGTGTCACTACTTGGCGGATTTTCACCTATCGCAGTCGGGTCTGGAACCTATCTACCGCGATAAACGAGGGATCACTGTAGCGGAGTTTCTTGTATATTTGCGGGAGGAAATCCACCTTTCGCTCTCGGCGGTGAGAGGCTATCGCTCAGCCTTAAGCTTAGCCTCCAGGCTGAAAGGAATGGACATTTCTTCGTCGCTGGAACTTTCTTTACTGATACGAAGCTACGAGCTTACCTGCCCTCAGTCGGAAGTGAGACCCCCAACTTGGAACATGGTTCGAGACCTCCCTACGAACAATTATGCCAGGCCTGATCGACAACTGACTTGGAAGACAGCGTTCCTGCTCGCTTTGGCGTCAGCCAAGCGGGTCAGTGAACTTCATGGTCTCTCATACGACGTCGCCCATTCAAGGGGATGGGGGGAAGTAACGTTCGGGTTCGTCCCTGAGTTTGTAGCTAAGACTCAGAACCCTGGAGTCCCAGACCCACGGTTCGACTCCTTCAGGGTCTCGAGTCTCCGTTCTGTAACAAGTGACCCAGACCATCTGTTACTATGCCCAGTGAGAAGTCTGAGGCTTTATCTGAAGAAAACGGCTGCAGTCCGTCCTCTCGTGCAAGCCCTGTTTGTGAGCATGGGAAGGACAAAGAGGAGGGTCACCAACAACACTATCTCTGCCTGGATCAGAAGGGTCATCCACCACGCCTTGAATCCAGACTCTCCTCCGTCACGTCGTCCCAAAGCACACGATATCAGAGGCATCGCTACGTCTCTGGCTTTTAAGAGAAACTTCTCGGTGACGCAGGCGCTACAAGCTGGGGTCTGGAAGCGTCAAACGACCTTCACAGCCCACTACCTGCAAGACGTGACCCACAAGAGCCTTGATACATTCTCGATCGGCCCTGTGGTGGCTGCACAACAGCTGGTCTAACCTCAGGCTTCTTAAAGGACAGGTAGCAGAAGGTTGAGGGCATTGTTACCCAGTTTTAGTCTGCCTGAACGAAAGAGTATGTCTGGCCCTTACTTCTTTCTTCATCCTCCCCTCTCTTGGGGAAAGCAGCATCCTGGGTTCTCTGCATAGCTGACCTCGAACCTCTGCAGGTAAACCATGCTCCCTTGTGTTCCTAGTATTAAGATAATACTCTCGCGTCCCCCATACCCTGACGAGGTGGTATTGGGAACGTCCTAGCCTAGAATTCCATCTAAAGGACTTCAGGTCAACTTCCAAGGACGAGTCACACTTTAGCCCTCCACACACAAGCTTATGTAGGCCGCACGTTCCATGCGAAGCAAGCAACTTGCGAGGTTCAGGGACTCTTTTTCTCGACATGCTACTCACTCGGTTTCTGAGTCCCCAGGTAAAAGCCAAAGCCAGTAAGGCCAGGACTTTCCTCCCTACCTAAGGGGTAAATCACCCAATGTAAATAGCGTGGTTTGTATTTCGGTTACGGAACAAATGACAAATTCGGAGGTAATTTGTATTTTTCCTAACCATACAAACCTTAGCTATTTACACATATTTGCCCGCCAGCCCTGTCCCCCAAGGCAAGTCCTACCTCTAAGTGAAGTGAAGCAGTTCACCGGCGTGTGAGGGGGGGAGGGGTAGCTACCTATCACTCCCCCTACCCCCTTGCTAACTAGCGCGGGGGTAGTTAACCCTCATTATAATTCTTATGGCTCGTCATTTCAGCTACGCCAAAAGTAAAACCCCATGTAAATAGCTAAGGTTTGTATGGTTAGAAAAAATACAAATTATCTCTGAATTTGTCATATTACTGATTTCAATATTCATAATGTTACCGATTGCATTAAATGTTTCATCAAGATTCAAAGGATATCCATGAATCCCACTTGTCATTTTCAAGCCTCATTTCATTGTTTTTTATGCTACCCTAACACTGAAATGCTTTATACAGCATGTTGTAATCAGTCTCTATTGGAATTTGAGCGACGTAAAGGATTCACAAGGTTCCTTATGTTATCCAATTTACAGTACTTGGTTTTTGAACATCAGTAGAATGGTCATTTTCAGTTGCAAGGTCATCATCAGAGGGGTTGGTTTGTAAAGCAGCAGCAAGCTGAGTTATCCACCTTTAATCAGATGTCAGTCCTCCTATCCCTTGTGGCTCAACATAAGAAAGGTTTCAGCAGGGACCAGTCCTCTATCAGAGAGAGGCTGCCACTCTTTAGATGAGCGTACGATGGTCAGTGGGAGCAGGTACCCTCTCACTGATGACTCTAGTGCCTGGCATCACCTATTACTTGTAAATATGCAAGATTTAAAACCGGATCACTGGAGCCTGACTTAACAGACTAAGTCTGGACCAAATAGGGTCTGACAGAGGTGAAAAGAGGGTGATGGCATCTAAATTTGAAGCATATATAAAACCTGGTCAATGTTCTAATAGGGGTCGTCAACAAAATTCTGATAGAGCAAGAAAAGAAAAACTGAAATAAAGGCGGCGGCTTATTGGGATACAGTCTTAGTCTGGTCTCCCAGAACTGGACTTAGCGGTATGGTTGAACCTGACTGGATGATAAATCACCCCCTTGCCATTACTCAGCCCATCACTGAAACTCTCAAGCTCCTCTACTACAGCAAACGCTGGACCATCAGAGGGGACGCTGGATAGAATATGCATACTTGCAAGCAATTGGTTATCGCAGGCACAAAGGTTTCTTGATAAGACAGTCTACCCATGAATGCTTAGATTTTTAGCTGATAGGGCATTCAAGACAAAACAAGAGCTTGGGTGAACCAAGACACCACCTTCATCTTTGAGCAACACAATGAGATCACCTTAAGTGAATGCTGAGAGCATGAAACAGGACAGAATTGCGAGTCCACACAGGACAGTGATCTGCCACAGGTGTGCAAGCCTGGCTCGAGAGCTCTACCCTACTCAGAAGAGCATGAACAGTTACAACTGGATAATTCAGGCTCATGCTGCAATTTTAGAATATATCATGAGCCTGGATTGCCACAATCCAGGATTATTATAAGCTTGGATTGTATTATGTGCAACTGGGAAGTGAAGAGTTGAGAGATCACCTTTTTCAAGCAAACCTTTGGTGCCGCAATCCAGGTTCGCTATGAGCTTGCATCTCCTTGTGAGGCTCATGAGGTGTTGAGAGGTTGCATTAAGCCAAACTCTCAGGTGAAAGAACAGCTTTCTCCTTTGGTGCCATCAGCCACTGAGACAGTTGCCAAGATCTCATAGGAATTCTTAGGAGCTAAAGTGCCCTCAGGTCGGAAACGTCAGGACGCTTCATAGCAGCTTGGATGGATGAAGCTCAAAAGATTCGGCAGGCGCAGAGGGAGAAAAAGGCAAGCGCATCTCTCAAGTAAGGGGCTTGCTTCCCCTAGCCTGGTCAGACAAACCCTGAAGGGTCAGCAAGCTCAGACGGAGAAAAAGGCAAGTGTATCTCTCAAGTAAGGGGCTAGCTTCCAGCAGTCTGGGTAGATAAACCCCGAAGTGTCGGTGGGTTCAGGGGAGAAAAAGGCAAGAATATTTCTTAAGTAAGGAGCTGGCTTCCACTTGAGTGCACTTAGGGCATCGAAAGATAACTTATGAAGCGAACCTTGTGATTTGATCGCTGACCAAGTCAGGCAATCGTATCGCAAAACAGCAGCTTCCAATAAGCAAGGCTAAAAATTTTGAATCAACAGCACTCGCTAGGATGCATGTTGTTTGCGTGTGTCTGCTGGCTGATCGGCAAACACAGGCAGAAAACCAGAGTTCTTACAGGGGTTCTCTATTCCTACGACTACAGGGAAATCTACCTCCAAGGAGATAAAAGTGAGCCACTGGGCTGACAGTTGTTCACCTTTAGCCAACATAAAGAGTTAATAAAGCCATGATGTTCATCAAGTCTCCAACTCAAAGATGACATCTCTCAGACATTAATGCATCAACGGGAATAAAATTAAGTGTATTGGTTCCATTTGCTAAAGCCAGCGAATGTGGAAGGAGAGACTGTCTTCAACAACTGCTAAGATCAAAGTGGAAAAGGTATGAGCGGGTGGGTAGGGAAGTGCTTCGCCCTGCTACCACTGATAAAACCAGAACGGTTATCAATCCGGTTGTTAACACCTTGTTAAAAATTTTTATAGCTGTGCACCAACTTGCGCTAATTTCATTCTCCTATGTAAAGGACGAGGGTTTGTATTTGCATAGGAACAAATGACAGATATGACAAATTCATAGATAATTTGTATTTTTCCTAAACATACAAACCTTAGCTATTTAATTAGGGGTATTACTTTCGGCGTAGCTGAAATGACGAGCCATTAGATTTTTAACGAGGGTTTACTACCCCCTCGCAACTAGCTTGGGGTAGGGGAGGGGTAGCCAGCTACCCTCCCCCCCTCACACACCGGTGAGTAGCTCACTTTGCTTAGAGGTAGGACTTCCCGGGGGACAGGGCTGGCGGCCAAGTTTGATTAAATAGCTAAGGTTTGTATGGTTAGGAAAAATACAAATTATCTACGAATTTGTCATTTGTTCCGTAACCGAAATACAAACCACGCTATTTAATTAGGGTGACTTAACCCTTAGGTAGGGTGGTAAGTCCCAGCCGTACTGCCCGGGGACTCGGTATCTGCAAGGACCGCGGCCTACGTAAGCTAGTGTGTGAAGAAGTGAAGTGTGACTCGTCCTAGGAAGTTGACCTGAAGTCCTTTAGATGGAAACCTAGGTTAAGACGATCCCAATACCACCTCGTAAGGGTATGGGGACGTGACAGTATTAACTTAATACTAGGAACACTAGGAAACATGGTTTACCTGCAGTGGTTTGAGGTCAGCTGTGCAGAGAACCCAGGATGCTGTTTTCCCCAAGAGAGGGGAGAATGAAGAAAAGAATAAGGGCCAGGCATACCTTTTCATTCATGCAGACTAAAACCGGGTAACAATGCACTCAACCTTCTGCTACTTGTCCATTAAGGAGCCTGAGGTTTAAACCATCTGTTGTGCAGCCACCACAGGGCCGATGGAGAACGTATCGAGCCTCCTGTGGGTCACGTCTTCAGGTAGTGGGCTGTGAAGTTCGTTTGACACTTCCAAACCCCTGCTTGTAGAACCTGCATCACAGAGTAATTTCTCTTGAATGCCAGGGACGTAGCAATGCCCCTGACATCATGTGCCCTAGGGCGACGTGACGGAGGAGGGTCAGGATTCAGGGAATGGTAGATAACCCTGCAAATCCAAGCTGAGATTGTATTCTTAGTGACCCTCCTCTTCGTCCTTCCTGTGCTCACGAACAATGCTTGCACCCGATGATGAATTGCAGCTGTTCTCTTAAGATAGAGCCTCAGACTCCTTACTGGGCACAGTAGGAGATGGTCTGGGTCAACTGTTACAGAACGGAGACTCGAAATCTTAGCTACAAACTCAGGGACGAATCTGAATGTTACCTCCCCCCATCCCCTTGAATAGGCGATGTCATACGAGAGACCATGAAGTTCGCTGACTCGCTTGGCCGAGGCCAGAGCAAGCAGGAACACAGTCTTCCAAGTCAGGTGGCGATCAGAAGCCTGGCATAATGGTTCGAAAGGAGGTCTCTTAAGAGACCTGAGGACTCGAACCACGTTCCATGGAGGAAGTCTCACTTCCGACTCGGGGCAGGTAAGTTCATAACTTCGTATAAATAGAGAAAGTTCCAGCGAAGAGGAAATGTCCATTCCTTTGAGCCTGAAGGCAAGAACTAAGGCTGACCGATAGCCTTTCACTGCCGAGACTGAAAGGCGCATTTCTTACCGCAAATACATGAGAAACTCCGCTATTGCTGGAATAGTGGCATCGAGTGGAGAGACCCCTTCCACGACACCAACCACAGAAGACACTCCACTTTGCCTGGTAGACCCCTGCGGATGACCTTCGCAGGTGTCGAGACATCCTTTACGCAACTTGTTGCGAAAAACCTCTCTCTGTGAGGTGACGCTGGATAGTCTCCAGGCGTGAAGTCATAGCGATGCTACGGCTTTGTGGAAGATGTTGGCATGTGGTTGTCTGAGTAGCTCGTGTCGAGAAGGATGTTCTCTCGGGAGTTACGTCAGGAGCTGCAGAAGGTCCGGGAACCACTCGGCGAGATGCCATAGCGGAGCTATTAAGGTCATCGAAAGGTTGACCGATATTCTGGTCTTGTTGAGTACCCTTCTCATCAGACAGAACGGGGGAAAGGCGTAGACGTCGATGTTGTCCCACCGTTGTTGAAAGGCATCTTGCCAGAGTGCCTTGGGGTCCGGGACTGGGGAGCAGTACAGCAGGAGCTTGATATTCAAGGCTGTCACAAACAGATCCATAGTCGCGGAACCCCACAAAGTCAGGACTTTGTAGGCTACTAGACGATCCAAAGACCACACGGTACTCAATATCGGAGATGCCCTCCTCAGACTGTCGGTGAGCACATTCCTCTTGCCTGGAATGAAGCGAGCTGATAGTGGAATCGAGTGGACTTCGGTCCATCTCAGTATCTCTACTGCGAGATGGGATAGCTGCTGTGAAAAGGTACCTCCCTGCTTGCTGATGTAAGCCACTACTGTGGTGTTGTCGCTCATCACCACCACGGAGTGACCCGCCAGGTATTGTTGCAATTGCTGAAGTGCCAGATACACGGCCTTCATTTCTAGTAAGTTTATGTGGAGGCACTTTTCTAATTCTGACCAGAGGCCTGAGGTCCTGTGGTTCAGAACGTGGGACCCCCACCCTTTTTTTAAGGCGTCCGAAAACAGCATCAAATCCGGGGGAGGACGAGAAGATCCACTCCCTTTCGTAGGTTTTCCTCTGTCAACCACCACTGAAGATCCAACCGTTCCGCAGGACCCATTGGGACCAAGATGTCCGGGGAATCGTGTCCTTGATTCCACCGGGACTTGAGTCGCCATTGCAGGGATCTCATCCTGAGACGACCATTTGGAACTAGACGGGCCAGAGAAGAAAAGTGACCGAGGAGACGTAACCACGATTGGGCTGGGAGTTCTTCTCGTCTGAGGAAAGGAACTGCGACCCCCCTCAGCCTTGCTATCCTGTCGTCTGATGGGAAGGCTTTGTGGAGATCATGCCTAGATATACCAGTCGTTGAGTTGGAAGCAGGGAAGATTTCTCGAGATTTACCATGATCCCTAGATCTTGGCAAAGTCCCAGAAGCTTGTCTCGGTGTCGAAGAAGGGTCAACTCCGAGTCTGCCAGGATCAGCCAGTCGTCCAGATAGCGGAGGAGACGGATGCCGATCCTGTGTGCCCACGAAGAAATCAGTGTGAACACCCTGGTGAATACTTGAGGTGCTGTGGAGAGACCAAAACACAGCACCTTGAACTGGTAGATCTTGTTGTCTAGGCTGAACTTTAAGTACTTCCTTGAAGACGGATGGACTGGGATCTGGAAGTACGCGTCCTTCAGGTCCAGTGTACACATGAAGTCTTGTGGTCTCACTGCAAGTCTGACCGTGTTCGCCGTCTCCATGCTGAACGGGGTTTGTTTGACAAGTCTGTTCAGGGCTGAGAGGTCGATGACTGGTGTCCAGCCTCCATACGCCTTCTTTACAAGAAAGAGTCGACTGAAGAAGCCTGAAGAACTGTCGACGACCTCCTGGAGAGCGCCCTTCTTTAACATGGTCTCTACTTCTGCCCCAAGGGCTTGGCCCCTTGCCAATTCCATGGCAAAGGAGCTCAACGACACTGGATCCGCTGTCAGGGGAGGTAGGGTGTTATAATGCAGGGGGACTGCCAATCCTAGCGTTTGCAGCCTCGGCTGCTCCCTCTAGGATTCTTTCCTCCCCAGGAAGACTTTTTGCCTTTCTTGTCTTTGACAGGAAAGGGCTTCGAAACCGTTGCCTTCGCTGCCACAGCCGGTTTCGTTGTCTTGGACGGGCGAGGTTGTTGAGGTGCCGGAGGTTTATAGGGCTTTAATGTAAGAGCCCTATGAAGGAGGGAGTCCTGGTTGGACTTCCTCCACCTCTCGGCTGCCTGTTCCAAGTCTTTAGGCTCGAACAGGTTCTTCCCTAGATGGGAAGAATGTCTGAGCCTGCTGACCTCGACGGCTGGGACCTTCGCGTGGAACCTCTCTGCCACCGCATCACGACGTTTCAGGATTGAGTTGGCCCACAAGTTTGAGATTTGGTGGGCCAGAAACTCAATGGTGCGGGTGCCCGAGAGGAGGAAGGCCTCCAGGGCCTTCCTGGTGCTCTCCTTAGACAAATCTTCCTATCGCAAAAGGATGCCAAGAGATCCCAGCCAGATGTCAAGCCACGAAGTAGCCTGCATGGCACACTTTGCAACCTTCTCCTGGCTTATGATCTCTGTCGCCGAGAAAGTCACTTACCGGCTAGTGTGTCTCTCAAGAGGGACTCCCTTGGTAAGCTCTTCCACAGAGTGGTGCAGGGGAAGAGCTAAACAAGCCTACTCCGTGATCTCGAGGTACCTCCTCTCTTGGACGCGAGGAGGCGGGAGGAGTTTGTTGCCAGCAGTGGAACGGCTGGAGGAGGCGAGCTCGGAGAGCTGGCCCTCGACCTTATCCCTGGCACTCTTCATCCCTTGGCACCAGGGCAAAGCTGCACTGGCCTTAGCAGGTTTCTGAGTGCCAAAGATTCGATCCAGGACCGTGTCCTTGCCCTCGCGAGGAGGAATCTCAGGATCGGGAATCCTGTTGAGATGCCTCATCAGGGTCAGGACTAGCCAGAAGGCATGCTCTGACTCTTGTGGCTACCCTCCTGGAGAACTGGCAGCGAAGTCTCCTGTCCTCAAAGGGTCTTCTTGGGGGGATAAGTGGACGTTCTCCGCAGGTCTTGTAGGTTCTGGACGGATCCTTCAGGATGACTTGGGGACTGTCTTGGAATCCTTGGGTTCCTTCCTGGGAGGAATACAGGACTCCAACAACATCGTCTGCGGGCTCTTCTCGCTCCAACCTGGGATGATTCTCCAGCGCGAGGTGGGGTTTCTCCCATTGGTGCGATGGGAGAACGCCTCACCTCGTATGACTCCCCTGAGGACGGAAAATGTTCGTCCACGGGAGAGGGAGAAAACGTCTGGGGGGAGGGGGGGGAGAGGGAGCCTTCCTCAAGGATGTCCGAGGAGCCAGCTTGACCCTCGGAGAAGTTACCACGGTTTCTACTCCTCTATTTCTCTTCAGTGGGGTCGGAGCCGCCATAGTTTTGAGACCCATCTCAGCGAAGGCAGGTTTGACAGCCTGCACGACAGCTCTGATGAGGGATTCAAACCATGGCTGCTTACTGACAGCAGCGCTGTCAGAGACTCCCTCGGAAGGGAAGGGGATCGGGCGATCCTTTGGAGTAGACACGACTGCTGGACCTGCCTGGAAGGAAAGGGAAGAAGAGGACGGTTGGTTACTGGACCCATCTAGTGATTTCCCTCCCTCCTGCGAGCGTGCTGGTCTGCGCTTGCGGGGGGTTGGGGTGGGGGGTGGGGGGGAACACGTCAGGATGACCTGACTGCTCTCGTTCCTTTAGGCTCGAGTTGTGCCTCCCGATGAGAAACATGCTTGGGATCGCGCTGGCGCTTGCGTGTTAGTACCCTACTAGGAACGCGCTCGGGTGATCGGTCGCGCGCGCGCGGGGATGATAGCAAGGGCGCGCGTGGGCGTGCAGGCGAGTGTTGGCGCGTGGGCGTGCAGGCGCGTGTTGGCGCGCAGGAGAGCGATGGCGCGTTGGCGAGCGATGGCGCGCTGGCAAAAGGCGCGCAGGGCGTGTAGGCGAACGACTGCGCACAGGTGAGGGTGCGCGCGGGAGCGTAGGAGATCTCAGAGATGGCGAGAAGGCGATGGAGCACGTGGGCACTCAGGAGATCAATGGCACGCAGTTACGCGATCTGGAGAAGCAGGAAGCGCAGGCGGGAATGCAAGCGTTTGCACGCGCGATGGAGATTGTTCGCGAGCGCGTGGGCGCGCAGGATCTCGGCGCGCTCTAGGCGAGCGCCCATGCGCAATGGTGTTACCCCTAGCGCGTGGGTGTGCAGGAGGGCGCACAGCAGGAACTGGTGTCTGCACGCGATGGGCTGACGAGCTGGCAGGGTCCTATGGCGCGTAGGCGATGGCTGATGAGCTGGCGGGGTCCTTAGGCGCGTAGGCGAACGCTGAAGAGAAGAAGAAACTCGGTTCTTCCTTCTTGCGCCCAGATCCGGAGATCGTGGGCGCGCAGGCGAACGATGGCGTGCAGGAGAACGCTGGCGCGCAGGTGAAGAGCGCTGGCAAGCAGGAGATCGTGGGCGCGCATCAAGATGAGGGCGCGCAGTTGTACGCTGGCAAGGAGTAGATCGCTGGCGAACAGGAGAGCGCTGGCGAGCAGGAGAGCGATGGCGAGTAGTCTCAGCTGCAGGAGAGCGATGGCGAGTAGTCTCAGCTGCAGAAGGTCTCTGGGGCGTTGTCTCCGAGGATGAAGTTCTGAGCAGAGAGGACTTCACTGCAGGCGAGCGCTTGCGCGCAATTGCGCAGGAGAACGGAGCGCAGGGGATACCTGGCACTTAAGGGACTTTCTCACATTGTGAGAAAGCCCCTTTTGCCCCGAAGGGACCGGTGCACGTTGGATAACGGGATGCGTGGGCGCCCAAAGCGCGTCAGCAGCCAGGAACGGAGACGGCAGGTCCGAAGGTCTGGCAGGCGAAGGAGAACGATCAGCAGAGGTCCCAGGATGCAACTGCAATGGTCGGTGCACAGCGAGGAGGAACCTCTGCGGGGGACTGCAATGGAGAAGAGCCGAAGAGGCGCCTCTTAACTCCCTTGTGAGGAGAAGGAAGGCCTCTACGGCGAAGAGGAGGGCGAGCCCTCCGACGGATACGTCCTCTGGGGGCAGCAGGCAGACCATCGGCAGTCCTCCAAAGAGGAGTCTGTCAGTGAATTCCCCCGAGGGGGAGAATCACCTGCAGGAGAGACCGTTGGACTTGGCTCCTCCCTCGAAGGATGTTCGGAGGGAGAAACTAAGCCTTCAGCTGCATCGGGAACCAAGGTAGGGGTTTGACCTAACTCGTCGGAGGCCCCTGCCACAACAACGTCGACGATAGACAGAGGGTCTACCTCTGCTACCAACGTCGACGATAGACAGAAGGTCAACCTCTGCTACCGCCGGCGACTGTTTGACAGCAGCCCCCAACTATTATGTCAAACAGGGCTTCCCTGGAGGGGGAGCCCTTAAGCCCCAAGGAAACCCAAAGCTGCAACAAATCATCATTAGCAAGTGTTAATAGATAAATCCTCCCCCGGGGAAGGAGGAGGAGCTGCTTCGCTATGGGAGGCAACTCCTTCTCCTGAACCCCGAGGTCAGTCAACAAAAGAACGGCCTACGCTACCACTCGGCGGCCTCTCGGAAGAGACCGATCGAGCGGGAGCTTTGGAGGAGGTTCGGGCTACGGAAGAAGAGTCCTTGGAATTTTCTTTCTTCAAGGAAACCCTTGAAGGAGAAAGATCCCTTTTGGACTACTTCTTCCGGTGCCGGGAAAACCTCTCCCACTGGGAGGTAGACCACTCCCTACACTCACTACACACTTTGTCTCTATCACACCGTTGGCCCCTGCAGAACGGACATAAGGTGTGAGGGTCCGTTTCGACCGCCGATATATATGTACCACAAGGGCGGTCAGGTAATCCAGGGCACTTCCGCATAATGGTAGAGGCAAACTTCCAAGCACACACTGCAAATAAAAAGCAAAAAAGATTAAGGCTGTCAATAAGCGAGGGTGGGAGCAGACACGTCTGTTCATCACCCGAGCCAAAAGCAAATAGCTACTCACCGGTGTGTGAGGGGGGAGGGGTAGCTAGCTACCCCTCCCCTACCCCTTCGCTAACTAGCGAGGGGGTAGTAAACCCTCGTTAAAAATCTAATGGCTCGTCATTTCAGCTACGCTGAAAGTAATACCCCTAATTAAATAGCGTGGTTTGGATTTCAGTTATGGAACAATTGGAAATTTGTATTTTTCCCAATTATTTGTACAAACCTGAGTCCTTTACTCATACTTACCCGCCATCACCAACCCGTAGAAAGTCCCAGCTGCAATCGAAGTGACTACTGTACTCAGTGAGCAAGCAGGAGGGCGGGGTTTCCCACTCCTGTCTGGTAAACACAGGCCAACTACTTGCACCTTGTTATAGAATTTCAACCAATGTATTCCAGTTGTAATATTTTCATTCTCCTAAGTAAAGGACAAAGGTTTCGTTAACTTGGAAATCTTTGCACCAAGTTAAAGGTGATTGCTCATTACATAATATGAAGAATTGAATCTACTGATACTCAAGAAATATTCCAGCTTTATACTTACCCTAGTTCTGGGCATCACAGAGTACACAGCCACAGTGGGTCAAATCCTGGTATCACAACCTTACTTATCTCATGTGTGAGCCTGGTACTGTAGTCAACACACTTGGGCTAACCTCGGTAACAAAAGCGCGAGGATGACAAATTCTGCCTTGCTTTCACCGTCTCTATGTACTGGCTTTATTCTGTTAAGGTAAAGAAAATATCACTGATGATTGGTGCATGATTATAATGTACACTATTCATTATACATTCTCATGTCCATGCAATACAGTTAGTACCCGAGGTAAGAATACCATGCCTTTGAAGACTGGGTTCAAGTGATTCCAGTCTCTCCATAGTTTATATATACATTAATACCTTGAGATACAAGCTTAATGCGTTCCAGGACCCGAGCTCATATGTCAATTTGCTCGTATCTCAGATCAATTTTTCCTATATAAAATAACTAAAACAAAAATAATCCGTTCCCACCCTCTGAAAAATTTTATTTTCATTAGTAAAATAAATTTTTGAATATACTTACCCGATAATCATGTAGCTGTCAACTCTGTTGCCGACAGAAATCTACGGTCGGGATACGCCAGCGATCGCTATACAGGTGGGGGTGAACACCACAGCGCCATCTGTGGTCAGGTACTCCAGTACTTCTTGTCAACACCACCTCAATTTTTTCCTCGGTCCACTGGTTCTCTATGGGGAGGAAGGGTGGGTCAATTAAATCATGATTATCGGGTAAGTATATTCAAAAATTTATTTTACTAATGAAAATAACATTTTTCAATATTAATCTTACCCGATAATCATGTAGCTGATTCACACCCAGGGTGGTGGGTGGAGACCAGCATACATGTTAACAAAGAAGCTAAGTATCCCGTATTTTATTTTATTAGTTATTCAAAAATAACATAAAATAAATAAGTACCTGGTAAGGAAGACGACTTGAACCATTACTCTGCCTTTATTAAGTACGTCTTCCTTACTGAGCGTAGCGGTCCTCTTAGGATGCTGAACGACTCTTAGGTGCTGAAGTATAAAGGGCTGCAACCCATACTAAAGGACCTCATCACAACCTTTAACCTCGGCGCTTCTCGAGAAAGAATTGACCACCCGCCAAATCAACAAGGATGTGGAAGGCTTCTTAGCCGACCGTACAACCCATAAAAAGTATTCAAGAGAAAGGTTAAAAAGGTTATGGGATTATGGGAATGTAGTGGCTGAGCCCCCGCCTACTACTGCATTCGTTGCTACGAATGCTCCCAAGGTGTAGCAGTTCTCGTAAAGAGACTGGACATCTTTGAGATAGAATGATGCGAACACTGACTTGCTTCTCCAATAGGTTGCATCCATAACACTCTGCAGAGAACGGTTCTGTTTGAGGGCCACTGAAGTAGCCACAGCTCTCACTTCATGTGTCCTTACCTTCAGCAAAGCAAGGTCTTCTTCCTTCAGATGAGAATGTGCTTCCCTAATCAGGAGCCTGAATAGGTAAGAAACTGAGTTCTTAGACCTTGGAAGAGAAGGCTTCTTGATAGCACACCATAAGGCTTCTGATTGTCCTCGTAAAGGTTATGACCTTTTTAGATAGTACCTAAGAGCTCTAACTGGGCAAAGTACTCTCTCCAGTTCGTCCCCCACCAAGTTGGACAGGCTTGGGATCTCGAACGACTTAGGCCAAGGACGTGAAGGAAGCTCGTTTTAGCAAAAAACCGAGCTGCAAGGAACATGTAGCCGTTTCAGATGTGAAAACTATGTTCCTGCTGAAGGCGTGGATCTCACTTACTCTTTTAGCTGTTGTCAAGCACACGAGGAAAAGAGTTTTTAATGTGAGGTCCTTAAAAGAGGCTGATTGGAGAGGTTCAAATCTTGATGACATAAGGAACCTTAGGACCACGTCTAGATTCCAGCCTGGAGTGGACAACCGACGTTCCTTTGAGGTCTCAAAAGACCTAAGGAGGTCCTGTAGATCTTTGTTGGTGGAAAGATCCAAGCCTCTGTGGCGGAAAACCGCTGCCAACATACTTCTGTAACCCTTAATCGTAGGAGCTGAAAGGGATCTTACGTTCCTTAGATGTAACAGGAAGTCAGCAATCTGGGTTACAGTGGTACTGGATGAGGAAACTGCATTGGCCTTGTACCAGCTTCGGAAGACTTCCCCTTTAGACTGATAGACTCTGAGAGTGGATGTCCTCCTTGCTCTGGCAATCGCTCTGGCTGCCTCCTTCGAAAAGCCCCTAGCTCTTGAGAGTCTTTCGAAAGTCTGAAGGCAGTCAGACGAAGAGCGTGGAGGTTTGGATGTACCTTCTTTACGTGAGGTAGACGTAGAAGGTCCACTCCTAGAGGAAGAGTCCTGGGAATGTCGACCAGCCATTGCAGTACCTCTATGAACCATTCTCTCGCGGGCCAGAGCGGAGCCAACCAACGTCAGCCGTGTCCCTTTGCGAGAGGCGAACTTCTGAAGTACCCTGTTAACAATCTTGAACGGCGGGAATGCATACAGATCGAGATGGGACCAATCCAGCAGAAAAGCATCCACGTGAACTGCTGCTGGGTCTGGAATCGGAGAACAATACAACGGGAGCCTCTAGGTTATCGAGGTAGCGAACAGATCTATGGTTGGCTGACCCCACAGGGCCCAAAGTCTGCTGCAAACATTCTTGTGAAGGGTCCACTCTGTGGGGATGACCTGACCCTTCCGGCTAAGGCGATCTGCCATGACATTCATATCGCCCTGAATGAACCTCGTTACCAGCGTGAGCTTTCGATGTTTTAACCAGATGAGGAGGTCCCTTGCGATCTAGAACAACTTCCACGAATGAGTCCCTCCCTGCTTGGAGATGTAAGCCAAGGCTGTGGTGTTGTCAGAGTCCACCTCCACCACCTTGTTAAGCTGGAGGGACTTGAAGTTTATCAAGGCCAGATGAACTGCCAACAGCTCCTTGCAATAGATGTGAAGTGTCCTTAGCTCCTGATTCCATGTTCCCGAGCATTCCTGTCCGTCCAAAGTCGCACCCCAGCCCGTGTCTGATGCGTCAGAGAAGAGACGGCGGTCGGGTTTCTGAACAGCCAAAGGTAGACTTCCTTGAGAAGAAAGCTGTTCTTTCACCACGTGAGAGTAGACCTCCTCTCTTCGGAAACAGGAACTGAGATCGTCTCTAGCGTCATGTCCTTTATCCAGTGAGCCGCTAGATGATACTGAAGGGGGCGGAGGTGGCGTCTCCCTAACTCGATGAACAGGGCCAGCGATGAAAGTGTCCCTGTTAGACTCATCCACTACCTGACTGAGCATCGGTTCCTTCTCAGCATGCTCTGGATGCAATCTAGGGCTTAGTAGATCCTTGGGGCCGACGGAAAAGCCCGAAAAGCTCGACTCTGAAGATCCATACCCAGGTAGACAATGGTCTGGGATGGGACGAGCTGGGACTCCTCAAAATTGACCAGGAGGCCCAGTTCCTTGGTCAGATCCATAGTCCATCTGAGAATCTCCAGACAGCGACGACTTGTGGGAGCTCTTAAAAGCTAGTCGTCTGACGGAGCCGGACACAAGATCATGGTACTGCTGCACAGTCTGTGAACTGTCAACCATGGGGAAGCGAGGAAGTACAGCGACAACCCGAAGCTGTCTAGACTGTCTGGGTCGTACAGACAACTCCTTATCGGGTTGCTGAGGTTGCCGCACTGCGTCACAACAAGTCACTTCTGCTGGTTGTTGAACGTCTTCCCAGTGACACACTGACTCCGTAAACAAAAAATCCTCTAACAAGGACTAAGCTTGGACTGCATGTCTTGCAACAAAGCTCAAGGTCTATGGGAGCAGGTGTGGTAACAGACGGGGTTAGCAACTGAAGTGGAACCATTACCCTCCCTGAAAGCATGTTATGCTTAACTAAAAGTCCATAGGAGGCTAAGCAGCTAAAGGCTCCTCTCCAAATGACAGAGTCCTCAAGGGAATATCAGAAGGAGGGAGAATAGCACTTTCTCATCTACAGGAACCATATCCGAGAAAAGCTAAGTTCTCTCAGTGAGGGTTTCACTGGTGCAAAAGCAGCAGACTAGAAGGCAACGTTATGAAACTGCTTGACAGTCTAGTGAGTTGGCAACAACCAAAGATGTGTGACTGAGGAGCATGCGGTAAGGTATGCAGAGCATGCTGTATGCAGAGCATGCTGTATGTAGAGCATGCTGTAAGGTAAGCAGAGCATGTTGCATGGCGTGCGGCTTATGCTGCATGGGATGAGGCTCATGCTGCATGGAATGAGGCTCATGCTGCATGGTATGAGGCTCATGCTGCATGGGATGAGGCTCATGCTGCAAGGGATGAGGCTCATGCCGCATGCGTTGAGGAGGATGCCGCATAGTATGAGGCTCCTGCCTCATGGGTTGAGGCGGTTGCCGCATAGCATGAGGCTCCTGCCTCATGGTTTGAGGAGGATGCCGCATAGCATGAGGCTCCTCATAGCATGAGACTCCTGCCTCATGGGTTGAGGAGGATGCCGCATAGCATGAGGCTCCTGCCTCATGGGTTGAGGAGGATGCCACATAGCATGAGGCTGCCTCATGGGTAGAGGAGGTTGCCGCATAGCATGAGGCTCCTGCCTCATGGGTTGAGGAGGATGCCGCATAGCATGAGGCTCCTGCCTCATGGTTTGAGGAGGATGCCGCATAGCATGAGGCTCCTGTGAGGTTCCTGCCTCAAGAGTTGCGTCTGCCTCAAGGGTTGAGGAGGTAGCTGCGCAGAGAGAGGCTCATGCTGTGAAGAATGCGGTTGCTGCATGCGTTGAGGCGGCTGCCTCATAGCATGAGGTTCCTGCCTCAAGAGTTGCGTCTGCCTCAAGGGTTGAGGAGGTGGCTGCGCAGAGAGAGGCTCTTGCCTCAAGAGTTGAGGCTCTTGCCTCAAGAGTTGAGGTTCTTGCCTCAAGAGTTGAGGTTATTGCCTCAAGAGTTGAGGCTCTTGCCTCAAGAGTTGAGGTTCTTGCCTCAAGAGTTGAGGTTCTTGCCTCAAGAGTTGAGGCTCTTGCCTCAAGAGTTGAGGTTCTTGCCTCAAGAGTTGAGGTTCTTGCCTCAAGAGTTGAGGTTCTTGCCTCAAGAGTTGAGGCTCTTGCCTCAAGAGTTGAGGTTCTTGCCTCAAGAGTTGAGGTTCTTGCCTCAAGAGTTGAGGCTCTTGCCTCAAGAGTTGAGGCGGTTGCCGCATAGCATGAGGCTCCTGCCTCAAGGAAAGTGGAGGTTGCTGCATAGCGCTGGTACCTGGCAACTCCCAATGCGGCAGCTCACGCATGGAGGCAGGAGGAGCCTCAACATCATACGTCTGGTAGGGTGGACTGCGCAGAGGTGGAGGAGCGCTCGCAGGAGGAGGTGTGCTAACCTTCTCTGCCTGAAACTCCTGCATCAACACCGCAAGCTGAGACTGCATTGTCTGCAGCATAGACCACTAGAGTTTAAGAAAGACAACAACAAACGGAGCTACTGTCCGTTGAGACTGAGGGTCTAAAACAGCTGGTGCGGCAACAGACAGAGTTACTGCCTGTTGCGATACCACCTTGCCTCTCTGGGAGGTGTGCAGTTGTCGTACTGCAGCAAGTCCGAACTGACCCAGTGCTAATGGCACCACCTAGGAGTTGGACTTGCGCGGAAGGGACCGACTTGCACTTAAAAGCTGCAAGATTTGGTCCATGGTTTCTGCGAGAAACCTCTTCCGCAGACGAGGAATAAAAGGGCTCTCTCGTCTTTGTGTGGGTGGGGTGATCACGTCGGCTACGTGAGTTGGTTACACCCGAAACCACGGAGGGAAACGTCTGTTCGTCGATCAAGGCCTGATGAACCCATAAGTCCTTCGACGTTACTTCTCCCCTGGGCTTGGGAGCTTGTAAGAGGTCCCAGACTAGGCGAACAACTGGCACGAACAGACGAACCCTCGAACGCAACACTGTAACACTTTGCGCTTATCACTTTATCACTTTTGATTTTCTGTTTCACTGAACTCGAAACTTTAAGTGGTTTGTACCTGAAACACGCAATTCTATCCTTCATTAAAAGTTAATAATTGCGAAAACAGTATTACAATGTAACAGAAAAACATAATGAAAGATAAATAATTCAGTGGCTGGAAAAGAGACTAAACACTAGATCAAATAAACTACGTTTAAAATCTCTCACCGCATAAAGCCTGAGAACAAGAATAAAACTCTAGAAACGTTTACCTTCTTCCCCTAAAGAGACTAGGGAGAAGAGCAAAAACGATAACAACGTTACCCGCTTGAACGAAACGTTTATCCTCCTCTCTCTCCCTCCGTCTCTATCTCTCTCTCTCTCTCTCTTGACTTAGAACCTGAGAGATGAGCCCAATTATATATATCGTTAAAACATATTGTTAAAGGAAAAAAACTGAAAGATTTCCCAAATAAAAAGTTCCTTTATTAGAATTAAAACCATTTAAGCTAAGAAAGAATGAACAAAACGCTAGAATCGTTCTACTCTTACTGCAACGTGACACCGTGAATACTCTCTCTCTATCGTAACGATAGAGCGCAAGTTGAACGTTCTGAACGTCAACAACTGCAGAGACAAAACAAAACGTTAGTTCAACTTTGAAAACAGTACGAGACTATCAAAGAAATTCTTTCAAAAACATTAAAATAGCATAATATGTTAACAGGTAAAAACGAAATGACGGGCTCAATGTTAATTAACTTCGGTTCCAAGAAAAGCCGCCTACTATTAGGAAAGGTCGAATATAAACAAATATAAAAATTAATTTCAATAAGTTTATAATAAAAGGAAGTTAATCGAAGAGGCCTATAAAAGGCGGAGAGATATAAAATAAATCTATAACTTTTGTTAAGCAAAATTAAGAAAGAGAGTCTATGCTCTCTTCGACACCAACACTTCCGTCTAAGGGAAGGGTCGGCCATTAA
>NC_090740.1:129885533-130030533 GCF_036898095.1 Palaemon carinicauda | reverse complement strand
CAGATCCTGGCAAAGTCCCAGAAGTTTGTCTCGGTGTTGAAGAAGGGATGACTCCGAGTCTGCTAGGATCAGCCAGTCGTCCAGATAACTGAGGAGATGGATGCCGATCCTGTGTGCCAACGACGATATTAGGGTGAACACACTAGTGAAAACCTGTGGTGCTGTGGAGAGACCAAAACACAGCACCTTGAACTGGTAGAGCTTGTTGTCTAGGCTGAATCTTAAGTACTTCCTTGAAGACGGATGGACTGGGATCTGGAAGTACGCGTCCTTCAGATCCAGTGTACACATGAAGTCTTGCGGTCTCACTGCAAGTCTGACCGTGTCTGCGGTCTCCATGCTGAACAGAGTTTGCTTGACAAACTTGTTCAGAGCTGAGAGTTCGATGACCGGTCTCCAGCCTCCAGACGCCTTTATTACAAGAAAGAGTCGACTGAAGAAGCCTGGAGACCCGTCGAGAACCTCTTGAAGAGCGCCCTTCTTCAACATGGTCTCGACTTCTGCCCGAAGGGCTTGCCCCCTTGCTGATCCCATGGCAAGGGAGCTCAACGACACTGAATTCACTGTCAGGGGAGGTAGAGATGTTATGAATGGGACGCGATATCCCTTACTGATTACGGAAATCGTCCAGGAATCGGCCCCGAGTTGCTGCCACCTGTTCGCGCAACTTTGTAGGCATCCCCCCACTGGTGGACATGCAGGGGGACTACCAATCCTAGCGTTTGCGGCCTCGGCCACTCCATCTAGGATTCTTCCTCCCCTGGAAGACTTTTTGCCTTTCTTGTCCTTGACAGGATAGGGCTTAGACACCACCGTCTTCTCTGCCGCTGCCAGTTTTGTGGTCTTGGTAGGGCGTGGCTGCTGGGGTGCTGGAGGTTTATAGGGCTTCGATGTCAGAGCCCTATGTAGGAGGGAGTCCTGGTTGGACTTCCTCCACCTCTCAGCGGCTTGCTCCACGTCCCTAGGCTCAAACAAGTTCATTCCCATCACGGAAGAATGTCTGAGCCTGCTGATCTCGGTGTTAGGGACCTTTTGATGGGACCTCTCAGACATCGCATCTCGACGTTTCAAGATGGTGTTAGCCTACAAGTTCGAGACTTGGTGGGACAAACTCGATCGTGCGAGTGCCCGAGAGTAAAAAGGTCTCCACAGCCTTCCTGGTACAGTATGTTCTTTGGATAAATCCTCCGAACGTATCAGGATACCTAAGGTCCCTAGCCAGATATCCAGCCATGAAGTGGACTGCATGGAACACTTCACCACCTTCTCCTGGCTAAGGATCTCCGTCGCCAAGAACGAGACCTGCCGGTTGGAGTGCTCCTCAAGAGGGACTCCCTTGGTAAGCTCTTCCAACAAATGGTGCAGGGGAAGAGCCAAACAAGTCTCCTCTAAGATGTCGAAGTACCTCCTCTACTGGACACGAGGAGGTGGGAGGAGCTTGTTGCCGGCGCTGGATCGGCTAGAGGCGGCAAGCTCGGAGAGCTGGACTTCGATCTTGTCCCTGGCACTCTTGACCCCCTGAGAGCAGGGCAAAGCCGCACTGGCCTTCGAGGGTTTTTGAGTCCCAAAGACTCGGTCCAAGACCGTGTCTTTGCCCTAACGAGGAGGAATCTCTGGGTCAGCAAACCCATTGAGTCCTCAGAAGGGTTAGAACCTGCCAGAACGCATGTTCTGACTCCTGCAGCTCTCCTCCTGGAGGACTAGCAGCGAAGTCTCCTGTCCCCAAAGGCAAGAATTAGCAGCGAAGTCTCCTGTCCCCAAAGGCTCTTCTTGGGGGGACTCGTGGACGTTCTCCAAGTGACTGGCTGGCTCCGGTCTAAGTCTTGATGAAGACTTAGGTACAGTCTTGGAGTCCTTCGACTCCCTCCTGGGAGGGATGCAAGACTCTAATAACGACGGGGGTAGGTTCTTCTCCACCCCTACCCGAGAACACTTTCCAGCGCGAGGTGGGGTTTCCCTCATTGGTGCAATGGGGGAACGCCTCACCTCACGTGACTCCCCTGAGGACGGGAAGTCGTCGTCCGAAGGGAAGGGAGAAAAAGTCTGGGGGGGTGAGGCCTGCCACAAAGACTTACGAGGAGTCAGCTTTGCCCTCGGAGAAGTTACCACGTTTGAACCTCCTCTTTTCCTCTTCAGGGGAGTAGAAGGTGCCAAAGATTTGTGACCCAGGTCAGAGAGAACAGGCTTAAACACCTGCATGATCGCTCTGACTAGTGTCCCAAAACAAGGCTGCTGGCTGACGGCTGCGCTGTCAGATACTCCCTCTGGAGGGAAAGGGATTGACCGATCCCTGGGAGGAGTTACCAAAGGGGGGTTTGCCTGAAAAGAAGATGATGATGGAGAAAAATGTCCCTGGACCTTTCTGGAACCTTCCTCCTGCCGGCGAGCGCGCTGTTCTGCGCTTGGGAGGGGAGGGGAGGGGAGGGGAGGGGAGGGGAGGGGAGGGGAGGGTGTGTGTGTGGCGATGGCGACCTTGCCGCGCGATAGGGGTAGCAGCCTCGCGCGATAGGGGTAGCAGCCTCGCGCGATAGGGGTAGCAGCCTCGCGCGATAGGGGTAGCAGCCTCGCGCGATAGGGGTAGCAGCCTCGCGCGATAGGGGTAGCAGCCTCGCGCGATAGGGGTAGCAGCCTCGCGCGATAGGGGTAGCAGCCTCGCGCGATAGGGGTAGCAGCCTCGCGCGATAGGGGTAGCAGCCTCGCGCGATAGGGGTAGCAGCCTCGCGCGATAGGGGTAGCAGCCTCGCGCGATAGGGGTAGCAGCCTCGCGCGATAGGGGTAGCAGCCTCGCGCGATAGGGGTAGCAGCCTCGCGCGATAGGGGTAGCAGCCTCGCGCGATAGGGGTAGCAGCCTCGCGCGATAGGGGTAGCAGCCTCGCGCGATAGGGGTAGCAGCCTCGCGCGATAGGGGTAGCAGCCTCGCGCGATAGGGGTAGCAGCCTCGCGCGATAGGGGTAGCAGCCTCGCGCGATAGGGGTAGCAGCCTCGCGCGATAGGGGTAGCAGCCTCGCGCGATAGGGGTAGCAGCCTCGCGAGTGGGAGGGTATTGGCGATCGCGCGATGGGTAATACCCGAGGTCACGCGCGAGAGACTGTTGGCGCGTGCGAAGGCGATGGCGAGGGTGCGCGCGGGCAAACAATGGCGCGTAGCAGCGCGTGCCGGAGAAAGCAGAGTGCGCGCAGAAGAAAGATTGCGCGAGGGTGAATGTTCGCGGGCGCGCAGGCTCACGATGAAGAGCCCGTGCGGGTGAGGATACCGTTGGGGGTGCGCGCGCAGGAGAGATCTCTTACGCGTGGGCGCGCATGTGTGCGCGCATCAGGCTGGGGAGATAGGCGTTTGGACGCGAGTGGGAGACTGCGCGCGAATGCGTGCTGGCGAGGGATGGCGCGTTGGCGAGCGCTGATGAGCAGGGGAAGTATTCAACTTCCCTACTGCGCCCAGATCAGAAGATCATTTGCGCGCAGGAGATCGTTGGCGTGGAGAGCGCTGGCGCGTTGGTGAGCGCTGGAGAACGATGGCATGCAGAAGGTTGAAGGCGCGCAGGTGAGCACTAGCAGGAGCATCAGCAAACGGTGAGTGCTGGCGCGCAGGTGAGCGCTGACGCGCTTTATCAGAATCTTCAGCAGCAGATGAGCGCTGGCGCGTTAGGGACGTATGTGCCAACTTGCGCATACGCCCTTGTTGCCCCGAAGGGACCGTTGCCCGTCTCACAAAAACAGGATGGGTCGGCGCCCAGAGCGCACCAGCAGCCAGGAACGGGGACGGCAGGTCAGCAGGTCTGACGGGTGGAAGGTCGACGTGTCCGTTGTAAGGACGACCTTCCACCGAAGGGGATCGCGAACGATCCGCAGAGAGGTCGAGGATTGTAGCTGGAACAGTCGGAGAACGATGACGAGGCTCCTCTGCGGCGGACTGCGGCGATGACGATGAACCGAAGAGGCGCCTCCTCACACCCTTATGAGGTGAAAGAAGGCCTCTCCGGCGAAGAAGGCGGCGAGCTTTACGCTGTATGCGCCCTCTGTGGGCCGTTAGGTCAGCAGTCCTCCGAAGAGGAGTCTCTGTGAGTGAAATCCCCCAAGGGGGAGAATCATCGGCAGGAGAGACTGTTGGACTTAGTTCCTCCCTCGAAGGTTGAGCAGAGTGAGAAACTAAGCCTTCAGCTACAGCAGGTTGATCAGGTGCAGAGGTCGGCGATACCGCATCGGAAGCCTCTGCCACCACAACGTCGACGATAGACAGAGGATCAACCTCTGCCAAAGTCGGCGATTGTTTGACAGCGGCACCCAACCGGATCATGTCAAACAAGGCTTCCTTGGAGGGCGAACCTTCGAGCCCCAAGGAAGACCAAAGCTGAAACAAATCATTAGTGCTTACATTAATATTTAAATCCTCCCCCGGGGAAGGAGGAGGAGCTGCCTCGCTATGGGAGGCAACGCCCTCTCCCGAACCCCGAAGTCGGGAAACAGAACAATGGCCTACGCTACCACTCGACGGTTTCTCGGAAGAAGCCGATCGAGCGGGAGCTTCGGAGGAGGTTTGGGCAACGGAAGAAGAGTCCTTGGGATTTTCTCCTTTCAAAGAAACCTTTGAAGGAGAAATATCCCACTTGGACTTCTTCCGTCGCCAAGAAAACCTCTCCCACTGGGAGGTAGACCACTCCCTACACTCACCACACTTATTAGTTATATCACACTGTTGGCTCCTACAATAAGGACAAAGGGTGTGAGGGTCCGTATCGACCACCGACATTAAACGTACCACAAGGGCGGTCGGGTAATCCAGGACACTTGCGCATGATAGCAGAGGCCAACTTCAAACACACCAGTAGAAGAAAAAGCCAAAGGCATTAATGGCCGTCAGAGAGGCGAGGGTGAGAGCGGACACGTCAGACTACCACCCGAGCTGAGAGCAAAGTGAGCTCAAGTACAGGTGTGTGTGAGGGGGGGGGGTTTAGCAAGCTCCTCTCCCTACCCCCCCGCTAACTAGCAGTGGGGTAGTAAACCCTCGTTGAAATTCTAATGGCTCGTCATTTCAGCTACGCCGAAAGTAATAACCCCTATTAAATAGTGTGGTTTGTATGTCAGTTATGGAACAAATGGTTATTTAACACTTTTGAGATTTGTAAAAGGGTACAGAACCTAACAAACCCACCTAACCTAACCTAGTAGTTCCCAGGTTACAACCCCTAGCCGGGGGCAAGCCCCCAGACCCCCTTCTCAGGTCACACCCACTCGCCGGATTGATTTCATTTAAGTATAGATTTCTTATATAAAATTTACCAATGACTATTATAAAAGTTTTTATTACAACATATAAGTGTTAATGTTACATGGAATCCATATGTTATTATATTTAATCAACTTTAATAATATATGTACTAAGTATAAATAAACATTGTGGGTCAGTCCTCCAAAACACTCTAGGGCAGTTTTACCAGAAATTATGGGTCAATCCTCCGCCTGGATAAGTCTTCCGGTTACCCTGTACGCTCATATTGGCGAGCCAGCTCAGTCACTCTTACACCACTCTGATGTTTTTTTATTATTTCATGCTTTATCTCCATTGTCATCTTACGCTTTTTCTTTTCACTACCAATCTTTGCACTTGCTTGCTTTGAACCCATTGCTTACTTAATTAATTCTGTGCTGATTAATGCAAAATACACATAAAAAAAGCAAAAGCTATGGCCAACGCTAGGAGATAACTTTACACGACGGAGATCTGACGGGAAAGACCGAGCGATGTTGTCCTGGCATTGGCACAGGAGGGATAACACAATGAGCTGTACAACAATTGTTCATTTCACTATGTGTACCGTAATACTCGCTGTGAATCTTTGCTATAACATCCACATAGACATAATGGCAGTCATTAAACTTTGTTACATTAGGCTCCATAATGCACAACCAACATGGAATGCAACTGCAAAGGGACTGAGGAGTCATCCTAAGAAAACATAACTGTGTATGTCACACCCAAGCATACAAACATGCCCAAATATGGTAAACTTCATAATATGGTAGGGGAAGGATGGAAGAGGTACTCACAAACGAACGAACAGAAGCAATTTCATTGGTAGAAAGAGGGAGGAAGGCTATAGTCTATTTTTTATAGCGGTGCATATTTGCACCCACTCACAGGGGTGCCCTTTTAGCTCGGAAAGGTTCCTGATACCTGATTGGTCGTTAGTATTTTTGTCCGAACACCTTCATTGTTCTCGAATGATTACCAAGTAATGTGAATCGAAACTTATTTATTAACCTATATTTCTCCATCAGATATATGTTTTGTCAATAAGCAATGTGAAAGAATAAATATATTATAAAGAATCGTCTTGGTAAGTCTAAATTTAATAACACAATCCACCGAAGTCAACGACAGCAGCTTGTTTTCAGATGCACGCTTTGTAATTTTGTAATTTTTCACATATTTTAACGCAAATTGGGATAAATTACACTCAGCATAAGTTAAACATGTTATTAAAAACTTTCTTTGAATACCAGAATTTACCAAAATCATGGAATTAATAAAACACGATATTTGTGAAAACTTGTGGGGAGGTAAAAGAACAGCCTGTAGCGGCCTGGCGGGAAAACGATCCCCTCTGACTTGTAGACGCAGTTTTTTTTTTTATTTCGTAATATAGTTCGGCCTATTCCTTGCAGTTTAAATAGTCTTGCATTGTCTCTCTTCGTATTATTTTGCTTAGTATTTTCCCACATTCCTGTTCCTCACCTAATATCTATCTATTTTCCCCGATATCCCTTCTTTCATATAGGCCTATGTGATATCCGCACTACAATTCCTTATGTTTTGTACCTTACGTCAGTAAGCATGTAAATAATAACCACATAAATTTTATGCTGTGTAGAAAGTATAACCTATTCTGTAAACCTGAAATTAAGCATAGTATTTTTTTATTCCCGCCTCTACACTATTTTAATGAGACTAGCACGCGCTTCCCTTCAAGCTATCACTTTCGACAGAGGATAAAAAATAAGGAATCGTAGTGCGGATATCCCATTTTTGGGCTCAAGCCATGGCGTCCTGATGGAAGTATCCTTTTGGTAGCTTCCTTGGGTAATCACTACTAGGATTTTCCCAGAGAATTAAACCACAGGTTATCACAGAATTCTAACTTCTGGAGCGAGTATCCTAAGGGTTTCCCCTTAAGACATCGTGTATCAACAGGGGACACGCATGTATAAACGTGCCACATAGCTATCTGCACCCCATATAGAGTTAACGCTTCAATATGGCGGACAGGGAGTGGCTGGGAGCTGAGCCGCAGCCGATCTAGATGTGGCGATATCGGTACTCGCGATGTAAACAGACGGACGCCATTGCTTTTGATGACGTCACGTCCGTCCTCATTCCTTTGCTAGTAGCTCGCTCGATTGGACGTATTTTTCCCTTTGTGCGACTTTATCTACTTGCATCCTCGCTATGTCTCAACCTTCAGCTTCACCTTCTTCTGGAAAGTTGAGTACAAAGGTTAAAGTATTGTTTAAATAAGCTCTGGCCTTAAAGTAAATCTTACTTTTCGAGATATTTGCATAATTGTGGCAGAGCTTTGCCAGACCGGTCAGCGCCATTTTATGACGCTGCTGTTGCTTGCATGCCTTATTTAGTTAGCCGAAACAGCCTTACCGGTATATAAATTACTAATCAGTGCTATTAGTTATTTAGTCTTCATAGCTAGGAACTTTATATCGTGTTTTTGACGCATTAGTTAGGGTCTTCGCTGACCCCATACCAGTAGGCTTTGTTTAGCCCCTAGGCCAGTGAGCCTATACCAGTGTTAATGCATGATATTTCAGTGATCCTAGTGTTAGTTATGAAGATTTTGGCATTATTTTACAATACCATTGACAGTGATGCAAGTGTTTTTCGCCTTCAGGGACCATATAGGGGGTAGGTTATCTTGAGTGCCTTGCTAACCTAACCTTATGATAGGACCCCTATATGCTCTCTTCATCCCTAGCCCTAGGGCTTCCCTCTGGTAATCTTGTATCCTATTACATGTGATAGGACAAGACTCCCCAGAGTACTGTATCGCCTCCCCACCTAAGGGAATGACCCCTCCCTTAGTGTTGCAGACCTTAAAGGTAGGATCACCTCCTTTAAGCTGAATCGGTCCTTGACCTTTTCCTTGCGATACGTCTTCTCCCTTCCTTGATTAGGGTCTAACAACCCTAATCCAGGATAGGTTGGGAGGGCTGGTTTATGTACCTTGCTGAAATATACGCGTGCACCGTTTTTCAGTTGGTCCACCTACTATAGGTTAGGGTGAGCATCTCCCTTCCTAGGTGGCCGCTCTGGTGCATAATCCATCCTTTCTTATAAGAAGAACCTTTCCCCACCCAACCTATCTCTTGCCTAGCCTAACCTACCAGTAGGTTAGGCTTCATATGTCCCCTGTCCTACACTCCACCCTAGGCTGGAGTGCTGGACCCCGTGGTGCTCCCAGTGTTGTCCGCTCTGATACATAGACCCCCCATAGTGCTATGGAGTCAGTTATCATTTGGTCGACATGAGTCTCCACCCCTTCTTTGGGTACACCCTGTCCTCTCTTGGACTGCCTTAGCCCCCGGCCATTGCGGCTCCTGCTTAGGATGATAGATTCACCTCTATCATGGTGGTACCTTTTCCAGAGGTGTCTTGACTAGGCTAGTACAGCCTTGCCATCCCACCTCCATCTTTGGTGCTTGTCCCTTGCCGCCTCTACCCCGGCTTTACCGCCGCTACGGGTGACTTCCTTATCCTTACCGCCTTCCCCCGAGTGCCGGGGGATCGCCGCCGGCCGCCGGCTTACCGCCGTGGCCTCTCCATTCCCTCATAGCCTCGGCACACTGCCGACCCCTCCCGGAGTGCCGGCACTAGCAGCCGGCCCCCGGCCCCGGCTATGCTCCTTTATCCTTACCCCTGTCACCCTCCGACTGCCTCCGGCTGCCGGAACCGTCGCTCCTTGCCGGCGGCCGCCGCTACCGGCTGCCGCCACCCTGGCTTCTTTTGACCATAGAATGATCATTCTTGAATGCCAGAAACTCTGCTCGAGCGGCTTCCGGCGTGCCGGGGGTATGCCGGACCCGTCCGGAGGCGGCAAGATGCCTTGCACCCCTTCTCTCAGCTATCTTTACTAGCGATAGCTCCTAAAAACCGCACCTAGACGGCTTGTTAACGCAGACAAACTGGTACGGAATCGTACATTTTGTTCAGTTTTCACTCTGTCTTCTTGCGTGTTTCATCTTTCCAGCACGCTACGTGTAATTGGCACGTCTGGTTGCCGGAACCTTACTAGGATCTCATGATCCCCAGACTTTCTTGATAAGATTTCAAGCCTAGTCTATAATATGGTAATTCTAAATGGAATTCCCATTATCAAGACACCTTCCATGGAGGCCTACGGCCACCTGGGACCGTCTGATGCTACGGCAACCAGCCGGGCGGGTTACACGAGGCATGCGTCTGTCTCCTTTCACCCACCCTTCTGTGCATCACAATTAACTTATGTTAATATTAACTTGTTAATAATTAACTTTATATACGAGCCATATTATGACTCTACAATACTCATCGTCTCTTTCTTTTACAGGAGGAGTACGTCAAGTGTGACCACGACTTCTGCGCGGTCCGTCGGCCACACTTCTATGGACACACGGCGTGTAGGACACACGCCCCTTGTGCTCACAAGAGAGGGGATCTCAAGTACTGGGGCCCCACCACCTGTTCGGTCTGCCAAGAATGCCTACAGAAAGCATTCTATGACCCTCCCTCAGCGGAGATTCGGGACACTGCTCGGGACAACCTACGCAAGTGGGTACGTGGCTTTCAAAAGAACGCCACTGGACCATACCTAGCCACAGAAGAAATGAGGTCTTTGCTGTTCCCAAAGGCCTCACCAGACTCAGTGGTCCCAGTCGAACAGATCCCCGTCGTCCAGATCACAGTGGAACCTGATACTGTCATGGCTCAGTCCATGAATGATTGTCACCTGGATTCAGAACATGATGAACACATGTCAGAGATCTCGGAGGACACCGAGAAAACCCTTATGGCCCAGGGTGAAGGGGAGGATGATGAAGAAGAGGACCGGGTAGTATATACCGAGTCCGATAAGGAGGATGCCCCTCCCTCCATCCCCCCTCCTACTCCTACACCGACGGAAGTGTCTCTCCCGTCTACGTCCTCCACCACGACTCCTCTACCTACGGCACAGGATATGATTCGGCTCATTGAATCCGTGATGGAGCAGAAGCTCCAAGAAACTCACAAGATCATTCGGTCGATGGGAGGTTCCAAGGAATCTCGCCAAATCTCCATCAAGGACCTCCCCGCATGCTCGAGCGACAATCCGTGGCGGTTCGCCGAGCATATGGTCATCGCTGATGACAAGATCTTCGTCAGCGATAAGATCGGTTCCATACCCCTGGAAGAAGTGGAGTTCTTCCCCCGCTTTGAGGCGTATCCGGACTGTTACGTCCGTCTACGTTCAGAACCATCCTCAAAGGAAGAGACCGAACCGAAGGAGAAAATAGTGTTCGATCTCTCGAAGGCCCAGGCTATGCTTGCCAAAGCGCTTAAGAGCAGAGGCTTTACCTGCTCTGGACTTCCGGCTCTGAGCAAGAAGTACCCCACCTACGTTGCGCCCGATGAAGTGATGCTACCCTTCACGGAAAAGGCCTTCGCTGCCTGCCTTAAGGCTGTAGAAGAAGGGAAATCCTGCCCTGCATTGGAGGAATGCAGACCTTTCTCCGCAGCCACCCCGCCCGACACCAAACACTGGAAGGATGTGCAACACACCTTCGTGGTGGGCAAACTAGATCCTGACGTTGCTGGACGTCAGTTTAATGAGGACCTCCCCAAGCTAAACGAACACCTCCTTCGTAGGGAACAGGAAACGAAGGAGAGGCTGGCAGCATCTCTCACTCTCCAGGTCCAGATGGACGTAATGGCTGGTGACACCAGAGTCCCTGACCATTACATGGTCCTTGCCAAATCTCACATGGCAACCTTAGTAAGGATCTGTACCATTTCATGCGAGCTCGTAGAGCCTGCAGAGAATTCGTGTTCTCCAGTGCCACTGTCAGACACGAACCCCGGAAACTGATTGCCTCCAACATCTGGGGCAAGTACCTCTTCCCGTCTGATCTAGTGAAAGAGATCACAGACAAGGCCGCATCTGAGAACAGGAACCTTCTCAACAAATGGGGCATGTCTAGGAAGAGAAAGCCCTCTCAGGATGACGGTCCTCAGCCTAAGAGGAAGCAGTCGAAGCATAGACCCCAGCAACGTCAGCACAGACGTCAGTTTCCGGCACCCGCTACTCCCCAAGTGGCCGCTCAGCCGCCACAGACCTTTCAGTTGGTCCCACAGCCGGTTTTGTCCTCATCACCGGCCTTCAACCCCACCTTCGAGCAGCACTCCACTACCTTTCGTCCCAAGGGTAGAAGCTCAGGCAGGGGTTCCGGCAGAGATTCCTCTCGCCGGCCCTCCAGAGGCAGAGGAGGACAGGGAGCTAGCGGCCGAGGCAGCAAGTCCTCGTGACCACAGAAGCAATGAAGTGCTTCCGGTGGGAGGAAGACTCCGCCACTTCCAGGATCGCTGGACCTTCGACTCCTGGGCACACAGCATCATCAAGAAAGGTCTGGGCTGGAGCTGGGCGCAACCACCCCCAACCTTCCAGCAATTCTTCCAACGTTCAACCCCCCCCCCCTGGAAGAATATGTGCTAGACCTCTTGAACAAGAAGGTGATAAGAAGGGTGAAGTCCACAAGGTTCCAAGGGAGACTGTTTTGTGTTCCCAAGAAAGACTCAGACAGACTCAGAGTCATTCTGGACTTATCCCCCCTCAACGTATTCATATCGAACGACAAGTTCAAGATGCTGACTCTTCAACAGATCAGAACCCTCCTGCCTCGAGGGTCTTTCACGGTCTCGATAGACCTGGCGGACGCATACTGGCACATACCAATGAACCATCACGCTTCCTCCTACCTAGGATTCCGACTCCAACGGAAAAGCTATGCCTTCCGGGCCATGCCCTTCGGACTCAACGTGGCCCCTCGGATATTCACAAAGCTAGCGGACGCAGTAGTACAACAGCTCCGCATCCGAAACGTCCAGGTGATGGCCTACCTCGACGACTGGCTAGTGTGGGCGCCCTCGCCCGAGGATTGTATAGAATCCTGCAGAAAAGTTACCCAGTTTCTCGAACACCTGGGATTCCAGATAAACGCGAAAAAGTCTCGCCTATCTCCAGCTCAGAAGTTCCAATGGTTAGGCATCCACTGGAATCTTCAGTCACACCGCCTTTCCATTCCAGCAAAGAAAAGGAAGGAAATAGCAGGGTCCGTCAAGCGACTGTTAAAATCCAAACGGATCTCGAGACGCCAGCAGGAACAAGTTCTAGGCTCTCTACAGTTCGCCTCGATCACAAACCCAGTGCTTCGTGCACAGCTAAAGGATGCAGCGGGAGTCTGGAGACGTTCCGCATCCGTCGCTCGAAGAGACCTCAAGAGACGGCTCCCAAGCAGACTTCGACTTCTTCTAAAGCCGTGGTCAGAAGCGAGGGCCCTAAAAAGGTCCCTTCCTCTCCAACACCCACCTCCATCTCTCAACATCCATACGGACGCTTCATTGGAGGGTTGGGGAGGTCACTCCCACCAACAACAGGCTCAAGGCACTTGGTCTCCCCTATTCAAGACGTTTCACATCAACATCTTGGAGGCCATGGCGGTTCTTCTGACGCTGAAGAAACTCTCCCCGCCCCCGTCGATACACATTCGCCTGACCCTGGACAGCTCTGTGGTAGTGCGTTGTCTCAATCGCCAGGGCTCAAGATCGCCCAAGATAAATCAGGTGCTCCTGACAATCTTCCGTCTGGCAGAAAGGAAGAAATGGCACCTGTCTGCAGTTCACCTACAAGGATTCCGCAATGTGACAGCGGATGCTCTATCTCGGACAAACCCGATAGAGTCGGAATGGTCTCTAGACGCAAGATCATTCTCCTTCATCTCTCACAGAGTCCCAGAACTCCAGATCGACCTCTTCGCAACGAGCGACAACCATCAACTTCCTCGATATGTAGCCCCGCACGAGGACCCCAAAGCGGAAGCGGTGGACGCCATGACCTTGGATTGGAACAGATGGGCCAAGATTTACCTGTTCCCTCCCACCAATCTTCTGCTGAAAGTCCTCTCCAAATTGAGAACCTTCAAAGGGACAGCAGCTCTAGTGGCTCCCAAGTGGCCCCGCAGCAACTGGTATCCCTTGATCCTGGAGATGCAGCCAACGCTGATCCCCCTCCCGGACCCAGTTCTCTCCCAGCAAATACAGAAGTCGACTGTCTTCGCTTCATCATCGAAAATCAAGGACCTTCATCTCATGATTTTCTCACCCTAGCCGCTAAGAAAAGGTTTGGGATTTCGAAGAAGAGTCTAGACTTCCTCGAGGAATACAAGACCGAATCCACGAGAAGGCAATACGAATCGTCTTGGAGGAAATGGGTCTCCTTCGTCAAGGCAAAGAACCCCTCGAAAATCACCATAGATTTTTGCATGTCCTTCTTCATTCACCTTCATGGACAAGGCTTGGCAGCCAACACGATTTCTACTTGCAAATCGGCCTTGACCAGACCTTTGTCATACGCCTTCCAAATAGATCTGTCTAGCGACTGTTGATTATCTTTGGTAGAAATATAAAACTCCAAAACTGCGTGCTGTGCTTTATTCCTAATCCTTCAGAATCTCTATATACACTGACTAACTTATTTACAGTTTTATAGTTATAGTAAACAACAGATAAATATCATATGAGTAATGTTACAATGGACTGGATATTTACAGTAAAGTAGTTAAGTTGTTTTCAGATAACAGTATGTACACAAACAACTAAACAAGTAGTTAACGTAAACATTCAGATAACAGTATGTACACAGACAACTAAACAAGTAGTTAACATAAACATCCCCCTTTCTTTGGGTTTTGACGAAAATAAGAAAGTAAACAAATTGATGTAACATAAAATAAGGAACAAGTAGGATACATTGTAAACAATCAAATATAAAACAATGAATCATTCTCCCTTCATCTTTTCCTGCAGACGAGCTGATCTTCTTGGCAATTTAGGCATGTCGCAAATAGGATGATAGCTTGTTTGTTCATCATTAACGTTGGTTTCCCTCAATTTACTAGTTTCTTCCATTTCTGGTATTGCCGATGAATCCTGTGTAGTTGGACGGATATGAATTCTATTTCTTCTATAAATTCCTCCTTCCTTTCCCTCAATTACATAGGATCGGTTTCCTTGTGCATGGCTAATGAGCCCCTTTTCCCAACCCTTCTTGTCTGGATTTTGATAATATACAGGTTGCCCCTCGTTTAATGGTGTCATATCTCTTGCAGTTTTATCATAATATTTCTTTATGGATTCTCTCCGTGTTTCCCTTTTTTGAGAAACTGGATTGTCATTGTTCATAATTTCAGGAATTATCGACCGTAATTTACGTCCAAACATCATCTGAGCTGGACTTAAGTTAGAGTCTTGACGTGGTGTATTTCTCAGCTCTAGTAACGCCAAATATTGATCTTTTCCATCTGCATGAGTCTTCTTCATCATATTTTTTACAATTTTAACTGCCGCTTCAGCCTTCCCATTTCCTTGAGGATGTCCAGGAGATGACATCCTGTGCTCTATACCCCACTCTTTAACAAAAACTTTAAACTGAAACGAGCTGAATTGTGGTCCTCCATCGGACACTAATTGGGTAGGAATACCGTATCTAGCAAACATCTTCTTGATTATTGCTATAACATGATTTGAAGTTGTTGACGTTAGAAACTCTACTTCAGTGAATGAGGAATAATAATCAACAATGACTAAATAATTTCTTCCAACAATCTCAAACAAATCTAATCCGATTTTATTCCAGGGTCTGCCTCCGTCATTTACATCCATCAACGATTCCTTCTGGTTTCGAGGTTTATACTGCTGGCAAATGTCACATGAATTGGCCATTTGCTTTATTTCTTTCGACATCCCTGGCCAAAATATTGCATCTCTTGCTCGTCGCATCATGCTATCGTAACCAAGATGAGCTACATGAAGCTTCGTTTTAATTGTATCTCGTAGTTTACGAGGAATCAGTATAAGAGTTCCCTTTAGAATGATGCCGTCTTGGTAACTCATGGAATCTCTAAAATCGAAGTAAGGTTTTAATACTTCGGGAATTATGTCTTTGCGATCAGGCCATCCTTCCTTGATTACAGACAATAATTCTTGCAGCTCTTCGTCGTTTGTGGTGGCGTCTCTTACTTCCTTTAAAATTGAATCGGGGTAATTTTTCAGTGAATCTATCATCCTTACCAATGTGTCTCTATTTTCCTCTTTTGGGCAGGCCCTGCTAAGGGTATCGGCTAACAATAGGCTTTTTCCGCTTTTGTACTGATATTCGACGTCGTACCGGTTCAACCTCATCATTAAAACTTGTAAACGCATTGGAGCTTGACTTAATGGCTTTTCGAGGATACAAGAAAGAGGCTTATGGTCATTATGAACAATAACACGTCGCCCAAAAGTATACTGGTCAAATCGCTCTAAACCAAAAACCACAGCAAGAGCTTCCTTTTCAATCTGAGCCCAGTTACGTTCGCTTCTAGCTAAGGTCCTTGATGCGTACTCTATCGGACGTCCTTCTTGCATAATGACTGCACCAATACCATCCTTGCTGCTGTCAACCTGTAATACAAGCTCCTTACTTTGATCAAAATAAGCTAGAACTGGTGTACAGGTGACCTTTTCTTTGATCACTGAGAAAGCGCGAGTGCACTTATCATTCCATTCAAACTTTGAGTTCTTTCTTATCAGCTCTCGGATAGGTTCTAAATCATCAGCCAGATTGGGTAAAAACCTTGATAGATATTGTACCATTCCACAAAACCTCCGAATTCCTGAAATATCGGTAGGGGCAGGCATTTCTTTAATGGCCTTTACCTTATTTTCATCAACCGTCACACCAGCTGATGTTAAACGATGTCCCATGAATGCGATTTCCTTTTTTCTATAAACCAATTTCTCTTCATTTAGTTTGATCTTTTTTTCTTGACAACGCTTCTGTAGTGACTGAAGATTTTGTTCGTGATCACGCATTGCGTCGTGTTCCTCATTTCCAAAACCAACGACCACAATATCATCAGCTACACAGTATACACCCCGAAGCCCCTCCAATGCCTCATTTAATTTTCGCTGAAATATTTCACTGCTCACCTTCAGCCCGAAAGGTAAACGAGCCCATCGATATCTACCAAAGGGGGTAATCATAGTTGTCAACTTGCTGGATTCTTCATCTAGCCGTATATGCCAAAAAGCCTCTTGAACATCCAGTTTGCTAAATATCTTGGCATGTTTTAGACTTGGCAGCATATCCTCCAAAATTGGTAATGTGTAATATTCCCTTTTAAGAGCTTTGTTGAGTGGCTGAGGATCTATACATATTCTTAACTTTCCATTTGTTTTTTGAACGACTGCCATTTGACTAACCCAGTCAGTTGGTTCAGTCTCCGGAATCAAAACTCCTCTTTTCACAAGAGAGTGTAACTCTTCTTGAAGCTTTGATTTTAATGCAATCGGTAAACGTCGGCACGGTAATATTCTTGCTGGTAATGCAGAATCTACATTAAGTTTAACCTCTCCAAGGTCACCAAGGTTGCTCATCTCATGGTCAATGTCAATTTTTGATACAAATGCTTTACCATTGACAAACACGAATCCCATCTCTTGACATGTCTTTGACCCAAGTAAACACATTAGGTCATTTGAAACCACAATGAAGGTTACACTTTTAATTTCATCATTTTTGGGGTTCTTCACATTCAATGTCGTCTCGCCAATGGGTGAAAGCTTGGATTTATTCCACATGGCGAGTTTCACAGACGTTGGTCGCACTTGATCCTTTTTGACATACCTTTGACATATTGCATTCACGTCAGCACCCGTATCCAAATGAAATCTAACCTCGGTATCGTTTACAATTAGTAATGCAGTTAATCTATTAGAATTTTTCATTGCAACCGGTGCCATCCACATGTAATGATCGTACCCTTCATCTGCCTCTTCGTTCTTTTCTTTAACAATTTTAACTGTTTTCTTACACACAGCCTTGAAATGGTTTCTCCCTTTACATGCTTCACAGACTTTTCCCCATGCTGGGCATTTTGATTTTTCAAATTCATGCTTATACCCACAAAATCGACACTTCGCGGCATACCTGTCCATATTTTTTGAGTCCGAAAAATCCTTATTAAAGGAACTATCAGTAGCTTTGGTTCTCCAATTGTTCACCTTATTAACATTCTCAGAGCCAACTTCGCACATCTCTTTAGCACAATTAACGGTTGCTTCATAAGCCAAACATATCTCGACAGCTTTTTCTAAATTTAAGTTTCTTTCTCGGAGTAGCAGCTCCTGTAGTTTCCCTGTCACTGAAAACACAATTTTATCCCTTATCATTCGCTCTTTTTCTTGAAAATTACATTTATCGGCCTGAACCTTGAGTTCTATCAAAAATGAATTAAATGGCTGTTTGTATGAAATTTTCCAAAACCTGAAGGACTGTAACACTTCACTGGTACGAGGACAACAATACTCTTCTAATTTCCTAATTACATCATCAGGATTATCTTTCTGCTCCTCTGTTTCAAAATTAAACTGGTCAAATATTTCTACCATTTGTGGTCCTGCGCAATGGAGTATAATTGCAACCTTTATTTTCTTGGGTTTAGAACTAGCTCCGCTTGCTGTCATGTAGATGTCCACTTGTCTCCTCCATTTTTTGAAAGTATCAGCAAGATTATCATCCAAAGGGTCTAATGGTGGAGGCAAACGAAACACAGATTCAGCCATTTTCTTCAGGAAAACACGATTTGTATCAATTGGCTTTTCTTTTTTTTTTCTTTTGGATTCTTTAAATAACCGCTGCCACCATGTTGATTATCTTTGGTAGAAATATAAAACTCCAAAACTGCGTGCTGTGCTTTATTCCTAATCCTTCAGAATCTCTATATACACTGACTAACTTATTTACAGTTTTATAGTTATAGTAAACAACAGATAAATATCATATGAGTAATGTTACAATGGACTGGATATTTACAGTAAAGTAGTTAAGTTGTTTTCAGATAACAGTATGTACACAAACAACTAAACAAGTAGTTAACGTAAACATTCAGATAACAGTATGTACACAGACAACTAAACAAGTAGTTAACATAAACAGCGACATCTTCAACAAACTACCGAAGGCCTGTGCCCATTTACGACCGGCACCCCCTCCGAGACCAATCACTTGGTCTCTAGACAAAGTTCTCCACTTCGCCTCCAACTTGGACAATGATTCATGCCCTCTTAAGGACCTGACTCAGAAAGTTATATTTCTCTTCGCTCTAGCTTCGGGAGCCCGAGTCAGCGAAATAGTGGCACTATCTAGAGAAGAGGGACATATCGTTTTCAATGATTCAGGAGACCTCTCCCTCTTCCCTGATCCGACGTTTCTCGCAAAGAACGAATTACCTACCAACCGATGGGGCCCGTGGAGGATATGCCCCTTGAAGGAAGATGCCTCTCTATGTCCAGTAGAGAGCCTTAAGGTCTATCTTCATAGAACTTCAAACTTTGGTGGAGGCCAACTCTTCAAAGGAGAAACATCGGGCAGCGACCTGTCACTGAAACAATTGAGAGCAAAAATCACCTACTTCATTCGCAGAGCGGATCCAGACAGTACACCCGCTGGTCATGATCCTAGGAAAGTCGCTTCGTCTCTGAATTTCTTTCAGAGTATGGATTTCGAAAGCCTCAAGAACTATACAGGCTGGAAATCCTCGCGTGTTTTCTTTAAACATTATGCGAAACAAGTGCACGAAGTGAAACATTTTGTGGTAGCCGCAGGTAGTGTTATGAAACCTGCTCTGAACTCTGCTTAGAACAGTGAGTTATTAGGGACTCTAACTCGTCGGGTGCCTATGTTGACCCTCAAGTGATACGTAGTGAAGCAGAAACCACCTTGTGTTTTCTTTAACTGTTCTTACCTCAGGTGAAATGTCATAGTAGATTACCACGTGAGTGCTACATGCCACGTGCATGACGTGTGTTACATAAAGACTAACGTTCCGTAGAACGAGTGCCTACTAATACTTGATTCTTCCCTTTCAGACTCAAGAGCACGCCTTTATGACTATGTACATTTTTATCAATGTAAATGTTTTTTACTATTTATTGCATGACATGTATTGATTTACCTGCAATTATATAATAAAATGTCTATTTTATTACTTGTGCGTCTCCCTTGCTCCTTTCTTACTATGAAATATACTAATTGTCATAGTTTTATTACCCTTTATTCTTGGTTAAGGAAAATGCCAGGATTTACTCCGGGCATTTATTTATATAGAGCAAGTAAGTTTCCTTAGCGAATACTTACTCAATTATGAAGATGAGTCAACTCCATACACGAAGTGTTCAACCACCACTTCTTCAAGTTTGTTTCGACGCGAATACCAAATCGCTCTTGACTTATCTTATGGATCTCATTGTTCCTTCAGCCTATATGAATAGCCTTCCCATGACCACTTTGATCTTAGCATAGCCCGTGGGGATTTCCATGCCAGGGGGGCAGGAAGGCAACTGCCTCACGGTAGCTCTAGTATAGACCACTATGCTTTCGGCTCAATGTTTTAGCACTCACTTATAAAGGGAAAAAGTCTACCACGATACACTAATTCTCTGGTACTCTTCCATCAGGACGCCATGGCTTGAGCCCAAAAAACGGATTTTGAGCGAAGCGAAAAATCTATTTTTGGGTGAGATAGCCATGGCGTCCTGATGGACCCACCCTGTCTGTTATCAGGTCCCGCCCTGCGCCGCTGTATCATGGTGATGAGCGAGCTCCAGACTTTCGGAATGAGGACGGACGTGACGTCATCAAAAGCAATGGCGTCCGTCTGTTTACATAGCGAGTACCGATATCGCCACATCTAGATCGGCTGCGGCTCAGCTCCCAGCCACTCCCTGTCCGCCATATTGAAGCGTTAACTCTATATGGGGTGCAGATAGCTATGTGGCACGTTTATACATGCGTGTCCCCTGTTGATACACGATGTCTTAAGGGGAAACCCTTAGGATACTCGCTCCAGAAGTTAGAATTCTGTGATAACCTGTGGTTTAATTCTCTGGGAAAATCCTAGTAGTGATTACCCAAGGAAGCTACCAAAAGGATACTTCCATCAGGACGCCATGGCTATCTCACCCAAAAATAGATTTTTCGCTTCGCTCAAAATCCGTTTTATGAAAGAAGTGATATCGGGAAAATAGATAGATAGTAGGTGAGGAACAGGAATGTGGGAAAATACTAAACAAAATAATACGAAGAGAGACAATGCAAGACTATTTAAACTGCAAGGAATAGGCCGAACTATATTACGAAATAAAAAAAAAAAAAACTGCGTCTACAAGTCAGAGGGGATCGTTTTCCCGCCAGGCCGCTACAGGCTGTTCTTTTACCTCCCCACAAGTTTTCACAAATATCGTGTTTTATTAATTCCATGATTTTGGTAAATCTCTGGTATTCAAAGAAAGTTTATAATAACATGTTTAACTTATGCTGAGTGTAATTTATCCCAATTTGCGTTAAAATATGTGAAAAATCCAAGGGAGTAATGTACAGAGAAGAAAAGCTTAGTTTTACAATTATCAATTCACCAGTAAATTTCCCCCCACCAAAAACACCCAGGTTCCCACTGGGTGATCCCCATTACCATAAGATACTCTATTTGCGACAAATATAAAGGTCAATTTCGAAAACGGCAGTTTTTCTATACAAAAGAGCAGTCCTTCATGACCGGAACTATAATAATGCTGCAAGCTTCATCTCGAAAGCTTTTCCCGTCCATCAATATATAATCAATTAATCTACCTTCACATGGCTTCATGTCCGCAGAAGATATTGCTTTCTATGGCGTAGTCTCTAACTTAAATTTACTCCCTTCTGTTATGGTAAGCCAATTGGAACCAAATATGCCTCATTCAATCCATAATTAAAGCTAGTCAAAGCTAATATAAGATTGCATTGCCTAAATGATTATCTGTAGTAAACATTACTAGTTCATTTCCTTGCAATACCAAAGACTATCTAATGCATGTTTATATAAGAGTAAGTTCCGTATGTAAATTTAAACGTTTATTATTAAGGGGATAGAAATAAACTTACCATACGAGATCTTGTTGTTTCTGACATGTGTGACGACAGCAGACAATGATGACAATCTGCGATTTTGCGGCCGCCAGTGTTGCCAGATATGGAGATTTAGGGTGTCTGGTGGGGGTATTCTGTACATATATCTATGAAAGAAGAAACAAAGATGAATAAACCTTTATATTGTTGCAAATGGTTTACTTGCACTTATATGAAGTATACTGAAGTGAGTTATGTCACTATATTAGTAAAGCTTACAGGATCAGAAGAAAATATGTTTGTGGAAATGGGGATTTTTGGGTTGTTTGGGGGATTTTTAGACTAACTCATCTGGCACCACTGGCTGTGGCCGGCTCCAAAGACTAGATACTGAACTGAAGGAAGATATGAGGGTTGGGCCTAATAACACTCAAATGAGTGTGCTATGAAAGATGCCAGATACTCCCATCCTAAACGAATGGCTTCATCTATTAAGTGAGCGGTTAGACATTCACAGCCGTAATCCTTGTGGGAATATAGGATAGAGTTCGATTGTAAATTTGCGACATATTATTTCATAATTTGCATTACTACGTCAGTATATTTTATTATTATATTTATGACGTTCTTAAATTTTATATAACTAAATTGTAATTTTACAAAAGGGTACATTTATAGATTAAGAATAGGCTACATATCCTTATGTTTCTAGTCTACGGGCCAACAACAACTTATGTTTCTCAGTCTTTTTTTCAGAAACTTAACAGCTATATCTCTTATAATTTAGTTGATTTTCTTACAATTTCAAGTATTGTATATTACAATCCTTTTTTAAATATTCTATACAATATCACGTTCGAATAAAGTAAAACATACTGTATATCTGATTTGTTAAACTTAGTCATATGTGATGTGTAGGCATACATTTTATTACAGTTTGCAGGCCATTGTAGAATTATAGGCTATAAGGTGTATATAAAACAAAATTGTAATTTTCTTATTGAAATGGAAATGCATGATGCACTCATGTATACTCTTTAGTAATATAAACTAATAAATGTATAGATATACAAACAAAAGGAATAAAATAACTCATTAACTTGAATCACACATAAAAAATAATCAAAAGGGGGTGGAAATAGAAATAAGGTAGCATACAAGCCAACCAAAAATGAAAGATAAATCACATCAAAGAAACTTTAATAAATTATACATAAGGAAAAAATAACAGTAAATAATATTGCACATATAAAAATTGTAACCCCCTCCCCAGACAAATAACATACAAACAAGCTAAAATTGCGTCATGAATTACATGCAAATAAACTCTTATATAATTATAAATATGAGAAAACATAATACTAAAAAAAGGATTTCTTTGTGAATTGAATACATCGTGCAAACATAAGACAAAGCAAGTATGCAAACATAGAAAGCACAGACATTAAACACACATTCAATGTTCATGAAAATACAAATACAAACAAATACAGTTCACAAATACTGTAAAATGTTAGTCTTTATTTTGAGAAATAGAAAAAAAAAATAAGAAGACACGGAATACTAACAAAATAATATGTTGAAGCAGTATTCTCCTGTAACGCTACTCAGGTGTGCAAACAGGATGAAATATTCATACACTTATAAGTTAAATCAAAGTTAAATATAATACATACCACTAAACATGTTCCTAACGCCAAATATGTCAGCTCCCGAGAAATACATTATTTCAATAGCTTTATGAACAAATAAAAGTTTGAGAAAAGTGTATTACGGATGCCTAGCCTTAATCTTATATCCATTATCAGTGGGGTTTACTCATTAGTAGCACATATTTCATGTATTATACTCTTAGTACTCACCGTTCTTTATCCTTAGGGAACATGTGAAACACATAATGAGGATTAGTTTCTTTTCGATTATTAAAAAAAAAAAACCACACACACACACTGACTTATTCACTGCTGGCGCCATGATTTCGTTTGTGTCAACTGTCAAATTCTGAATATAAACAAACAGACGACAAACGATATACCTACAACGCCATCTGAATACTGAGCAGTCAAACTATTGTATTAACTTTGGAGTTACCAACTAGTGTAATAACATTCATATTTTTAGCCTTCCTATCTTCCTTCAGTATATAGTCTTTGGCCGGCTCCAAGGATAATAGAGACAAGAAACACAACAAACTGACAGTGTTGCCAGATGGGTTAGCCTAAAAATCCCCAAACTCGTTATAAAAAAATTCCCAATACAATCCAAAAATCCCCATTTCCCCAATTATATTTTCTTCTGATCCTGTAGGCTTTACTAATATAGAAATTACTCACTATACTTGATATAAGTGCAAAAAAAAAAAAAAACTAATTGCAACATTAGAAAGGTTTACTCAACTGTTTCTTCATCATAGAAATTTGATGGGAAATTTTGGGTGGGGAAATGTCACAAACGAGTGATTTGCAGCAATAATAATAATGGTAAAAAATGGAAAATAGGCACAAGATAACCAGTTGGAATAATATATGGTTCATGTAAAAGGCTGAAAACATACCAAAACGTGATTATTTAACACTTTTGAGATTTGTAAAAGGGTACAGTGCCTAACCAACCCACCTAACCTAACCTAGTAGTTCCCAGGTCACAACCCCTAGCTTGGGGGCCAAGCCCCTAACCCCCCTTCCCAGGTCACAGCCCCTAGCTGGCCCTCCGGACCCCCCATTCCAAGGTCACAAACATTCCCAGGTCACAACCGCTAGCAGGACCCCCTTCCCAGGTCACAAACTAGATGTAAATCACAAAAAAATCTTTACATAATGAAAATGTAAATCACAAATAATTCCTTGCCATATGATTGACACCATGTTTTTTTTTCTTCTTTTTTTCAATCTTTACAGAAGCTTTGCACTAGAAATGTGCTGGTCTTCCCAAAAAATTGAGTCAGAATCGGACCTTTGATGCCCTATTTCGCGGTTATTTTTTTATTTCACATGAGTAACAGTAGCTTTGCACAGATTTCCATCATAATTAATTGCCGACATAGATAAAATTACACTAAATTTCGAAATAGATTGTACTTCCCTTAAGTTCCTTCTTGGAGACGTCTTTATGTGATGTTGGTTTAACTCAAACTGAAGGGAAGGTTGGAAAAAAAAAAACGGATTTTGAGCGAAGCGAAAAATCTATTTTTGGGTGAGATAGCCATGGCGTCCTGATGGAAGGTTCCTTTTTGGTAGCTTCCTTGGGTATAAAACTACTAAGATATTCCCAGAGAATTTAACCACAGGTTATCACAGAATTCTAACTTCTGGAGCGAGTATCCCAAAGGTTTCCCTTTAAGACATCGTATATCAACAGGGGACGCATGTCTGAACGCGCCACATAGCTATCTACACCCCGAACAGAGTAAATGCTTCGGTGTGTAAGGGTTGAGAATAGCTGGGAGCCGTTCCATAGCTAATCTCATTCGTGGCTACTACTGATACTCGAGACGTAAACAAACGGGCGCCATTGCTCAAATGACGTCACGTCCGTCTTCATCCTGAAGCCAGTTGCTTGCCCATCACCATGATACAGTAGAACAGGGTGGGATCTAAAACTGGACGAAGTATCAGGGAGGGTCCATCAGGACGCCATGGCTATCTCACCCAAAAATAGATTTTCCGCTTCGCTCAAAATCCGTTTTTTGGGCTCAAGCCATGGCGTCCTGATGGAAGAATACCAGAGAATCAATGTATCGTGGTAGATTTTCCCCTAATAGTAAGTGCCAAGGCATTGACAAAACAGCATAGTAATCTTTGATAAAGAACCATAGGGAAGAAGCATCCTGCCCCCCTTGGCAGTGAAGTTCCCATGGGCCATGCCGACGTCAAAGTGGTATTGAAGGGCTATTCATCCTGATAGAAGAACTTGAAGAACTTGGAGATGAAGCCGAATGTTTGGTATTTGTGTAGGAACATTCTGAAAATTAGACCAGTGGTGGTTGGGCACTGTGTATTGAGAATGATGGTTCATCTCCCGGGTATTAAAAGTAAGTATTCGTGTTGGAACCTTACATAATCAGAGTGAATATAAATTAAGAGTTAGCACCTTAATTTCTTCATAACCATAAGGAAAAGGGGGAATAATAAAACTATGACAGGCATGTATTTCATAGTAAGTAGGAGCTGATTGAGACGCACAGGTAATAAAATAGAAATTTTATTTCACAAATGCAGAAATTAAATAATTTACAGCAGAAAGTAAAATTCTTTTTACAATAATTATAATGTACATAGTAATAAAGGCTTGCTCTTGAATCTGAAAAGGAATTTCAAGTTTATTAGTAGGCACTCGTTCTCGAGGAACGCAAGTCTTTGATAAAACACATCATGCTCAGGGCATGCGGCACTTGTGTGACAACTATGACATTTCACCTGGGATAAGAACAGTTATAAAAGCACTAAGTGTTTTCGACATCACTATGAATCGCTCGAGGGTCAACATAGGCACCCGAAGAGTTAGAGTCCCAAGTAACTCACTGTTCTACGCAGAGTTAGGTGCAGGTTTCATAACACTACCTGCGGCTACCACAAAATGTTTGACTTCGTGCACTTGTTTCGCATAATGTTTAAAGAAAACTCGCGAGGACTTCCAACCCGTGAAGTTTTTAAGGCTTTCAAAGTCCATGCTCTGAAAGAAATTCAGAGATGATGCCACTTTTCTAGGATCATGACCAGCGGGTGTACTGTTAGGATCCGCTCTGCGAATTAAGTAGGTGATTTTCACTCTTAATTGTTTCAGTGACAGGTCGCTGCCCGATGTTTCTCCTTTGAAGAGTTGGCCTCCACCAAAGTTTGAAGTTCTGCGAAGATAGACCTTGAGGCTCTCTACTGGACATAGAGAGGCATCCTCCTTCAGGGGGCATATTCTCCAAGGGCCCCATCTTTTGGTGGGTAATTCATTTTTGGCGAGAAACGTCGGATCAGGGGAGAGGGTAACTTCTCCTGTATCGGTAAACAGGATGTGTCCCTCTTCTCTTGATAATGCCACTATTTCGCTGACTCGAGCTCCTGAAGCGAGAGCAAAGAGAAATATAACTTTCTGAGTCAGATCCTTGAGAGGGCATGAATCATTGTCCAAGTTGGAGGCGAAATGGAGCACCTTGTCTAGTGACCAGGAGATCGGTTTCGGTGGGGGTGCTGGGCGTAGGCGAGCACATGCTTTCGGTAGTTTGTTGAAGATGTCGCTGGACAGATCAATTTGGAAAGCATATAGAATTGGTCTAGTCAAGGCCGATTTGCAGGTTGATATCGTATTGGCTGCTAATCCCTGTCCATGAAGGTGAATAAAGAAGGACATGCAGAAATCAATCGTGATTTCTTTAGGATTTTTTGTCTTGACGAAGGAGACCCATTTCCTCCAGGATGATTCATATTGCCGTCTTGTGGATTCGGTCTTGTATTCCTCTAGGAAGTCCAGACTTTTCTTCGAGATCCCAAACCTCTTCTTTGCGGCTAGGGAGAGAAAATCATGAGATGAAGGTCCTTGATTTTCGATGATGAAGCGAAGACAGTCGACTTCTGTACTTGTTGAGAGAGAACTGGGCCCGGGAGAGGGATCAGCTTGGGCTGCAGCTCCAGGACCAGGGGGTACCAGTTGCTCCGAGGCCACTTGGGAGCCACTAGGGCCGCTGTCCCTTTGAAGGTTCTCAGTTTGGAGAGGACTTTCAACAGAAGGTTGGTGGGGGGGAACAGGTAGATCTTGGACCATCTGTTCCAATCCAGTGACATGGCATCCACTGCTTCTGCTTTGGGGTCCTCGTACGGGGCCACATACCGAGGAAGTTGATTGTTGTCGCTCGTTGCAAAGAGATCTATCTGAAGTTCTGGGACTTGGAGAGAGATGAAGGAGAACGATCTTGCGTCTAGAGACCATTCCGACTCTATTGGGTTTGTCCGAGATAGAGCATCCGCTGTCACGTTGCGGAATCCTTGTAGGTGAACTGCAGACAGGTGCCACTTCTTCTTCTCTGCCAGACGGAAGATTGGGAGAAGCACCTGATTTATCTGGGGCGATCTTGAGCCTTGGCGATTGAGACAACGAACTACCACCGAGTTGTCTAGGGTTAGACGGATGTGGATCGAGGGCGGCGGGGATAACTTCTTCAGGGTTAGAAGGACCGCCATGGCCTCCAAGATGTTTATGTGGAACGTCTTGAACAGGGGAGACCAGGTGCCTTGAGCCTGTTTTTGGTGGGAGTGACCTCCCCAACCCTCCAGCGAAGCGTCCGTGTGGATGTTGAGTGATGGAGGAGGGTGTTGGAGAGGAATGGACCTTTTCAGGGCCTTTTCTTCTGACCACGGCTTTAGGAGAAGTCGCAGTCTGTTTGGAAGCCGTCTCTTGAGGTCTCTTCGAGCGATGGATGCCGAACGTCTCCAGACTCCCGCGGCATCCTTTAGCTGTGCGCGAAGCACTGGGTTTGTCACTGAGGCGAACTGTAGAGAGCCTAGAACTCGTTCCTGCTGGCGTCTTGAAATGCGTTTGGATTTCAGCAGTCGCTTGACAGACCCTGCTATTTCCTTCCTTTTCTTCTGGGGGATGGAAAGGCGGTGTGACTGAAGGTTCCAGTGGATTCCCAACCACTGGAACTTCTGAGCTGGAGAGAGGCGAGATTTTTTCTCGTTGATCTTGAATCCCAGGTGTTCTAGGTACTGGGTGACTTCGTTGCAAGATTTTACACAATCTTCGGGTGATGGAGCCCAGACTAGCCAGTCGTCGAGGTAGGCCATCACCTGGACGTTTCGTAGGCGGAGTTGTTGTACTATGGCATCCGCCAGTTTTGTGAAGATCCGAGGGGCCACGTTGAGGCCGAAGGGCATGGCCCGGAAGGCATAGCTTTTCCTTTGGAGTCGAAATCCTAGGTAGGAGGAAGCGTGATGGTTCATTGGAACGTGCCAGTAGGCATCCGCCAGGTCTATGGAGACCGTGTAGGAACCTCGAGGCAGAAGGGTCTTTATCTGTTGAAGAGTCAGCATCTTGAACTTGTCGTTCGCTATGAACTTGTTGAGGGGGGATAAGTCCAGAATGACTCTGAGTTTGTCTGAGTCTTTCTTGGGGACACAAAACAGTCTCCCTTGGAACCTGGTGGACTTTACCTTCCTTATCACCTTCTTGTTCAAGAGATCTAGGACATATTCTTCCAGAAGAGGGGTTGATTGTTGGAAGAATTGCTGGAAGATTGGGGGTGGTTGAGTCCAACTCCAGCCTAGACCCTTCTTGACGATGCTGTGTGCCCAGGGATCGAAGGTCCAACGATCCTGGAATTGGCGGAGTCTTCCTCCCACCGGAAGCACTTCATTGCTTCTGGTGTCCCGAGGGCTTGCTGCCTCGGCCGCTAGCTCCCTTTCCTCCTCTGCCTCTGGAGGGACGGCGAGAGGCGTCTTTGCTTGCACCTCTGTATGAGCCTCTACCTTTGGCACGAAAGGTAGTTGACTGTTGCTCGAAAGCAGGGGTGAAGACCGGTGACTGTGACAACACCGGTTGGGGGACCAATTGAAAGGTCTGTTGTGGCTGGGCAACCACTTGGGAGGTAGCGGGTCCCGGAAACTGACGTCTTTGTTGACGTTGCTGGGGTTTCTGTTTTTGGGATTTCCTCTTAGGTTGAGGTCCGTCGTCCTGAGAGGGTTTCCTTTTCCTGGACATGCCCCACTTGTGGAGAAGGTTCCTATTCTCCGTGGCGGCTCTGTCGGTGATTTCCTTCACAAGGTCAGAAGGAAAGAGGTGTTTACCCCAGATGTTGGAGGAAATCAGCCTCCGGGGTTCGTGTTTCACGGTGGCACCTGCAAACACGAATTCACGACAGGCTCTCCGAGCCTTTATGAAGTGGTACAAGTCCTTCATCACGGTCATCATGTGGGATTTGGAGAGTACCATGTAGTGGTCTGGTACTCTGGTGTCACAGGCCATAATTTCAAGTTGGACTTGATGAGATAAGGATGCTGCGAGCCTCTCCTTCGTATCTTGTTCCCGACGAAGGAGGTGATCGTTGAGCTTAGGGAGGTCTTCATTAAACTGACGTCCGGCGACGTCAGGATCTAGCTTTCCCACGACGAAAGTATGCTGGACATCCTTCCAGTGTCGAGCGTCAGGGGGAGTTACTATGGAGAAGGGTCTGCACTCCTCCAGTGCAGGGCAGGCTTTCCCTTCATCCGCAGCTTTAAGGCACGCAGTTAAGGCCTTTTCCAGGAATGGAAGAACCGCACTTTCAGGTGCGACATAAGTAGGGTGCTTCTTGCTCAGGGCCGGAAGCTTAGAGCAGGTAAAGCCTCTACTCTTGAATGTGGTGGCTAGCATAGCCTGGGCCTTTGCGAGATCGAACACTATCTCTTCCTTCGGTTCGGTCTCTTCCTTCGAGGCAGGTTCAGAACGCAGACGGACGTAACAGTCCGGGTAGGCCTCAAAGTTTGGGAAGAACTCCACGTCTTCCAAAGGGACCGTGCCGATCTTATCACTGACGAAGATCCTGCCGGTCGCGATAACCATATGCTCAGCATACCTCCACGGGTTGGCATGTGAGCAAGCGGGGAGATCCTTAACCGAAATCCTCTTCGGTTCTCTGGATCCCATCATGGACCTGATGAACTCCTGATTCTCCTTCAACCTGTCGTCCATGACGGCTCTAATCAGTCGGATCATTTCTTGAGTGGAAGAAGAGGGATCCGGGGTCGAGGAGGTAGACGGAATAGACACTTCCGTCGGTGTAGGAGTAGGAGCGGGGATGGAAGGAGGAGCGACCTCTTGCTCCGACTCGGCGTATTCCACCTTGTCTTCTTCATCTTCGGCTCCTTGAGCCATAAGCGTCTTCTCCGTGTCTTCCGAGACATTCGACATCTGTTCGTCATCTTCGGAATCCAGGCGGCACTCGTGCATGGACTGAGCCATGACAACATCAGGTTCCACTGTAATTTGGACAGTGGGAATCACGTCTTTGGGTACCACTGAATCAGGGGAGGCCTTAGGGAACAGGAGTGACCTCAATTCTTCGGTGGCCAGGTAGGGTCCGGTAGCATTTTTCTGGAAGCCACGCACCCACTTGCGTAGCTTTTCACGAGAAATGTCTCTGACCTCCGCTGAGGGAGGGTTATGGAAGGCGTCAACTAGGTGAGCCTGGCAGACCGTACAGTTCAGTGGATTCCAAAACTTCAGATCCCCTTTCTTGTCGGCACAAGGGGCGTGAGTCCTGCAAGCCGTATGCCCGTAAAACTGCGGGCGTTTCACAGCGCAGAAGGCGAAGTCACACTTCATCTGCTCCTCCTGTGGAAGAAAGAGAAAATGAGTATGGGGGAGTCATAAGAATGGCTCTTAAACTAAGTTAATATTAATTATTAATTTTAACTTAATGAAGGGTGTGATGCATAGAGATTGAAATAGTAAAGGAGAACATACTCCATGCATCTCGCCCGGCTGGTTACCGTAAGCTTTGTCCTTGGATAATCCGAGAGACCGAAGGCACCGGATAGAATTCCTTAGAGTTCCATAGGGCAATGGAATTCCGTGGAAAAACCAAGGGTAAGATTGGGACCGAGATCATTCGGTCCCAAGCTAGGGGCTAGAAGGCCTCCTTTTAAGGTAACTGCTTCCGGCAACCAGCCGTGCTAAGATGCACGCAGCATGCTGGAATTTAGAAGAATGCAAAGAGACAGCATGATCACTAACAGAACAGTACCAAGGTATTGATCTTAATAGTGGAAACAGCCTATCTGTTTGCGGTATAGGGCTATCAGTATCATATGATAGCTAGAAGGGGGTGCAAGTATTCTTGACGCCTCCGGGGGTTTCCGGCAAGCCGCTGGCATGCCGGAGGTCGCTCCGGCAGAGTTTCTGGCATTAAGACAGACAATGTTTAAGTCAAGGATATACCAGGGTGGCGGCCGCCGGTACAACGGCGGCACGCCGGCAGGGGAGCGGCGGCTCCGGCAGTCGGAGGATGCCGGTTTGGTGACTGGGACAATGTTTATAGCGGAACCGGTTTGCCGGCAGTAGATGCCGGCACTCCGGCGGCCGACCGGCGAGCGGACGACAAGCTAGGAGGGAGGAGAGCCACCGGTAGGAGCCGGCGGTAGTCGGCAGTCCCCCGGCACACAGGGGGCTGGCGGGAAGGGTAGGGAGAGTCACCAAGGTAGGAGGCGGGTATCGCCGACAGTGGAGGCGGCAAGAGACCAGCACCCGGATAGTGAGAGAGACAGGGGGGGAAGGGATGCAGGAAGTTCAGTCATGGACTCCGGACATCCCCCCCCTGAGAGGGTGTACCCATGATAGAGGCAGGCTCTATCATCCAGGAGCAGGGGTCACTGAGGACCGGGAGCTAGGTAGCCCAAGGGAGGGCTAGGGGACACCCAAAGAGGGGAGACCCCCATATGCAGAACACATCTAGAGACTAACCCCATAGGACACTATGAAGGGTATATGTACCAGAGCGGACTGCACATGGAAGCTCGGGTAGCCCTACTACTCCACCCTGAGGAGGAGTTGTAGGACAGGGGACAGATGGGTATAGACTAACCTAAGCATAGGCTAGGCTATACAAGAGATAGGTGGGGAAGGGAGTAGAGAGAAGTCTTCCAAGGAAGGGTTTCTGTACCAGAGCGGCCACTAGGGAAAGGGAGGACACTCCCTAACCTAAGATAAGGCAGATCGGCTGAAACGGTGCATGGGTACAGTTTCAGCAGGGAACAGAGAAACCTTCCTAACCTAACCTAGAGGAGGGCTAAAAGTCCTGAACTAGGAAAGGTAGAAGACATATCGCTATCGCAGGATAGTCATAGACTAATCCTAGCCATAGAGGTAGGGCTAGCCTAACCTCACTCTCGGACGCAACCCTAAGGGGGGTTCATTCCCTTAGGGAGGACTGAGAGGCGATAAATACTCTATTAGACACTTGATCCCTTTACTCAGAAAGGGAATCAAGGCTAATTAGAGGGAATGCCAAGGCAGGGGATGAAGGAAGCATATAGGGGTCCTACAAGTAGGTTAGGTTAGAAAGAGACACTAACTAACCTATCCCCTATATGGTCCCTGAAGGCGAAAAAACATTTGCATCACGGTCGAAAGTATTGTAAAATAATGCCACTATCTTCATAACTTAGCCTAGGATCACTAATAAAATCATGCATGAACACTTATATACAGGCACTCTGGCCTGGGGGCTATAGTAGCCGACTGGTATGAGGTCAATCGATGACCGATAAAAAGCGTCGAAACACGATATAAAAGTTCCTAGCTATGAAGACTAAATAAACTAATGTATTCGATTAGTAAATAAGGCCGGAAGCGTTGTTGTGGCTAACTAAATAAGGCATGCATAACAACAACGACACCATAAAATGGCGGGTCCGGTAGAGGCACAGCTCTGCCACAAAACAGCAATTATCTCGGAAAGTAATATTTACTTTACGGCCAGAGCTTAACTAAACAATACTGGAACCTTGTACTCAACTTTCCAGAAGATGGTGAGGCTGAAGGTAACGACATAACGTAGATGCAAATCGATAAATGAAGCACAGGGAAAATCCGTCTAAGTAGGGCAAGCTACTAAACAAAGGATGAAGACGGACGTGACGTCATTTGAGCAATGGCGCCCGTTTGTTTACGTCTCGAGTATCAGTAGTAGCCACGAATGAGATTAGCTATGGAACGGCTCCCAGCTATTCTCAACCCTTACACACCGAAGCATTAACTCTGTTCGGGGTGTAGATAGCTATGTGGCGCGTTCAGACATGCGTCCCCTGTTGATATACGATGTCTTAAAGGGAAACCTTTGGGATACTCGCTCCAGAAGTTAGAATTCTGTGATAACCTGTGGTTAAATTCTCTGGGAATATCTTAGTAGTTTTATACCCAAGGAAGCTACCAAAAAGGAACCTTCCATCAGGACGCCATGGCTTGAGCCCAAAAATGGCTGTTGTAAAACTACATCCGGGAACTTGGGCATTAATATTTGGAAGCTCGTAATTGGTTAAAAAGTAAGGTAATAATTACGCCATACAAAAATCAGAAAAACTGTCCAAAGCGAATTCAAGCAACTCATGCGCAATAAACGGATTTTGAAGCAAAGCAAAAAATCCATTTTTGGGTGAGATGGCCATGTCGTCCTGATGGAAGCTTCCTATATACAGCTTTCTAAGGGATATTTGGCTACAGTGATACTCCCAGATAATTGACCATAGGTCTCCAGAATTCTAACTCCTGGCGTGAGTATCCTTAAAATTTATCTTAAGGATATCGCATAATATCATGGGACGTATATCTTGATACGACACATGACAATCTTCACCCCGAATAGCGTTTTTGCTTTGAGGGGGAAGAGTGGGGAAATTGAAGGGGATCCGTTAATCAAGGTTACCCTTCTTCCCCTACTATTACAGAGCTCCAAGATGGCGCTCATTCCTTGCAGCATTGAGCATGGTGCTACAGATATAGTAGTTTCGGGAGGGAATATTACCTAAGACTTTTCTTAGAAAAGGAGGGTAGGTCCATCAGGACGACATGGCCATCTCACCCAAAAATAGATTTTTTGCTTTGCTTCAAAATCGGTTTTTTGGGCTCAAGCCATGTCGTCCTGATGGAAGTTTACCTGAGAATTACTTGAAAGTATTGTATCTGTGGGTTTGTATAAGTGCCTCAACCTTGGGTCAGCTTTTATACGGTCATCCAGACCACTGAAAGATATAACGATATCGTTATACGTCATGACCACTAATCATGGAACAATGTTAGGGCTTCCTGCCCAATGCAGGGAAGTGTCTTGCTAGACAATAAAAGCTCAAGGTTTGTATATGTGTAAGAACTAAAATAAGTATCAACCAGATCTATTTGTTCATATACATCAGTACCATAAGTATGAGTTTTACTTAGGAAAATAAGTAAAAGGACTCCGGCTACTTTTTATTTTTGCTACTTGTGGGGCAAAATAAGACGCAATTACACTTTTAGTCATTTATTAATGATAAATGATTAAATAGAATAACATGTGTAATATAACATTAAAGAGAATTATACATTCAACATATACAGACAATGTTTTTCTACCTGAAAGGGAAGAAAAGGGTTAATGCCACTCACAATAGTTTAGAAAATTATTAAGATAATTTTTACTGTAAATGTTGGATACTATCAACACTGTGTACAATGTACACATGGCACTAGTGTCATTTGTATAATTCTGCACCTAGAAATGAACAATCTTAGTGTCACCAGGGTGACACTCAATAAAAAGATATTGCATTAGAAGGTGTCAAACCTTTTCACCCAATTGATAAGTCCCAATCAATTCACTGTTCATCGCAGCACTAGATGACAGGTTTTACCACACTACCTGCCGCCACCACAAAATGTTTGAGATTGTGCACTTGCTTCGCATAATGTTTATAAAACACTCTGGAGGATTTCCAACCAGTGTATGAGCAAAGACGCTCAAAACCCATATACTGAAAAAAGTTCAGTGAGGAAGCAATTTTTCTCGGATCATGACCTGCGGGTGTACTATCAGGATCCGCTCTGCAAATGAAGTAGGTGAGCTTTGCCCTTAGTTGTTTTAGGGATAAGTTCGATCCTGAGGTTTTGCCTTTGAAGAGCTGTCCTTCCCTGAAGTCTTTAGTTCTTCGAAGATAGACCTTTAGACACACTATCGGACATAGAGAGACATCTTCCTTCAGAGGGCAGATTCTCCAGGGACCCCACCTGTTGGTGGGTAGCTCGTTTTTGGCGAGATAGGTAGGATCAGGTAAGAGATTCAGTTCTCCCACTTCTGTGAACTGAATATGGCCCTCGTCTCTTGATAGAGTTACTATTTCACTAACTCTAGCCCCTGAGGCTGTAGCGAACAGGAAAATCACTTTTTGGGTTAGATCCTTTTAAGAGAGCAATCTTCATTGTTCAAGGTTGAAGCATAGTATAAGACTCTATCCAGAGACCATGAAATGGGCTTCGGAGGGGCTGCAGGTTTAAGTCTAGCGCATGCCTTCGGGATCTTGTTAAAGATTTCGTTCGCCAGGTCCATCTGGAAGGCGTATAGAAGAGGTCTAGTCAAGGCTGACTTACACATAGTTATCGTGGTGGCAGCCAGGCCTTGTTTGTGAAGGTGGATGAAGGACAGGCAGAAGTCTATTGAGATTTCTTTTGGCCTTTTTGCTTTAACGAAAGCAACCCACTTTCTCCAAGACGATTCATATTGTCTTCTGGTTGACTTTGACTTGTATTCTTATAAGACGTCTATACTGCCTTTTGAGATCCCAAATTTTTTCGTTACTGCCAAGGCGACAAAATCATGAGATGAAGGTTTTGGGTTCTCCGTGATGAAGCGAAGACAGTCGACTTCTGAACCAGTTGAGATAGAGCTTGGTTCGGTAGAGGGACCAGCCTCAGTTTCAGTTCCATCACTAGAGGGAACCAATTGCTCTTGGGCCACTTGGTGGCCACTAGTGCTGCAGTTCCCTTCAGCAGGAGATTGGTTGGAGGGAACAGGAAGATCCGGGTCCATTTGTTCCAATCGATGGACATGGCGTCGTTGCCTCTGCCAGAGGGTCGTTGTATGGGGCTACATATCGAGGTAGCTTCTTGTTGTCGCTCGTCGCGAAGAGGTCGATCTGCAGTTCCGGGACTTTTTCTAAGATGAAGGAGAATGAGTCTGCGTCTAGGGACCATTCTGACTCTATCGGCTTTAGCCTGGATAGAGCGTCCGCCGTCACATTGCGGAACCCTTGTAGGTGATAAGTGCCATTTCTTTTTCGCTAAACGAAAGATGGCTAACATCACATGGTTGATGTGGGGCGATCTCGAGCCTTGTCAGTTCAGACATCTCACTATCACTTTGCTGTCCAAGACCAGCCTGATGTGGGCTGATCTGATAGTTTCTTCAACGTCAAGAGGACTGCCATTGCCTCCAGAATATTGATGTGAAAGGTCTTGAACAGAGATGACCAAATCCCTTGGGTTTTCCTTTGATGGGAGTGGCCTCCCCATCCTTCCGTCGAGGCATCCGTGTGGATGGTCACCGATGGGGGAGGTGAGGTGGTTGTAAGGGAACGGTCCTCGTTAGGCTCTTGACCTTCGACCACGGCTTGAGAAGTGATCTTAGTAAGGTTCTCTTGGCAAAAGAGAACGACAAGCACCCGTGTCTACCAAAAATCGCACGCTCGTTTCTGCATCATGTAAAAAGAAAAGATTAGAAACACGGGAGGCCACCGCCACGTTTTTTGGCCACTGACAATCTTTGGCACATTTCTTTGCGGTTGCCCCGAATCTGGTGAGGTAGTAGCAAAACTGCGGCGGATGGGAGGCAGTAAGTGGCTGTAGAAATCGTTAGTTGGAGCACGAGCGAGTGGTGGGTGGTGGGTGGTGGGTGGCTTTGTCGCCGCTTCGGCACGTCACTGGGTATGTGTGTATGTCCTACAGCATTCACGTCAGCTTCAGTTGACGTTGAATAGGCGTCCTCTTTGTCAGGAGTGGATGCGTTGATGGAGGTCTTGAAGTGGCTGTCCATAAAGGCGTCGGCTTTGGTCATCAAGTCCTTTATGGGTAAACTATCGACATCGGGTATGGCAGCGCGTACAGGTTCGGGTAAACGGCGTATCCAAAGAGCACGAAGTAGTTCAACTCACGAGGAGAGCCGTCTGCGGCAGGTTGCAGGCGAGCGATACTAGTCATTTGTCTGAGGGCAAGCGAAGCCCTTTGGTCTCCCAACAGTTGTTGAGAGAGCTGAAAAAGCTTTGCTATACAGGCGGCTGGCGACGGCGAGTACTGCTGCAGAAGGTATGTTTTGAGGGAGTCATACACTATTGGGGTGTCTCCTTGTTCACAAAGCCAGTGGGATATTTCCGGGAAGGTGTCCTTGGGTATCGCCGCGAGAACATAATCTGCTTTGGTGGTTGAGCGAGTCACACCCTTGATGTGAAACTGGACTTCTGTGCGCTGAAACCAAGCAAACGTCTCTCCGCTGGCGAATGACTTAAGTTTCAACGGGGCAGCCGCGGCGTCAACTTCCGTAAAGTCCTCCATAGTACCAACGACACGGGGGGGAGGGGGTGGCGGGAGGAGCGAGTCGCCTTCCGGGGTCACCAATGTGACGAGCCGGGAGAAGGTTGAGAAGGTCGTGATTCAAAGACAGGATGAAAGCAACTGAGTAACTTTATTACAGACACTCGCCTTTATATACAAAAACTCAATGCAACAGGAGATTTCTTGTTCAACCGAAACCGTACCGGTTAACAGTTAACGGTGAGAAAAACCAGACACATTATTTCAGGTTCAATGCAACAGGAAATTTCCTGTTCAATTGACACCACACTGGTTAACAGTTAACGGTGAGAAAAACATATATACACAAAATTAATGTCGTTACTATGTACGATCGTGTGACACACGGTTGGTACATGACCTCCAGACTGTGGTCCAAATCCAATTGGCAGTGCCACACAAACCTCCTGGAAATGAAGAGAGCCTTTTTGGCTCTCAAGAACTTACAACAATTATTAATGAGTGACAACAGGACAGTAGGAACTTGTCTAAACAAAAATTTTCACAGCACAGCAGCTATGCCGTCTTCATTGCTCTGTCAGGGCGTTTAATTCGGGGCAAAAAAAAAAAATCCTTGCCGATAGGCTGAGCAGGAAGACTCACATAGTTAGTTCCGAGTTGTCTTTGCTTCCTTGGATAGCCAACAAAATCTTATCGGTGTGGGGTTTACCAATGATAGATCTGTTCAAGATGTCCGTAAACCAAAAGTGTACGGTGCACTGTTTGCCAGTACCGGATCCCAGGCAGCTCTACAAGGTGCCTTTTAAGGTCCGTGGGACAACCTGGGCGACTATACATTCCCCCCTTCTGTCCAATTTGCAATCTTGTCAACAAAGTAAGGGCATCGCAAGACCTCTCGACGACCGATAGCTCCACTGTGGCAGCAAGCAGAATGGTACCCGGAGTTTCTGCTTCTGCTCACAGAGGTATTGAGAGAGCTCCCTCTCCTTCCCAACCTTCTCAAACAACCTCACAACAGATATACCAAAAGGTAGTCAATGCCTGAAGGTTATCCAGCATCTCCTATCGCACAGAGGCTTTTCGTAAGTTATAGCGAAAAGAATGTCTGGATACCTATGTTAGTCATCTATTGTTGTCTACCAGGCAAAGTGGGCTATCTTCTGTGGTTGGTGTCTTGGAAGAAATCTCTCTTCTCTCAGTGCCACTACCATATTTAGTAATAGCAGAGTTCTTATTATACCTCGGGGAGAAAAATCTGCTCAGTCTCGGCTGTAAAAAGCTACTGCTTCACCTTGAGGCTTTTTTTTTAGACTGGATGAAATTAACATTTCCTCCTTGACAGAACTGCCCCTCCTCATACAAAGTTTTGAGCTTACATGCCCTCAATCGGTAGTTAGACCACCTCTTTGGAATGTAGTACATGTACTACAATCCCTGAAAGAGCACCTTACAAACCGCTACATCAGTCCTCAGATCGTGGCTTGATCCTTAAGACGGTCAGAGAGTTACATGGTCTTTCCTATGACATAGTCCATTCAAGGGGACGGGGGTAAGTATCGCTCGATTTCATCCTTGAGTTCGTTGCTAAGACTCAGACTCGGGCTGTAGAGGACCCTAGGTTCAGGAACTTCCATATTATAAGTTTCCCTGTTTCCCTCATTAGGCATTATCTTAAATGAACTTCTGGAGCTCCCGCTTGTGTCAAACAACTTTTTATTATCACAGGCAAGGTCAAAAAGAGAATCGCAAAAAAATTATCACAGCCTGGATTTACCAGGTGATTGGAACGTGTGCTGAATCTTGACTCTCCCCCAAGAAATTGCAGACCCATAGTACAATCCTAACATTTAAAAGAAAATTCACTGTGGTGCAGGTTTTATAAGCAGATGTCTGGAAGCCTCTAAACACCGTCACAGTCTCCTATCCTCAAGATGTAACCCAAAGAAGTCTGGATACTTCCTCCATAGGTCAAGTGGTGTAAGCTACCTCATCTCCTTTACAAGACAAGGAGCAGTCGGATTAGGGCAGATGTTCCCTAGTGTTAGACTGTGATGAATGAACAAAATGACCGGCCTTTTCTTCCTTCATCTTCGCCCCTCTTTGGGCACAGCATCTGGACAACACAGCAAGCTGACCTACCTCTGACTGCTGGTAATACCAATTTCCCTTGTGTAGCCTGAAATATGTTTCATATTTGTTATGTACCCGCCCTCCCTGTGAGGGGAGTTGGGCAATGTCTTGGTTAAGTAAGAGATGTGCTATGCACTCAAATAACCTTACCTGAGTAAGTCACACTGCTTAAGGGGGGGGGGGGCTGGCCAGCTAATGTCGTTTTCTAAGGACAGGACTATGACATTTATACCACTTAATAAGGTGACTTAGGACATCTTCAAACTGCATAGGATTTTTGCCTCTGTCAGCCAACAACCCTGGTTCGGTGCACTAATCAGAGCCGTAACGCAAGCGTTCAAGCCTGTCTTCTCTGAATTAGGTCACAGATCCTTGGCTGTTTCTACCCCTTTGAAGAGAAAAAGGAGTTTCAGATGCGGTAACTTCTCCAAGGGCTAAATTGACTCCACGCAAGCCTTTGAGGTAGGTTCCTTTTTACCCCCCAGACTATCTCTCCTTCCCTGTTGGACGAAGATTTCCCATCCTCAGGGGAATCACGCGAGGAGAGACTTTCCCCCATCACACCAATGAGGGAAACCTCTCCTCGCGCTGAGATGTCCTCTCAGGTGGGGACTGGAAGGAACTTGCCATCTTCGTCAATGTTGGAGTCCTACATCCTTCCCAGGAAGGAATCTAAGGACTCTAAAACATTACTGAAGTCCTCTACTAGGCCCAGGACGGAGCCAACTAGTCACTCGGAGAACGTCCGCGACTCTCCCCAAGAAGAGCCTTTGGGGACAGGAGACTTTGCTGCAAGTCCTACGTCAGGAGGAGAACAGCAAGAGTCAGAACATGCGTTTTGGGAAGTTCTGACTCTAATGAGGGCTCTCAAGGGGTTTTCCAACCCAGAGATCCCTCCTCGAGAGGGCAAGGACACGGTCTTGGACCGTGTATTCGGTACTCAGAAACGCTCCAAGACCAGTGCAGCACTGCCCTGATCTCAGGGGGTTAAGAGTATCAGGGACAAGATCTCTGTACAGCTCTCCGAGATGTCCTCCTCCAACCATTCCAGTGCCACCAAAGAAGGTACTTCGAGATTCTTCAGGAGCCTTGTTTAGCTCTTCCGCTTCACCATTCGTTGGAAGAGCTTACCAGGGGAGTCCCTCTTGAGAGACTCTCTAACCGGTAGGTCTCATTCTCGGCAACCGAGATCCTTAACCAGGAGAAAGTTGCGAAGTGTGCTATGCAAGCCACTTCGTGGCTCGACATCTGGTTGGGGACCTTAGGTATCCTGATACGTCCTGAGGACTTCTCCAAAGAACGTACCAGGAAAGCTATGGAGACTTTTCTTCTCTCAGGTACTCGCACGATTGAGTTTCTGGCCCAACAAGGGGATCCATCTTGTTTGAGCTCAAGGATGTGGAACAGGCCGCTGAGAGGTGGAGGAAGTCTCATCAAGACTCCCTCCTTCATAGGGCTTTAACATCTAAGCCCTATAATCCTCCAGCATCACAGCAGTCCCGTCCAGTCAAGACCACTTAAACGACGACAGCAGCGAAGACCGTGGTGTCTAAGTCCTTTCCTGTCAAGGATAGGAAAGGCAAAAAGTCCTCCAGGGGAGGCAAGAATCCTAGAGGGAGCAGCCGAGGCCGCAAATGCTAGGATAGGCAGTCCCTCTGCATGTCCACCAGTGGGGGATGCCTACAAAGTTGCTCAGACAGGTGGAAGCAACTCAGGGCCGATTCCTGGACGATTTCCGTGATCAGTCAAGGATATTGCGTCCCGTTCATAACATCTCTACCTCCCCTGACAACGAATCCAGTGTCATTGAGCTCCCTTGCCATGGGATCGGCAAGGGGGCAAGCCCTTCGGGCAGAAGTCCAGACCTTGTTGAAGAAGGGCGCTCTCCAAGAGGTCCTCGACGAATCTCCAGGCTTCTTCAGTCGACTCTTTCTTGAAAAGAAGGCGTCTGGAGGCTGAAGACCAGTCATCGACCTCTCAGCTCTGAACAAGTTTGTCAAACAAACTCCGTTCAGCATGGAAACGGTGGACACGGTCAGACTAGCAGTAAGACCACAAGACTTCATGTGTACACTGGACCTAAAGGACGTGTACTTCCAGATCCCAGTTCATCCGTCTTCAAGGAAGTACTTAAGATTCAGCCTAGACAACAAAAAATACCAGTTCAAGGTGCTGTGCTTCGGTCTCTCCACAGCACCACAAGTTTTCAAAAGAGTGTTCATCCTAATATCATCGTGGGCACACAGGACTGGCATCTGTCTCCTCCATTATCTGGACGACTGGTTAATCCTAGCAGACTCGGTGTCATCCCTTCTTCAAAACCGAGACAAACTTCTGAGACTTTGCCAAGATCTGGGGATCATGGTCAATCTCGAGAAGTCCTCACTGCTTCCCACTCAAAAGCTGGTATACCTAGGCATGATGATAGACACTAATCTCCACAAAGCCTTCCCATCAGACGACAGGATAGCAAGGCTGAGGAAGGTCGCGAGACCTTTTCTCAGACGAGAAGAACTTCCAGCCCAATCGTGGTAACGTCTCCTCGGTCACCTTTCATCGCTGGCTCGTCTAGTTCCCAACGGTCGCCTCAGAAGGAGATCCCTCCAGTGGCGACTCAAATCCCGGTGGAATCAAGGTTATGATTCCCCGGACGTCCAGATCCCCATGGGACCTGCGGAACTGACGGACCTCCAGTGGTGGGTGGCAGATGAGAACCTACGAAAAGGAGTGGATCTTCTCGTCCTCCCTTCGGATTTGATGCTGTTTTCAGACGCTTCAAAGAAAGGGTGGGGGGCCCACGTGCTGCACCACACGATCTCAGGCCTTTGGTCAGAGTCAGAAAAGTATCTCCATATAAATCTCCTAGAGATGAAGGCCGTCTTCCTGGCTCTTCAACAGTTCCAACAGTACCTGGCAAGTCACTCTGTGGTGGTGATGAGTGACAACAACACAGTAGTGGCCTACATCAACAAACAAGGAGGTACTTTTTCACAGCAACTATCCCATCTAGCAGTAGAGATACTGAGATGGGCCGAAATCCACTCGATACCACTATCGGCACACTTCATTCCAGGCAAAAGGAATGTGCTCGCCGACAATCTGAGCAGAGCATTTCAGATAGTGAGTACCAAGTGGTCTTTGGATCATCTAGTAGCCAACAAAGTCCTGACTTTGTGGGGTTCTCCGACTGTGGATCTTTTCGCAACGGCTCTGAACTTCAGGCTCCCGCTGTACTGTTCCCCAGTCCCAAACCCCAAGGCTCTCTGGCAAGATGCTTTCCAACAACGGTGGGACAACATCGACGTTTACGCCTTTCCCCCGTTCTGTCTGATGAGGAGGGTACTCAACAAGACCAGAACATCAGTCAATCTTTAAATGACCCTCATAGCTCCGCTATGGCATCACGCGGAATGGTTCCCGGATCTTCTGTAACTCCTAACGCAGCTAACAAGAGAACTCCATCCACGACACAATCTTCTAAAACAACCACATGCCAACATCTTCCACAAAGCTGTAGGTTCACTACGACTTCACGCCTGGAGACTATCCAGCATCTCCTCTCTGAGAGAGGATTTTTGCATTAAGTTGCAGCCAGGATGTCTGGACACCTGTAAAAGTCTTCTACAGCAGTCTACCAGGCAAAGTGGAAAGTCTTCTGTGGTTGGTGTCGTGGAAGGGGTATCTCTCCACTCGATGCCACTATCCCAACAATAGCGGAGTTCCTCGTGTATTTGCGTGAAGAAATGCACCTTTCAGTCTCGGCAGTGAAAGGCTATCGCTAAGCGTTGAGTCTAGCCTTCAGGCTGAAAGGAATGGACATTTCTTTATCGCTAGAACTTTCTCTACTCATACGTAGTTATGAACTTACCTGCTCTCAGTCGGAAGTGAGACCTCCCCCATGGAACGTGGTTCGAGTTCTCAGGTCTCTTAAGAGACCTCCCTATGAACCATTACCCCTGGCATCAGATCGCCACCTAACGTGGAAGACGGTATTCCTGCTAGCTTTGGCCTCGGCCAAGTGAGTCAGTAAACTTCATGGTCTCTCGTATGATATCGCCCATTTAAGGGGATGGGAGGAGGTAACGTTCAGCTTCGTCCCTGAGTTTATTGCTAAGACTCAGAATCCTGGAGTGGCGGATCCTCGATTCGACTCCTTCCGGATTTCTAGTCTCCGTTCTGTAACAGATGACCCAGACCATCTCTTACTATGCCCAGTAAGGAGCTTGAGGCTATACCTCAAAAGAACAGCTGCAGTCCGTCCTCGTGTGTCAGCACTATTCGTTAGCACAGGAAGGACTTAGAGGAAGATCACCAAGAACACCATCTCTGCATGGATTCGTAGGGTTATTGACCTGGCCTAGAATCCAGATCCTCCTCCGTCACGTCGCCCTAGAGCACATGATGTCAGGGGCATAGCTACGTTCCTGGCCTTCAAAAGAAATTTTTCAGTGAAGCAGGTTCTTCAAGCTGGGGTGTGGAAACGTCAAACAACGTTCATAGCCCACTACCTGCAAGACGTGACCCACAGGAGGCTCGATACGTTCTCTATCGGCCCTGTGGTGGCTGCACAACACCTGGTTTAAAACCTCAAGCTCCTTATTGGACAAGTAGTAGAAGGTTGAGGGCATTGTTACCCGGTTTTAGTCTGCATGAATGAAAAGGTTTGACTGGCCCTTATTCTTTTCTTCATCATCCCCTCTCTTGGGGAAAGCAGCATCCTGGGTTCTCTGCACAGCCGACCTCAAACCACTGCAGGTAAACCATGCTTCCTTGTGTTCCTAGTATTAAGTTTAATACTGTTACATCCCCTTCCCTGACAAGGTGGTATTGGGAAAGTCCTAGTCTACAAGTTTCCATCTAAAGAACTTCAGAACAACTTCCTAGGACGAGTCACACTTCTTCATACCTTCACACACAGCTTGTGTAGGCCGCAGTCCTTGCGTAGCAAGGTTCTAGCGAGGTGCAGGGACTCCTTATTTCATGGGTGCTTACACACTCAAATAACGAGCCCCCGGGCAAAGCCAAAAAGCCAGATTGGCTGGGACATCCACCTTTCCTAATGGGTGAGTCACCCCTATCAAATAGCGTGGTTTGTATTCCAGTTACGCAACAAATGACAAATTCGTAGATAATTTGTATTTTTCTTAACTATATAAACCTTAGCTATTTAATCAAACTTGCCCGCCAGCCCTATTCCCCTTGAAGTCCTACCTCCAAGCAAAGTGAGCTCAAGCACAGGTGTGTGTGAAGGGGGGGGTTAGCAAGCTACCCTCCCCTACCCCCGCTAACTAGCGGTGTGGGTAGTAAACCCTCGTTAAAAATTAATGGCTCGTCATTTCAGCTACGCCGAAAGTAATACCCCTATTAAATAGCTAAGGTTTGTATAGTTAGGAAAAATACGAATTATCTACGAATTTGTCATTTTTTTATAGAGAATAATGTTTTTTTGGTTTATTTAGTTACTTTTACTAATTACCCGGTAACTATGAAAGTATGAGGAATTTTGAAAAAATATTTTGTATACACATTCACCATTGGCATACGAATCTCAGTGATTTTTTTTAGAATTTTGTGTTTTTCTTCCCATACCACCATACTGTATATTGGTATTCCGGCCGGGACCTTTAAGCTTCCACACATTGATCACTATTACCCAGGCCATCAACTCTCAGGCTTTATATGGCCTCTTATGCTTTTCCATACCCTCTCACGCTCACACAATCTCATAGTTGTACCCCAGGTCAAATTCCTAGCCAGTTGGGTTTTTTGGACTTACACCCACTGATGGGCAAGACCATGTACTAAAGAGCGAATGATTTGTATTTGTATTTAAACAAATGACAAATTTGAAAGTAGTTTGTATTTTTCCTAACTATACAAACCTAAGCTCTTCATTCATATTTGGCCTGCCATCACATATCCCCTTAAAGAGTCCTGCCTGCAATTAATGGTGGATAAATAGACTACCTGTGTGAGTGGGGTGATGGGTCTACCCTGCCCGCTAACTAGCGTTGGGGTGGGTTGTTTAATTTGTGTAAAAAGTTTATGGCTAGTTTTCTAGCTATGCCAGAACAGAGCTTGGGTTTGTAAAGTTAGAAAAAATACATCTTGCTTCCAAATTTGTCATATTACTTTATTACAAGGGCCTGTCATCAAAGCATTTTCTTTACATAAAAATAAATTCTCTTTACTTGAAACTAAATTTCACTAAAGTATACAGTAACCACATAGATTAATGAGTTTTTACCATTTAATGTTCTAGTTTTTTAACATTAATTCAATTTCATTTTAAATATCATAGGGTAAATAAACAATTCAATTTAATATTCTATAAAATATTTAATTTTATATAAGAAACAAAAGGTATTACAATAAATAATGACATTCTTTTCTCACCGAAATGTAAATATTTAAACTTGGAATGTAAGTTCTTCATAAAAAAAATTAACTTTTCCACAACATTTAACTGAATTTTGTTAAGGCTAAAACGAGAACTCCAATACTGTACAACATAAATACCAAGAAATATTTTCTTCCCTTTTCTAGGGCCTATGTATCAACGTTCAAAACACAGACTCGGTGTGTATAAGGGAGACCCACGAATTCAGGCTCATTTGAATTCGCCACAGCACTTCAGTAGCTGAAATGCGTTTGGAAAGAGTGACGTTTTGCACAGCGTCATAAAAAGGAAAAGGTCAGGAAAACAGGATAGACTTCAGAGGTGGGGATATGTCACCAATGCTGATTGCCCCTCTGGTGAATCACCCCCGACCATGGACCACATCTAAAGCTGCTGCCCACTGGTACCTGCATGTTCTGATGTAGATCTACAATTAGCAAATGACAGAGCCATCCATTGGATACACGAGTGGTGCAATAAGATATGGTGATGATCCTCTCAGTTAACTGCCAGCATACTGACACAACAAACCCTTGACCACCATTAGTGATCAAAGGTGTACAATAATGCTCCACTCCCCTGTACAAGGTTAGGGAGGAGGGAAGGTTTTGAAGAACATACAGCACCTCCCCCAATAATAGTACTGCATATTACTGTGTAAAGGGCAAAATTTTTAAGACCAGTTTTGGATGAAAAAAGTCAGGGTTCGCCCATTACATGAGAGATACATTTGGAATTATGAAAATATTTATTTTCTCACCCTATGCTGTATTGTTGTTAGGTTATTCTAATTGCATATGGTTCATTAATATGTTATCAATTCATTAAGATTGACTTTAAATCATTTAATATACTTATTTTAATTACGGTATATAGTTTCATGTTCAAGTAAAATAGGAACATTTACCGGTAATTTTATCTTTGTTTATTTATTGTACTCTATTCGGGCTATGTTGTGTGAAAATGCTGGTAGGCTAGCCTAGTTGTTCGAAACCTAGATTTCCCCTATTTGTACCGGTGATTAATTTTTTTACTTGCATAGTAGTTAGGAAGGATTGACAACAGCGTATAATATGCATATTATAATCATACACTGTAGTTGTGTGTTTATGTAAAATAAAATAAAAAAAAAAAAAATTTTCTTTATTACGATACTTCTATGACCAAAAACTTGTTTCAGACAACTAGGAATGTTTATATTATTTGCCAAGAGATGGCGGCAGTGGTGGTTGTAGGAAACCCCAAAATTTGCAGGTTATCAGTACCTACACTGGTATAAAGAAAAACAATGATACAAACAAGTTAAAAAAATAAAAAGAAATTGTAATAAACTTAAAATCAAAAACTATCAAAATCAACACAGCCATTCAAACTATTAAAAAGTGTTTTAAAAAATTCATCAGAGTAGCATCATTATGGGGATAATCTTCGTTGCTTTCGTTTTCACTACTTGCACTGTCATCGTCCTCCGTTCCATCTATATTGGTTAAAATGCTTTTGCTGTATACTTAGAAATCCAAAATAAAGACAATTTTATATCATACTTTTACTAAACACGCCAAACTAAAGCCGAATCTTTATTTGTTTAAGTTTCATCACCGATCATAATGAGCAAACTACAGTAATGCATTTACACATGTATAGGTAAGCTTTTGCAGCAACAGCTATCTTACCAAGTATTGGTTATGTAATAATGATATTAATGTTGATTTAATTACTTTACCCCCTTTTCTGTTTCATTAGTTTGATGTTGGCTACCCCCTCAAAATTTGGGGAAGTGCCTTTTTTAAAGATAATTGTGCCTTGCATTTTTGTAATGTTGTTTTAAATTTTGGGAGAATTTCAACGATCGGCTATTAGTGATTTTTTTTATTCTACAGTATCAGCAGGTGTTGTTAGGTACAAAGTAATTTTGTGTTATGAGCCATCTTACTTTGTACTGAAGCTGTGTACAATTACCTCTGAAAAGTAGTATGAACTAAAATAACATGATAGAAACCATGTGAAAAAATGTAGTGCTGTACAGTGGCTTACCTAGTGTGTTAGTCAACCGCAGGTAAGCAATAGTGAGTTAGTATCTTATGAGTTGATCCAACCTAGGGCAGCAAGCATTCATGAATTCTATATCTTCGTGCCTGTCTCTGTAACCTATCCCCTGCAAATATGGAGGGCTCACTGTACACTTTTAGGGCAAGGTAAAATCACCATTCAGGAGCACCTCCCCATTGACTCTGCTGCTAATTTCACCTAGAAAGGGAATTATCTGGCCAGGCACTACCATTTTGACCACTGAAGTATCAAAGAAACTGTGGTTAAGAAGAAAACCTCCAGCATCTGATATTGCTTCTGCTATGGTAGTGAGAGCAGTCTTGTATGGCATCAGAACCACCACCAGGGTTAGCTAGGCCTATGAGATGGATCGTTAAATCTTCACCTTGAGTCTGGAAACGGCGCTAGGTTTTCAATGTCGTCGAGTAGCAAGTTCTTATATTTATGTTGAAAAATGTGATTCGGATCAGAATGTGCATCCATCACAGGATCGCCAGGAGTTACTTACTAAATCTCCCCCCTTGATATCTATAGCAGAAGCCCCTCTGCCGCATTCCCCCCACTACTGTACTGAGCATTTGACTTGAAACAAGAAAAGGCTCCCCTTGGACCCTTCCTTGGAAGCTGGGAACCCAAAGGCCCAACCACAGCTATGCCCTTGAATGGAAAGGAGACCCTGGAGTCACCTGATACCCTGAAGGTCCAACCTCAGCCACATTCCCAGGCTGGAGTAGGAAAGAGGCAGAAACCAAGTTAACAGTACCTGAACCAGCCCCATCTCGAGTAGGCTGACCATAGAGGGAGCGTATCAATGCCTCTACTATTCCATCAACAAAGCATCCACAAGGGGGTTGCAAGCATACCAAATCCAAGTGGACCAGTAACCTGGATACCCTGAGGACCCACCTTCAGCCAAATCCCCAGGCTGGAGCTGTAAAGCGGCAGAAGGCAGGTCAACCATACCTGAACGAATCAGTCAGATCTTGAGGGGGCTGATTCGATTATTCTAGCTATCAGTGAGGCATCAATAAAGATGGAGATGTAAGCATACCAAAGCCAGCAGACCAGTAACTAGGTTAATCGAACCCTGACCAGGATCTCACCTAGGTAGTGAAGTGGTCACCAAGAAGATACGTCCTCAAGCAGTCGAAGGATCCCAGTAGTAAAGGTCTCCTCTTTGGAGCCTATCATTTTCAGATCCAAAGTAAACAACATGGATAGGGAAATGGTCTACTAGGGTCTCCATTTCCAAATCAGCTAAATGCTGAAATTACGATACCAAGACTAATAAGATCTCCTAAAACCTTTCTAGGTAAACACTTGGTAGGCCCTGCGGTTTTAGGATATCCCCTTTCCACCACAGAAAGGAGGAAAATGGTCTCAGCTCTTAGGTGATCTGCCCCAGACTTCGAATTCCAAGAAGAATTGATCTACTACAAACAAATGGAACATTTTTCTAGGTCCCAGAACAATCGCAATACTTTCTTCGTGCCTGTCTCTGTAACCTATCCCCTGCGAATATGGAGGGCTCACTGTACACTATTTGGGCAAGGTCAAATCACCGTTCAGGAGCACCTCCCCATTGACTCTGCTGCTAATTTCACCTAGAAAGGGAATTATCTGGCCAGGCACTACCACTTGGACCACTGAAGTATCAAAGAAACTGTGGTTGAGAAGAAAACTTCCAGCATCTGATATTGCTTCTGCTATGGTAGTGAGAGCAGTCTTGTATGGCATCAGAACAATCACCATGGTTAGCTAGGGACATGCCCTGATATGGATCGTTAAATCTTCACCTTGAGCCTGGAAACGCCACTAGGTTTCCATTGTCGTCGAGTAGCAAGTTCTTATATTTATGCTGAAAAATGTGATTCAGATCAGAATGTGCATCCATCACAGAATCACCAGGAGTTACTTACTAAATCTACCCCCTTGACATCTATAGCAGAAGCCCCTGTGCCGCCTTCCCCCCACTAATGTACTGAGCATTTATGACTTGAAACAAGAAAAGGCTCCCCTTGGACCCTTCCTTGGAAGCTGGGAACCCAAAGCCCCAATCACAGCCATACCCTTGAATGGAAAGGAGACCCTGCAGTCACCAGATACCCTGAGGGTCCAGCCTCGGCCACATTCCCAGGCTAGAGTGGGAAAGAGGCAGAAACCAGGTTAACAGTACCTGAACCAGCCCCATCTCGAGTAGGCTGACCATAGAGGGAGCGTATCAATGCCTCTACTATTCTATCAACAAAGCATTCAAAGGGGGATTGCAAGCATACCAAATCCAGGTGGACCAGTAACCTGGATACCCTGAGGACCCATCCTCGGCTAAATCCCCTGGCTGGAGCTGGAAAGCGGCAGAAACCAGGTCAACTGTACCTGAACGGGTCCCATCTAGAGGGGGAAGATCGACTCTACTATTCTAGCTATCAATGAGGCATCACCAAGGGGGATGGAGATGCAAGCGTACCAAATCCAGCAGACCAGTAACATGGTTAGTCGAACCCTGAGCAGGATGATCCAACCTAGGCAGTGAAGTGGTCACCGAGATGAAGATACGTCCTCAAGCAGTCGAAGGATCTCAGTAGTAAAGGTCTTCTCTGTGGAGCCTATCATTCTCAGATTCAAAGTAAACAACATGGATAGGGAAATGGTCTACTAGGGGCTCCATTTCCAAATCAGCTAACTGCTGAAATAAGATAACAAGACTAATGAGATCTCCAAAAACCTTGCTGGGTAAATACTTGGCAGGCCCTATGGTTTCAGAATATCCCCTTTCCACCTCAGAAAGGAAGAAAAAGGTCTTGGCTCTTAGGTATCTTGCTCCAGACTTCAAATTCCAAGCAGAATTGATCCATTACAAACAAATGGAAAATTTTTCAGGGTCCCAAGGCCTGCCTCAATCAGTAAAACAATCACAATACTTTTGATCCCATTTCAGGTTAGTTGACATATTACATCCAACCCAGATGTATCTAGGTTTAAAGGCATTAGTCTGTAATAGAAATACCTTGAATTAAATATTATTATAAACATTCTCAGAAAGGGTTATGAAATATGTCTAAGCCCTTTCCTATAATGACCATCTAAGAAAAGTAGGCTCATAACACAATTATCCACGTATCTAGAAATTAACTTCAGCAAGACAGGCAATAGTCCATCCTAGACCCAATATTAGATAACCATCATGGTTTACCAAGCCAAAGGTTCTGAAAACAACTACTAACGTGAGCCTACCAGTCTTAAAACAGGAATAGATTCACATAATACAGGTAAACCTTGGGTTACATCGTTTCGTCTTAAGTTGGTTTCTATCATTCGCCAGTTGCCAAAAATATCTAAGCCATTTTTTTTACTTTACGTCGTTCCGCCACAAGATAGTGAAGTCGTTAATTGCATATGTTAATATAATCATCTTAAATCTTAGAGACCAAAATACAGTATGAAAACATCTTTTGACTGCATGTTGTTGTTGCCATCTTATTTAGCAATCTTTAATAGCTTAAGGCATTTTCCAATTTAAAGTGCATTTTAATAAACAACAACTATTTACTTATCATTATTTTTGGTTGTGATCAGCTCATCTCAAGACTTTATCGAGAATATGCTTACATACGAATAACAAAAATATTGTCTGTATAATTTCTTAATTCACTAAAAACTAATTCTTAATGGAAATTACATCAACACCAATTTATTATAGAATATCATTGTTTACATACCATTACATTTAATTTATAGCTATTACTATTGGTTATCATACTCATATAAAACAGATTTAACAAAAATATTTCATATTTTTTCCTTAAAAGTGTCAGTTAAATACTACACACAAAATAAACTTATTATTGGATTTCCTCAACTGCTCTGTAGCTTTAGCTGACAACATAACGTATATGTACTTAAAAATGCCCAAAATAATTCTAGATTTTGATGTTTTTCAACTTTGTTCAATATTTTTTTTTTAGTTTTCTATTATCAGTTTAAGGTGTATTTTAACAATAGCAATTACTGATTATTTTTATTTTGGTTTTGTTGGGAGCCGTTTTCAAGATCACTACAGTATCACGATTACGCTCACATATAATTAACATAGTATTGATATAATTTTGCTCCCCATCATATAATCCTTGAAGAGAAGAAGAGCACAGTTCAACGAACTCTCGACCAGTTTCTTATTAAAAAGTTTATCGAACAACAACAGCCAGAATCAGCTGTTGACGCTGATGATCCACAGCCATCTACGTACATGATGTAAACAAATTAATTGTAAATATTGGTAATTTCAACAACTAAGTTTACTTTGTACTATCACAAGATAATTTCAATAACTCCATTTTTTATAACCTTACAAAATAATTTTTTTTTTATAGTGACTCCGAGCAAACTACATTTAAAATAAAGAGCTTGTGATGCCAAATTGTAAACATCTACTTGTTCCGTAACTGAATACAAACCACGCTATTTACATGGGATACTTACTTTGGCGACATCCAAAGTAATTACCCCCTGTAAATAGCTAAGGTTTGTATCGTTAGGAAAAATACAAATTATCTACGAATTTGTCATATTTACAAATATGTCTATACATTTTTTCGTAAATTTAGATTACTTTTTTCCATACAGTACTTCATTAAAAAGCAAAATTTTATTTGTTTTGTAAACTTAAAATAGATTCTTATCAACCACATATTATTCAAATTGCATTTATAAATTAAATATACAACTGGGAATAGTTATTAGTGGTTTAGCCTGGTGACAGGTAAATTCAGAAACAAGTAAGTGCAACTAACGTTGTTTTTCGACTTGTTGCCTCTCCTGGAACTAACTACCGATGTAGGTGAGGTTTACCTGTACTGCATATGATTCTATCATACCTTTCTTTCCCTCTAATACTCATATCAGATGAATATGGAAGGATAACTTCCTGTAAGAACAGGTGACTGACTGGTCAGCCCTCTTCTCATAGTCATATGTCCAACTGTAGGAGGACGGGAATGTCTCTCCCCTAAAGTATCACATATTCCAATACAACCATATACAGTATATAAGAACAGTCTACAAGATAGGTTTTAAGAACTGCTGTGATACAACTGAATAAATAGACTAATCCTACCTCAATACTAACCTTGTCAAGGTTTTAACTGTTAGGCTAATGAATACTCTGTTGGGATTCACCTAACATTAAGCCAGAAACTGACTGCAGTACAATTAATAGTAATATTGTAATATTCACCCTTAACCCAGCTAGACAGCCTTTAATGAGGTTCTGATGTAAAGGCCTGAAGTTAACTTTCCTTTTGTATCTCATAACAATGTAATAATTTGAATTCATTAATTATGAAAAGAAAGTAACAAAATGAATAGGAGGATGGTTCCTTAGTAGGATGCCATTAATGACACTCATAGCCAATGACTTTCAGCAAGTGAGGTGCTAAGGCAAGTGTAAATGAGCCTAAACTTGTAGGGTAAATTCTATACACATTGAGTACATGCTTTGCATGTTGATACATTGGCCCTAGAGCAGGGGAGACGATAGTTCTTTGGTAATCATGTTGCATTGGATTCCCTGTTCTAGCCTTTCACAGGAGTCCTTGAAGACCACAAAGCATTTCAACCCTAAAAAAATTAACAAAATGATTGAATTATAAAAGCTTTTAGGAAGTAAAGTATGGTAAGGAATCTGGAAAGACATAGTCCATGTAAACCTTACTAGATACTGTATAAATTAGAGACTGGCCTTTTATGTAAACTGTACAAATAGCTTTCATAAAAACCTTCCCCAGTAAAATAAAAAAATCTTGTGCTTCAAAGGCTACATTTATAAATATATTGCTCATGAATTTGGTATTTAATCATACACTAAAAATTATAATTTACTAAAAATTTGTAAATCTAGAACTATAAGAATAATTATTTAATCATTAAAAAAGTCAAATATCTATAACACAAATATCTTATATAAAATATTTTAATATGTAATTTTTCAATATAATGGGTAAAAAGGATAATATGGTATATAAATCAGTTATGGAATGCTCAATAGGAATAAAAAAATAAAGTTTGAAAGATCACGCAAACAGAATTAAGAGTAACCAATCCCACCAACCACAAGCAGAAATGAAATCACTCGCGCACACTTTGTTTAAAACATGAAACCATACGCTACTTTTACCAATGGAAAAGATAATTATTACACACTAGCTATGAAGAAGACATTTGCCTAAAATTTTATCTCACAATTACATATTCCAGGAAATTATTCAACAAAATGAGAATAACCAAATAATGTAAATCTCTTAAAAAATAAAATAACTTTATATGGCATGTTAGAGGACAATCTATGAAATCATGAAAAGGTATTTCAGAGGCAGCCTCACTGTTACTCATAAGCTAGGATTGGATTCGAGTTCAGGATACTGTATATAGCCCTGTGCTGAGACTTGCAAGGCCATTCGCCTCCGAAATACATTGCCTAACGAGGTACATTAGGTCATTACCTTTTAAAATGTTAACGACTACATTTCTTAAATAATGAAGCAATATCATTTCAATTTCAAAAACACTTTTTTTCACAATCAATACTCAAACTGTTCAACAAGTGTTATGAGAAACATTTCCAATGAATTAAAACTTTCAAACAAAACAAATAAAACCCAAAAATTAAAATACATCAATCAAAGTTCAGGCTACACTGAAATAACCCCAAATTCATAATCATATAAAAATGAAGATTAATGTTCATTTGCATAATTATTCTAAATACTGTACTGTAATAAAGTTCCTTCAATACAGAAATCTTAGAATTTACAAAATATTTAAGCAAAATATTTGAGAGCTTCACTTTGTCACTATTTCACCATAAAATAATTTATTAATTGTTTTATAAAAACAGGTTTATATATGTATGTATCCAACAAATATGTTGAATTTTTATATGAGAAGTACTAGGAACCTGCCTAGTTCCTACTTCTAAACCAGTATTTATTTCAGCTGTGACTGTAAACTGCTTGAACACTATAAAGAAACAGCACCTATTGGTAAAGAGTTGACTGGAAGTTTCTGTCTATACAGCAGTATATAAACTACGACACATCATGAGTAATCACAAAAAAAAAAAAATCATTAAAAACCTATGTGGCCTCTCGTGGTTTTTAAGTACAAATATAATACAGTGAATCTTTTGAATTACCATAATCTAAAAAAATAAATATGTATTAGTATATTTAAATCTTCAAGTTTTATCTAATCACAGAGAGTTTATCTTGAGTAATGGAGAATTGTTCTCGCCGTCTTGCATCCACTTCTCGTGCTTTGCTATATAAAAGAACTCCTGCAATGACAATGCCAGTTCCAATACCACTCCAGAGTGTTACTGGGTTTCCAAACATCAGTACAGATAGCCATATTAAGAAAGCTCTCTTAGTTGTATTGGCTACACTGCAATAGACAAAAATACAGTCGTCTTCATTAGTATTTCTTATTTTTCTTAATCTGACAAAAGAAATATACCAGTTAAACAAAAGAAATCCAACTAGTAGACTTACCATACCTGTAGAGATTTCATAGTTTCAGTAAATATTACAAATAAAATTATTAAAATGTTAAAAAGGAAAAGATAATCTTTTTGTTTTGATTGTATTTGCTACTTTTTTTATTTAATTTCACGAAATTGAATCTGAATAAATAATTTTTCTAATCTTACCAGATGTAAAATGTAAAAAGAAAACCATGTCAGAAGTTCGAGCCAAACGTTATTATTATTATTACTATCCAAGCTACAACCCTAGTTGGAAAAGCAAGATGCTATAAGCCAAGGGGCTCCAACAGGGAAAAATAGCCCAGTGAGGAAAGGAAATAAGGAAATAAATAAATGAAGAGAACAAATTAACAATAAATCATTCTAAAATAAGTAACAACGTCAAAACAGACGTGTCATATATAAACTATTAACAACATCAAAAACAAATATGTCATAAATAAACTACAAAAAGACTCATGTCCGCCTGGTCAACAAAAAAGCATTTGCTCCAACTTTGAACTTTTGAAGTTCTACTGATTCAACAACCCGATTAGGAAGATCATTCCACAACTTGGTAACAGCTGGAATAAAACTTCTAGAGTACTGCGTAGTATTGAGCCTCGTGATGGTGAAGGCCTGGCTATTAGAATTAACTGCCTGCCTAGTATTAAGAACAGGATAGAATTGTCAAGGGAGATCTGAATGTAAAGGATGGTCAGAGTTATGAAAAATCTTATGCAACATGCATAATGAACTAATTGAACGACGGTGCCAGAGATTAATATCTAGATCAGGAATAAGAAATTTAATAGACCGTAAGTTTCTGTCCAACAAATTAAGATGAGAATCAGCAGCTGAAGACCAGACAGGAGAACAATACTCAAAACAAGGTAGAATGAAAGAATTAAAACACTTCTTCAGAATAGATTGATCACCGAAAATCTTGAAAGACTTTCTCAATAAGCCTATTTTTTGTGCAATTGAAGAAGACACAGACCTTATGTGTTTCTCAAAAGTAAATTTACTGTCGAGAATCACACCTAAAATTTTGAAAGAGTCATACATATTTAAAGAAACATTAGGAAGTCAGTTGGAGTCATGAACTCATGGAAGCAACTCCAAGAGTGTTACTCTTGTAAATTGATTACAATACTCTTATTTGTAGTCGTCAACTGTCCTAACAAGCTATTGTGAATTTTCCAGTCGTCAACTGCCCTAACTAGCTATTGTGTATTTTCCTGTGCTGTAATCTTCTTGAGTTCAACATCTTTGTGTCTCTGTTGAAATCTAAAACGGAATAGCATGGGTAAGTGCTTTAACACTATATCCATAATCAAAATATCTGGGTAATTGTTAGCCTACCTACCAACTCGGAACCTGAAACTAAGGGGTATTGAATATTGAATAGTGATTCTACCTTAAAATAAATATTCACTCATGATCTACAAGAATTCACTATAGTACCAATAAGGTCCATTTTATTCTATCATGTTCCAGAAGGATTTTATTAAGCAAAACTACAATCTAAATCGCATAATTAGACTTGAGATCTCAAAATATCTATCAATCTCAAACCATTTAAACAGTTCCAATTCTTACAGTACTAATAGATCATCCAAATTAAATTAAATATCAGCTGTTATCTTTAAAAGAATTCTCTCTCCTAGCTTTAGCTACTATGATTAGCACACCCTTCGTGCTGGAGAAAAAATATTTGTTTATACATTGGATCCTTCTCTCTGGTTACGGTTCATTTTCCCCTTTGCCCACACACACTGAATAGTCTGGCCTATTCTTTAAATATTTTCCTCTGTCCTCATACACCTGACAACACTGAAATTACCAAACAATTCTTCTTCACCCAAGGAGTTACTGCACTGTAATTGTTTAGTGACCTATTTTTGCTTGGTGAGGGTAGAAGAGAGACTAGCTATGGTAGGCAACTATTGTTCACTAGTCTTGAGTAGTGCCATAGCTTCAGTACCATGGTCTTCCACTGTCTTTGGTTAGAGTTCTCTTGCTTGAGGGTACACTTGGACACACTAATCTATCTTATTTCCATTCCTCTTGTTTTGTTAAAGTTTTTATAGTTTAAATAGGAGATATTTATTCTAATGTTACTGTTCTTTAAATGTTTTATTTTCCCTCGTTTCCTTTCCCCACTGGGCCATTTTCCCTGCTGGAGCCCCGGGCTTATGGCATCCTGCTTTTCCAACTGGGGTTGTAGCTTAGCAATTAATAATAACAATAATGATAATGATAATAATAACAATAATAATAATAATAATAATAATAATAATAATAATAATAATAATAATAATAATAAGTCTGAATAGCTTAAGTCCATGACCTAGTCCACTGCTTATCACATGTCAGATTTCAAGGCGCATTTTAAACACCCACCAAAGAAAATTTGAAGACACAAATACATCATTCTTGAGTATGCAGCACTAGTAGCAACCGACAAAATTTCCACATCTATTTTGCTTGCCAATCTCAAGAATTATCCAGTCATAATATTCACTAATAACTAATTTTTTTTTTTTTTAACAGTGCTAAATCATGTTAGGTAAATTTTTACAAAGTGTGATCTTCATTACTTCCAGATATGGTTAGTATCAATTCCCACATTACTACAGACATGAACTGAAAGAAAGTAGCTGCTAAATACTCATTCTGGATGCTTGTTAGTTCTCCAGGATTGGAGACATGCACAATATCCATCCTCAAGCATTGAAGGAACTGCAATGTAGGCAAACACTTTTCCTTACTACTTCTATCTTTACAGATTTAGAGGTAGAAACCATGTATAAATGGTCCTTTGAGTATAACAAAGATATATTCCTACAGCATGGTTTTAGTCTAATTTTGACGTGATTCGGAGCATAACTAAATACAGTACTGAAGTCGCTCTCCTATGCTAATACAGTCAACCAGTAAAAGCCATAACCTAGGGCATAAAATATACTCTATGACACATAAACATAACTAGGACTAAAAAAATGGAGGACATAAATATACAGTACAGTACAATAATATAACAAAGCAATACTGTACGGCTCTTTACCTTACGGGAGATGTTAAATCAAGAAAACTTTATTAAAGACAGGATCTACTGTTGTGTTTTTTCATGAGTTTCTCATTATAACAACCTGGTAGGGGTAGGTCCCTGGATGAAGCATTCTGTTTTTGGTTGAGGGGATTGAGTTGTCAAAAGATATTGCTCTGAGCCAAGGAGAAGGAGATGCAAGCATATCGCCACACATCCCCATTCATCCCGGGTGTGTTTCGCACCAAATTCCACAAACCTAGATAAGAATCGTCACATGTACGATATATCTCGGGTTGCCATACTCCGTCACAACAGTGGTGGACAGAATGAAACCTGCCCCATTTTTTTGCCTAGTTTTCGATGATGGTCGGGCACGTGCATTACAACACGTGCAAGGACATAACACATCGCATTAGCCATGATCTGTTTTGCTGTTATTGCTACCTAATCGCCCCTCAAAACTATAAGTGCGATATCTCCCTATGGGAGATGTGGCAACCAGCATCACTACGCATGCGTTCAGCAAAGGTATGTAGTGAGTGAGAGAGCGAGAATACTTTGTCGTACTTGAAATAAAATACAAAGTCTGAACATCGTAACGAATTAATATTTGGGCGGAAACACACTTTTGTTTTTACGATATAAAATGCTTTAGTGAAGTAGTGGATAACTTTTTAAACATGGGAGTCCCGTGGATCACACACGCCATATCGCATGTATATCGCATACACAAAGATCACTACCACAAAGTACCCGACCAATTGAGATTTTACAACTTGCCCACTGCGATATATGCTGCGGTGTCCTGCGTTTCGAAAAATATGTGCTGAAATATCGCCTGCAATGTTAAAATTTTCTGGATTTTTCCATATCTCTGATTGCCAAGGTGTATCACCTAAGTGTGATCCCAATTTTAGAGCGTTACTGTTTACTACATCCACTAGAAGTCTATTCTTAAGTATTTGCTATTTTGTATGTAAAGAAACTGCCACATTAAGTGGCATTGTATCTTTTCAATTCGTTTGTGTCCGTACCTCTGGACTGATTTGTGCTAAGTGTGAAAAGATTGTTGTAATCTACAATTGTTATTCCTTTAAGGATTTTGAATGCCTCTATAAATTGTCCTTTTAGTTGTAGAGTTTGTAGATCAAATAAGTTCAAACGTTCCATCCTCCGTCTATATCCAAATTGTCTTAATGTTGGAACTAGTTTGGTGGCCCTAGCTTGTACAGTACTGCTCCCAGTCTAACTATATCTTTCTGAATACGTGGAACCCAGAATTGGACTCCTTATTCTAGATGGGGTCTTACTAGTGATGTGTACAACTGTAGTACAGCGTCTTTGTTTCTGTATTTGAATTGTCTCTTTATGTAACCTTTTAGTTTTTGTGCTTTTATTTCAGCTATTATGCTGTTTGGTGAACTTCAAATCCTTGCTGAAAATAATACCAAGACCTTGCACCTGGTCCACACTTTCTATTTCATTACCCAGCAGTGAGTAATCTGATTGTGGGTTACTATAACCTATGTGCATGACTTCACATTTCCCACAGTTGGAAGGCATTTGCCATTTTCTTGACCATTAATCTACCTTCAATAGAGCCTCTCTAAAGGTTTCTACATCTTCTGAGTTAGCAGCATTTATGCCTAGTTTAGTGTCATTGGCAAAATTGGTTATTCTACTAGTTAAAACTAAATCTGTTGTTAATGTAGATCAGAACTAGCAATAGGCCAAGGACGGATCCTTGAGGTACTCCGCTTGTAACAGCTGCCCACACTGAAGCTTCTTCATTACTTATAACTCTGTTTTCTGCTTGTTAGCAAATCTTCGCTCCACTCAGCTGGCTCGTCAATGATGCCTAGTGCTCTAATATTGACCATTAATTTTTTATGAGGATCTTTGTCAAAAGCCTTTTGAAAATCTAGGTATATGATGTCTATTGCCCAGCTTTTGTCATAAATGCTACACGTGGAAAAATTCCGAAAGATTTGACACACATGATCTCTTTTGTCTAAAACCGTGTTGGCTGTCTATCAGAAAGTTGTTTTTCTCTATATGTTCTACTATTGAATCTACTATAATCGATTAAAAAATTTTGCAAGGTACTGAAGACTCACAGGTCTGTAGTTGCCAGGTTCTTCTTTTGGTCCCTTCTTGTAGATTGGAGGAACACTGCCTAGTTTCCATCCTTGTGGTGCCTTTCTCTCGTTGGCCGTCTTTCGGAACATTTTGTAAAAGTGTGGGGTTATCTCTTCTTCTAGTTATATAATCTCTCTTGGATGAATATCATCTGGACCTGGTGGTTTAGACTTTCTGCATCCTTTTATTTTCTTTTTGAGATCATTCAGTATAAATGTGATTCTATTTAACAGTTGTGGCCCTTCACATTCAATACAGGTTGACCATCACTAATCCGGCAATCTATAATCCAGGAACATCAGTTATCCAGCATTATTTTCGCTACTGGCCGCATAGCTGGCGGAACTGTTTTTCAATTATTTTCGCTACTGGCTGCATAGTTGACGGCACTGTTTTTCAATTATTTTCGCTACTGGCCGCATAGCTGGCGGAACTGTTTTTCAATTATTTTCGCTACTGGCTGCATAGTTGACGGCACTGTTTTTCAATTATTTTCGCTACTGGCCGCATAGCTGGCGGAACTGTTTTTCAATTATTTTCGCTACTGGCTGCATAGTTGACGGCACTGTTTTTCAATTATTTTCGCTACTGGCCGCATAGTTGATGGCACTGTTTTTCAATTATTTTCGCTACTGGCTGCATAGTTGACGGCACTGTTTTTCAATTATTTTCGCTACTGGCCGGTTGGTAGCGTTGTTTCCCATGTAAACAAATAGAAGATGCACCCTCATATCAGCAGGTCAGACTTAGGAAAACAGTTTCTAGTGTATTTTAGCATATATTATTGAAAACAGGCTAGCTGTACATTACAGGAGCAGAAACAGAAAACGTATATTTCCGCACATAAGACGAGGTTAAAAATTAAGTCAAATTTGAATGAATTTGCGTCATATCCACTATATAAGATGACTGTAGAATCACAAAACCATCAGTGCATAGGCTAGCTTTTGTTGTATACTTAAATATCAAAAATAAATTAAATACTGTAAAGACAATTTTATATCATGCTTTTGCTAAATACACAACATAAAACTGAAACCACTGCTTTGTTTACGTTTCATCACCGATCATAACAAACAAACTCACCTGTGTATAAGTGTGCTTTTGCAGCAACAAATATCTTGCCAAGTATTGGCTATGTAATGATATTAATTTTGTTTTACTTACTTTAATGAGAGAGAGAGAGAGAGAGAGAGAGAGAGAGAGAGAGAGAGAGAGAGAGAGAGAGAGAGAGAGAGAGAGAGAGAGAGAGAGAGAGAAACTAATAATAAGGTCTATAAACAAATTGTAAGGAAACTGTGGCTATTTCATATTGGTGCCGATATAATATGTATTATCAATAGATTGCGAATAATTATATAAAGAATGCTGTGTTATTCATACAGTATGTGCGCATAATCGCAATACGGTAGCATGACCTTGAGATGAGCTGATGCCTACTAAAAGTAATTGTTGATCATTGAAATGCTAAAAAAATTTAAAATTAGAATAGAAACATGCTTTAATAAACCACAATAATGCCTAATCAAATATGAAGGTTTAATGAATAAAAATTAAACACTGTATGAAGCTCAAAAATAAACTAACCATACGCGCCTGCACACCTATTGTCGCAGACATATTATCACACACTCGCACAGAGAAAGTGAGAACGTGTTTAAACGATAACTAATACCAATGGCTGTCAACGAACTGTACGAGAACTGTTATATCCTGTAACAAATTGCTGCTGATGTAATATTCAGTATGAAGATATTTAGAATAAATTAAGAAATTATATATATAAAAAAATACGCCACTTGTATATGCGCAACCTTTCGATACAGTAACAGGACATTCAGATCAGCTGATCATAACCAAAGGTAAACAAAATATTAAGTAATTCTTTATGTTTAAAATTATTCCGAAATTAAAAACTGAATACAAAAATGTTTTAATAAAGCACATGACATCCTATTAAACAAGAAAGGGAGTGACTTAGGTGATTGCCGAATCATGAGTTCATGACGCATCATGATAAATCTACGGAAACTTCGCATTTTCGACTTACAGCGCGTTGTAATGTATGGATAATACGGCACGCTCCCGGTCCCAAAGTTCCCGGATTATTGATAGTCTACCTGTAGCTGGTTTGGGGAGTGTCGCTGATTCTCCCCTAGCGAATACAGTTGTGAAATATGCATTCATCAGTTCAGCTTTTTCCAAATGAAACCATTGTTCTCTAGTCTTGGGTAGTGCCATAGCCTCTGTACCATGGTCTTCCACTGTCTTGGGTTAAAGTTCTCTTGCTTGAGGGTATACTCGGGCACACTATATTATCTTATTTCTCTTCCTTGGGTTTTGTTAAAGTTTTGTAGGAGATATTTATTTTATAATGTTGTTACTCTTCTTAAAATATCTTATTTTTCCTTGTTTCCTTTTCTCACTGGGCTATCTTCCCTGTTGGAGCCCCTGGGCTTATAGCATTCTACTTTTCCAACTAAGGTTGTAGTTTAGCAAATAATAATAATCCTAATAATAATAATACCCTAAGAGTCTCTTAATGGGCAAATCTTGGGCTTGATTGGGTTTCTACTGTTTACATAGGTAAAAAATTCTTTTGGGTTTTCTTTACTTGGGGAGCCTCTCTTTTCTCTTCATTGGTCTTGGCCTTTCTAACTAGTTTCCCTAATTTTCTGCTTAACTTCTTGTGCTCGGAAATTTCATGAATTGAAGGCTGTGGACCCATTAATTTATGTTTCCTGTCTGTGCTTCTTATTGCATTGGCTATTTCTCTGTTGAACCACCTAGGTTGTGGAGTTCCATTTGGTATAATTTTTTTATGCGTTATTCATTTAGCCCTTTTTTCTTTAATACTTCTACAAAAGTGTCCAATTGTGTATCAATGTTCCCTGTGTCGTCGTATTCTAAATTCTTGATGTATTCCTTCAGTTTTTTCAGCTACTACGTCTGTAGTCCAGCTTTTTTATGACGTTCCTTTCTTTTAGATGAGGAATGTTTACCTGAAACCTAACTATTTTGTGGTCACTTTTGCCAATATTTTCACCTACTAAAACACTGGATACTAAATTTCCTTCTGTTGTTAGCACAATATCTAGTATGTTGTTTCCCTTAGTTGGTTTATTGACCCACTGATGGAGGTATTCAATGTTGACAGATTCTAGTAGTGTCCCGCTATACTGGCTGCATTGAAGTCTCCCAGTAGGACAGCTAGCTTATTGTTAAATTCTTGTCCAAGTAGTCTATATAGCTCTTGTCTTGTTTTTGTGTATGATGTGGGGGTCTGTATATTACTAGTATGGACATGTTTTTTCCTATGGTGTTAATATTTGCACCTGGCACTTCACATTCGGTTTCTAATTTAATTTCTATGGGGTTTAAGTGATTTATAACATAGTGCATTACCCTTCCAACTTTTTGATAAGGTGATCCTTCTTGAAAAGCTTGAAACCTGAGATTTCGATTCTCCAAAAAAATCCTTTGTTTTTTCTTGAATCCAGGTCTCGGTAATGCCTATGACATCTAGTTCCTCACAAGCTATCATTGCCCTGAAGTTTTCTATTTTATTTCTAACTGATTGAGGATTGAATTGTGCCGCTCTGAGGAAATTTTCTATCTTTTTTCTCTTCCTCTGTGGCTTTGCTAGTTTCCCTGATTTACTAGTGTTTTACTTCTATCTGTATTATCCAAGATTCCAGCAAAATTTCTCTGTTTTTGGAGGATTTTCTAAGGGTCTAATTTGTTCTTGGTCTACTGTGTTCCTATAATTGTACGGGCTGAGAGAGAGAGAGAGAGAGAGAGAGAGAGAGAGAGAGAGAGAGAGAGAGAGAGAGAGAGAGAGAGAGAGAGAGAGAGAGAGAGAGAGAGAGAGAGAGAGAGAGAGAGAAACACGTGTATGTATGTGTTTTAACTACTAACAGTTTAGCGTTGAAATCCCAATTAATTTTTCAAAATGATAAGGAGAGACTTTGCTTTCCTCAAAGTGCTGAATGACATCTTTCAAAGCATGGATGTCTTCGGCAACTAAAAACTAATCTTAAATGTTCAATCATGCATATATTTGGAATCAAATATCATACAATATAAATAAAGAAAATAGTCAGCACTTAACTGTACTGCATTTTCTATTTAGTTTCTGTCTTTTCCAAAATTAAAAGGTAGATAGCAACTATTGTCATTCAAGAGCAGCTTAAAATGAAATTGAAAAAAATGCAAAATTCAACTTGATACTTGTCCAACACTATAATAAAGATGTGCAATCCTTTACACTAATACTGTATTTATGTTAACCTTGAAAAACACATGAAAATCTAGAAAACAAAATTTACCTTCCAAAAAACCCTAAGTATGGGATGTCTTGTCATAAAACCTAAATGGTTTAAGCATATATTTATAAAATACATTTACTTATTCTAGGTTATTGGGTTAAAACCTACTATGGCTGAGAACTGTCAATGGGTCTTTCTTAGAATCATATTCTGATTCATTACATAGTAATTTGTGAATTTCTTTCCAAATACAGAGATAACTGTATAAAAGATTTACTTTCCTGGATCCAAGGTCTTATTCTATTCAACCTTTCAAGATTAATCTTACATTCAAGAGTCGCATTACATAACCAATGTTACGTAGAAAATAAGATATTCACTTAGATGGAATAATCCTCCTTTCAGTTTAATATCTTCTATTGTTTGGTAACGAGACTGGATAAAGGTAGAATATTTAGTCTTTATAGATTTTTATAAAAAATATAAAATTAAAAACAGCAACAACTTACCTGTAAGTGACAGGGTTCACGTAAGACATCAAAACATACGCAGTGATTGTTTGACCATGGAATGATACTCCATCCAGGAAAATTGCAAATGCAAGATCGTGATTCATTTGTGTGCTCAACTTTTTGAAATCCACAAGAAAATACCAAGTTGGCAGCTGGATTATCACTGCTGCCAGGTTAGGGTAAAACTGCAGTTCTGCTGGGCTGGTGGATAAAAAAAAAAAAAAAAAAAAATTATTCAAACAAGTATGGTACGAATTGTATATGAAAATATCAATATTTAAAAATTTTATCATAAATTATATTTTTTAACAATAAAAGAAGCTTCCATATAACTCTATCAATATAGTTAAAATCTTAAGTGTTCCAGAAAAAAATGTCAATATTTAATCAAGATTCCATGGTACCATGGTACAGCTTGTACTGATGCTGAGCAGTGAAATTTCATGGGAAATAAAAGGAAAAAAATATGCTATTAAATAACTTTACTTTTGTATTTAGTGGACTAGATACTTATTTCAAAACTGTTTCATCAATACAGAATTTTTTGTTTTTGTTTTCCAAGAAGTCAGGCTAATGAATTGGGAAATTTCTGGACCCAAAGAAAAATGACAAATTCGGAGATACAGTAATTTGTTTTTTTTTCCTAACAATACAAACCTTTAACTATTTATTAGGGTTATTACTTTTGGCGAAGGTGAAAGGATAAGCCATTAAAATTTAGTGATGTTTAACTACCCATCTCGGTGGTTAATGGAGGGGGGGGGTTAGTTCGCTACCCCTCCCACTTACACACTTGTGATTGAGCTCACATTGCTTGGAAGTAGGACTTCAAGGGGGACAGATTTGGCAGGTAAGTTTGTATAAATACCGGTAGCTAAAGGTTTGTATCATTATGTAAAATACAAATCATCTCAAAATTTGTCATTTGTTCCGTAACTGGTATACAAACCTACGCTATTCATTAGGGGTGACTCACCCATTATGATAATGGACATCCCTGCCAAACTGACTTTTTGGCTACCCAGGACATCAATATTTTGAATAGGTAGGTGCCAAAAATAAGAAGTCCCTACATCTTGCTAAACCTTGCTACACAACGTCTGCAGTCTACGCAAGCTGTGTGTTGAGATAAGCAGTGTGACTGTCAAGGTAAAAGTTATTCCGAGTTTTTTTTAGGAAAAACTGTTGTAACCAAGACTTTCCCAATACCACCGCACCAGGGTATGGGGACGCAACAGTATTGACGTAATACTAGGTGCACAAGGAAGCATGGTTTACTTGCAGTGGTTTGAGGTCAGTTTGTGCAGAGAACTCCAGCTGCTTCTTTCCTCAAGAGAGGGGAGGATGAAGAAAAGAATAAGATCCAAACATACATTTTCATTCATGCAAACTGAAACCTGGTAACTGTGCCCTCAACCTTCTCCTACTTGTCCACTAAAGAGCTAGAGGTATTATACCAGCTGTTGTGTACTCCCTAGAGGGCCGATAGAGAACGTATTGAGCCTTCTGTGGGTCACGTCTTGCAGGTAGTGGGCTGTGAACGTATTTTGATGTTTCCACACCCCAGCCTGTAGAACCTGCATCACTGAAAAGTTTCTTTTGAAAGCCAGGGACGTAGTAGAGATGGTATTCTTGGTGACCCTCCTCTTGTTCCTCCCTGTGCTGAAGAGAAGTGAAGCCACACAAGGACAGCCTGCTGCTGTTCTTTTGAGGTAAACCTTAAACTACTAACTGGACTGAGTAAGAGATTATCAGAGTCGTCTGTTACAAAGCTGAGACTCGAAATCCGGAAGGAGTCGAATCGGGGATCTGCCATCCTCGGATTTTGAGTCTTGGCAACAAACTCAGGGACAAAACATAACGTTACCTCTTCCCATCCCCTTGAATGGGCGATGTCGTATGAGAGACCATGAAGTTCACTAACTCGTTTGGCCGAAGCCAAAGCTAGCAGGAACACCGTTTTCAAAGTCAAGTGGCGATGTGTTGCCTGGCATAAAGGTTCATAGGGAGGTCTCTTAAGAGACCTGAGAACTCGAACCACGTTCCATGGGAGAGGTCTCACTTCCAACTGAGGACAGGTAAGATCATAACTCTATTCGAGTAAGGAAAGTTCTAGCGATGAGGAATGTCCACTCCATTCAGCCTAAGGGCGAGGCTTGAGGCTGGGCGATAGTCTTTTACCGCTGAGACTGAAAGGCGCATTTCTTCATGTAAATACACAAGGAACTCCACAATTGCTGAAATAGTGGCATCAAGAGGAGAGATACCCCTTCCACAACACCAACCACAAGACATTCCACTTTGCCTGGTAGACTGCTGCTGATGACTTCCTCAGGTATCCAGACATCCTTTTCGCAACTTGCTGCGAAAGGCTTCAGGTGTGAAGTCGTAGCAAAGCTACGGCTTTGTGGAAGATTTTAACATGCAGTTGTCTGAGTGGATCGTGTCATGGAGGGAGTTCTCTTGGAGACTCCGTCAGGAGTTGCAGAAGGTTTTTTAACCATTCTGCACGATGCCATAGTGGAGATATGAGGGTCATTGAGAGGTTGACCGATGTTCTGGTCTTGTTGAGCACCCTCCTCATCAGACAGAATGGGGAAAGGCATAAACATCAATGTTGTCCGCCCGTTGTTGAAATGCATCATGCCAGAGAGCCTTGGGTTCTGGGACTGGGGAGCAGTACAACGGGAGCCTGAAGTTCAGGGCCATTGCAAAGAGATCCACAGTCAAAGAACCCCACAAAGTCATGACTTTATTGGCTACTAGATGATCTAAAGACCAGTCGGTACTCACTATCTGACAGGCTCTGCTCAGGTTGTCGGCGCTCACATTCCTACTGCCTGGAATGAAGCGTGCCATCTCTACTGGGATAGGGGCTGCAATAAGGTACCTCCTTGTTTGTTGATGTGAGCCACTACCATAGTGTTGTCACTCATCACCACCACTGAGTGGTCCAATAGGGACTTATAGAACGGTTGAAAGGCCAGAAAGACGGCCTTCATCTCTAGGAGATTTACATAGAGGCATTTTTCTGACTCTGACCAGAGGCACATGGGCCCCCTATCTTTTTTTTTTTTAAAGTGTCTGGGAACATTATCAAATGTGGGGGGGAGGACGAGAAGATCTATGCCCTTTTGCAGATTCTCGTCTCGCACCCACCATTTGAGGCCCATCTGTTCCGCTGGTCCCATGGGGATCAGGGTGTCCGGGGAGTCGAAGGCTTTATTCCACCTGGACTTGAGTCGCCACTGGAGAGATCAAATCCTGAGGTGGCCGTTGAGAACTAGACGGGCCAGAGATGATAGGTGCCCGAGAAGACGTAGCCACATCTGGGCTGGAAGTTCTTCTCGTCTGAGAAAGGATCTTGCGACCTTTCTCAGCCTCATTATCCTGTCGTCTGATGGGAAGGCTTTGCAGAGATTGGTGTCTATACAGTAATCATGCCTAGTTATACAGTACCAGTCCCTGCGTGGGAACCAGGGAGGATTTCTCGAGGTTTACCATGATTCCCATACCTTGGCAAAGACTCAGAAGTTTGTCTCGGTGATGAAGAAGGGTTGACACCCGGTCTGCTAGGATTAGCCAGTCATCCAGTTAACGGAGGAGACGTATGCTGATCTTGTGTGCCCAAGATGACACTAGGGCGAAGACTAGTGAAGACTTGGGATACTGTGGAAAAACCAATGCACAGTACCTTGAAGTGGTATTTCCTGTTTTCTAGGCTGAATCTTAAGTACTTCTTTGAAGATGGATGAATTGGGATCTGGAAGTAGGTGTCCATTACGTCCAGTGTGCACATGAAGTCCTGTGGTCTTACCGCTTGTCTGCCGTCTCCATGCTGAACGGAGTTTGCTTGACAGACTGGTTCAGAGCTGAGAGGTCAATAACTGGTCTCCAGCTTCCAGATACCTTTTTCACAAGAAAGAGTCGATTGAAGACTGGGGACCCGTTGATGACCTCCTGAAGAGCGCCCTTTTTCACTATGGTCTGGACTTCTGCCCGAAGGGTTAGGCCCTTTGGTGATTTCATGGCAAAGGAGTCTATTGACTCCGGATTCCTGATAAGGGGAAGGAGAGATGACGTGATCGGGATGCGATACCCTGAATGATTCACCTATTCCAGCAACTTTGCAGGCATTCCCCACTGGTGGACTAGCGGGGGAAGTGTCTATTCTACCATTTACGGCCGCAGCCGCTCCCTCTAGGATATTTTCCTCCCCTGGAGGACTTTGTGCCTTTCCTGTCCTTGGTTGGAAAAGGCTTCTTAGACGCTGTCTGCTTCGTTGTCGTCTTGCTCGTCGAGGTATTGGCTAGATTAGACTGCTGAGGAGCGGGTGGTTTGTAAAGCCTGGATGTCAAGGCCCTATGGAGGAGAGAATCCTGGTGAGACTTCCTCCATCTCTCTGCATCCTATTCCACGTCCTTCGGCTCAAATAGAGAGGATCCTTCTAGAGAGGAGTTCCTGAGCCTAAGTGATCTTGGCATTAGGGACCTGTTAATGGAACCTCTCAGACACTGCATCACAAGGTTTCAAGATTGTGTCTGCCCACAAGTTTGAGACTTGGTGGGCAAGAAACTCGATGGTGTGAGCGCCTGAAAGGAGGAAGGTTTCCATAGCCTAACTGGTAATTTCTTTGGAAAAATCCTCGGTCCTTACCAGGATTCCCAGGGTCCCCAACCAAAGATCAAACCACGAAGTAGCCTGCATGGCATACTTCATGACTTTCTCCTGATTGAGGATCCCTGCTGCCGAGAAAGAGACCTGATGGTTGGAGAGCTGGACAAGGTTCATCCAAGACCTCATAGTACCTCCTCTGCTGGATGCTCCTCTGCTGGATGCTAGGAGGTGGGAGGAGCTTAGCAGAAAAGCCCAAACAATGAGAGGAGAAGTCAGAGAGCTGTTGGGTGATCTTAGCCCAGGCACTCTTCAGCCCCTGGGACTATGGCAAAGCTGCACTGGCCTTTAAGTACCAAAGACAGGATCTAGGACCGTGTCTTTGCCCTCTTGGATTGTGCTATCTCTGGGTCGGCAAACGCATTGAGAACCTTGATAAGAATCGGAACTTGCCAGAAGGCATGTTCTGACTCTTTCTGCTCGCCCTCTGAAGTGGAACTGTCTGCGAGTCTCCTTCCTCTACCCTCTGAGAGCTCATCTCGGGGTGGGTTGTGGACATCCCTGGCAGGGCTAACGGGTCCTGTGGGTCTGAAGGTCCTCGTAAAGGACTTTGGAAGAGTCTAACATCGAAAGCCTATTGGTACTATCCTTCCTAGTTCCTATCGGAGGTGGAGAACTCTCCGCACGAGGGGACTTCCTTCCTCGCAAGGCTCCCTCGGTAGAGGTGAGGAGGGAGAGCGTCTGGGAGGAATACCAGGAAGGATGGGCCTAGAAGGCCGCACAAGGATCAGCTTTACTCACGGAGATGTAATAGTGTCCGAGACTCCTCTTCCTCTTCAGGGATGAAGCAGCTGAGGTTCTTTGCCCGGACTCTGCTGGTGCCAACAGATGTTGGGGGATGCAGAGGCCTCTGAAGAGCGTGATTAAAAGGCAGGCCTAAAGGCTTGCACAACCACTCTGACCATGGCACCGAACCAGGGCTGCTTATTGATGCTGGCACTGTAAGAGAGGTCCCCTGAAGGGAAAGGGACTGAAGGTTTCCTTTGAGGAGTCTCTTCCGGAGCTGGATGACACTGTGGGTCCTGTGGGTCTGCCTTTGAAGTCGAAATTTTTGGGATCTTGAACTACCCTGAGGTCCCCTTTCCCTCTTTCCCCAGCGGTCGCGTTGTAATGCATTTGTGGGGAGGAAGTGGGGCGACGGAGACCTATTGGATGTAACCCTTCTGGAGGGCGAACACTTACCTTTCTGTTCCTTCCTGTTCTCTTGATGGCGTGACTTCCTTGAAGTCGGAGAGTCTGGTTCTGCCTGTTGATGATGTCTGCTTTGCGCTAGCGGAGGAGAAGCTTGCTTGTACGATGGCGAGCTCTGGCTAGCTGGTGAGCGCTGACTCGCAGGAGCGCTGGTGCACTGGCAAGTGTTGGCGTGCCGGAGAGCGCTTGCGCGCAGGACAGCACTGTCACACTGGCAAGCTGGAGAGCGCTGGCAAGTGATGTCGTGTTGGAGAGCGCTGACGTGCTGGCGAGCTGACAAACGCTGGTGCGCTGGAGAGCGATGGCGTGCTGATGAACGCTGACGTGCTGGTGAGAGCTGGTGCGCAGCTGAAACATAATCTGGAGAGAGTTTAGTTGGCGCTCACGCGCACTGACAGACAGGAGAGTGTTGCGCAGGGCCTGGGGTGCTGGCGAACAACGCGTTGGCTGAAGACGAAACGTCGGTGACGAGTGCATAGCAGGATGACGTGCAGGCAAGTGACATGTGGTCACATGGTGAGCAGGCATGTGCAGAACTGGAGGAGTTAAATATGGAGACAGCAAGCCAGGAGGATGGCAAGTTGCAGAAGATCGAAGCATAGGAAGAACTGGAACAGGGATGTGTCCTTTGGAAGGACGAACATCCACCGTAGGGGATCACGCGCGATCCACAGGAGAATCCACGGCCGAAGTCCAAGGACTCGCAGCAGCGTTGTCAGAAGGTCCAGAAGCAGGTGAAGGTCGAGGGCAAGAACACGACGGACGAGGAGGCAGCAGCAGTCCTCCGTAGAGAAGTCTCTATGAGTGAACTCCCCAGAGGGAAAAAAGCACTCGAAGGAGACAGACGAAGGACTTTGCGCTTCTCCCCTTGCCAAACATCCTTCGAGGGGGAAGCAGTCTACAGCAATGGCGGAAGACTCCGAAGGGGCAGGAGCGTCGGCAGGATGGGCAGCGGACGGCACCTCTGACACAGCAACATCGACACAAGCAAGAGGATCCACCTCTGACGTCAACGAGGGCTGTACACTAGCACCACGGCGCAGAAGCTACGCCAAGTTATCCTTGGAGGGCGGACCCAGTAACCCCAAGGATGACCACACCTGTAATAAGGGAGAAAGAGTCATGGACCCCCGGGAAAAGGGCGGGGGTGCTTCGCTAGGGGAAGCGACACCGTCTCTCGAGGACAGAAGTTGACCAGGTGTTGAAAGGTGTGCACAACTACTCAACAGTCTCTCGGAACAGACCAAACGAGCAGGAGCTTTGGAGGAAGGTCAGGAAGCAGAAGCAGCCGCCCTGGGTTTTTTTCTGCTTCGAAGAAACCTTCGAAGGTGAAGAATCACGCTTAGACTTGTTCTTCCGCCAGTGCCCAAACCTTTCCCACTGGGAGGCAGACCACTCCCAACACTCACTACACTTGTTATCACTATCAAACCGTTGACCTCTGCAGAAAGGACAAAGGGTTTGAAGATGGGTGTCCTCAGCAGACATGAAGGTATCGCAGGGCCGGCCCTCAAGTCCAGGGCATGTACACATGGTCGGCAGAAGTCAATACACACACACTGAAAATATTTCGTGAGGATGAAGAGCGGCAACGACCGTTCACCATCCGAGCCAAAAGCAAAAGTGAGCTCAATCACAAGTGTGTGAGTGGGAGGGGTAGCGTACTACCCCTTACCCGCCACTAACCAACAGGATGGGTAGTTAACCCTCTCTAAATTTTAATGGCTTGTCCTTTCAGCTTCGCCGAAAGTAATACCACTAATAAATAGCGTAGGTTTGTATTCCAGTTACGGAACAAAGGAAAGAGGAAGGGTGATGCTTATCCATGAAAGAAACAATAGCCATATGAATTAGGGAATAGAGGTTATAAGAGGGAGGATAAGCTAAAGCAAAACAAAATTCAATGTCTTGAAAGATGGCGTAACTGTAACAATTTCGTATTAACTAAGGATTAGAGTTTGCAAATTAATATGGGATACAATTAAACCAAGGAGTGAACAAAGTAAAAAGCAACCCAAATATGAGAGTAATAAAGAACTTGAAACTAGGACAAATAAGCAACCAATAAAGCTTTTAAATGTTGAAAAAAAATTAAGACGCAATATCTATATGATAATTTCAATTATTTATAGGCATGTCTAGTAATTTGAACAGTGTGATGTATCCAAAGCTAGCCAGAAGCATCATACTGTAGATCCAAAGATTTTAATTGGAGTAGCAAGCACAATAAAATTTTCATGAAGGAATAATCAAAGAATTTGATTATAATGGACAGAAAAATAGAATACTGTGTCTTAAGACATCATATTTGACTAAGTTATAGGATCTGAAATCTGATACAATAACAAGACCAGAATTAATAAAGATAATAAAAGATTGATTATTCTAGATTACAACATACTAAAGAAGGCTAGGTAAATTAAGTAGAAAATTCTGAATTAAACTACTGAATCTCAAATGGTTTTCTGAAGTCTTGCAGAAATTATTACACATCAGTGTTATAGGAAAGAATACTATAGGCAGGTTTAAAGTCCATTCATGATTGGCAGAAACAAGGGACATTACCCCAAGCTACCAAGACTGTGCCCTAGAGACTGACCATATACAGTATACAGTACATATGACCAATGCACAAGCCCCCTCTTCACCCAAGCTATGACCAGGAAGCCCAGACAATGGCTGCTGATGACTCAGCATGTAGACCTATAGATTCTCCCAAAATCCCCCTATCCTTAGTTTACAAGGATGGTGAGGTTGCAAATACTAATGAAACTACTGAGCTTTATGAAAGTCATACTGATCATCTTTAAATATTTTGATTGAGGATTAAGTGGCTAAACTTTTTAGAAAATTACGGAACCAAAACACATTACTAAGGGGAAGGATAATACTGCTAAATAGATGGTAACCTATATCGGAAAATCCAACCACTAGAAAGATTGATTGATTGATTTGAAGTTCTCTGGCATCCTGACATCCCACCAGAAAGAACTAGCAGAAAATGTATAAGGAGAGGGGATGGAAAATGCAACCATGTTCTGGTGTGGGAACTAAGTTTTAAAGGCAGAAGTGAGGTTGCTTGAAGGAAATCCTTTAACTGGAAGGTTCAGTTGTCTATTCCTACTCCTACTTGGTGATGGAAGGTAAAAAGAGGTGGGTGCGATATGCTTATGAAAGATAGATTGAAAGGTTTGCACAAGAAAAATTCTTGTTCATAGATTTATCAATTTGGCTTATATAGCCTAACTGGAGCTTGTGAGGCCATTTAGCAACCATGTGCTTCTAGGGCAAAACCTTAATAGTTACACACTATGAGTTAAAATGACAAATTCGTATGTAATTTGTATTTTTCCTAACTATACAAACCTTAGCTATTTAATATGGGTAATTACTTTCGGCGTAGCTGAAATGACGAGCCATTAGAATTTTAACGAGGGTTTACTACCCCACCGCTAGTTAGCGGGGGGGGGGGGGGGGGGGAGGGGTAGTATACTAACCCCCCCCCCCCCCCTCACACACCTGTGCTGAGCTCACTTTGGTTAGAGGTAGGACTTTACGGGGGACAGGGCTGGCGGGCAAGTTTGATTAAATAGCTAAGGTTTGTATAGTTAGGAAAAATAAAAATTACCTACGAATTTGTCATTTGTTCCATACCTGAAATACAAACCACGCTATTCAATATAGGTGACTCGACCCTTAGGTAGGGTGGTAAGTTCCAGCCATTACTGGCTTTTGGCTTTTTGCCCGGGGACTCAGTATCTGAGTGTGTCGGAACTCAACGATAAGGAGTCCCTGCACCTCGCTAGCACCTTGCTCTGCAAGGGCTGCGGCCTACATAAGCTGTGTGTGGAGGAATGAAGTGTGACTTGTTCTAGGAGGTTGACCTAAGTTCTTTAGATGGAACTTAAGGCTAGGACTCTCCCAATACCACCTCGTCAGGGTATGGGGACGTGACAGTATTAGCTTAATACTAGGAACACAAGGGAACATGGTTTACCTGCAGTGGTTTGAGGTCAGCTGTGCAGAGAACCAAGAATGCTGCTTTCCCCAAGAGAAGGGAGGATGAAGAAAAGAATTAGGGCCAGACATACCTTTTCATTCATGCAGACTAAAACTGGGTAACAATGCCCTCAACCCTCAGCTACTTGTCCATTAAGGAGCCTGAGGTTTAAACCTGTTGTGCAGCCACCACAGGGCCGATAGAGAACGTATCGAGCCTCCTGTGGGTCACGTCTTGCAGGTAGTGGGCTGTGAAGGTCGTCTGACGCTTCCACACCCCTGCTTGTAGAACCTGCGTCACTGAGTAGTTCTTTTTGAAGGCCAGGAATGTAGCTATGCCCCTGACATCATGTGCTCTAGGGCGACATGACGGAGGAGGGTCGGGATTCCGGGAATGATGGATTACCCTACGAATCCAAGCCGAGATGGTATTCTTGGTGACCCTCCTCTTTGTCCTCCCAGTGCTTACAAACAATGCTTGCACTTGAGGATGAATTGCAGCTGTTCTCTTAAGATAGAGCCTCAGACTCCTTACATGGCACAGTAGGAGATGGTTTGGGTCATCTGTTACGGAATGAAGACTCGAAATCCGGAAAGAGTCAAAACGAGGGTCTGGCACTCCCAGATTTTGAGTCTTAGCAACAAACTCAGGGACGAATCTGAACGTTACCTCCCCCCATCCCCTTGAATGGGCGATGTCACACAAGAGACCATGCAGTTCCCCAACTCGTTTGGCTGAAGCCAACGCAAGTAGGAACACCGTCTTCCAAGTCAGGTGGCGATCTGAAGCCTGGCGTAATGGTTCGAAGGGAGGTCTCTTCAGAGCCCAGAGAACCCGAACCACGTTCCAAGGAGGAGGACTCACTTCCGACTGAGGGCAGGTAAGCTCATAGCTACGTATGAGTAGAGAGAGTTCCAGCGAGGAAGAAATGTCCACTCGTTTCAGCCTAAAAGCCAAGCTTAAGGCTGAGCAATAGCCTTTCACCGCTGAGACCGAAAGGCGCATTTCCTCCCGCAAATAAACGAGGAACTCCGCTATTACTGGAATAGTGGCATCGAGTGGAGAGATACCCCTCCCACGACACCAACCACAGAAGACTCTCCACTTCGCCTGGTAGACTCCCTCAGAGGACTTTCGCAGGTGCTGAGACATCCTCTCTGCAACCTGTTGCGAAAAGCCTTTCTCCATGAGGAGACGCTGGACAGTCTCCAGGCACGAAGCCTAAGCGAGGCTACGGCCTTGTAGAAGATGTTGCAGTGTGGTTGTCTGAGTAGCTCGTGTCGTAGGGGAAGTTCTCTCGGGAGCTCCTGAGAAGGTCCGGGAACCATTCCACGTGATGCCATAGCGGAGCTATCAGAGTCATCGAACAGTTGACCGATAGTCTGGTCCTGTTAAGCACCCTTCTCATCAGACAGAACGACGGGAAGGCGTACACGTCGATGTTGTCCCACCGTTGTTGGAAAGCATCTTGCCAGAGTACCTTGGGGTCCAGGACTGGGGAGCAGTACAGGGCAGTTCGAAATTCAAAGCTGCCGCGAAGAGATCCACGGTTGGGGAACCCCATAAAGTCAGGACTTTGTTGGCTATCTGAGGATCCAAAGACCACTCGGTACTCACTATCTGCGAAACCCTGCTCAGACTGTCGGCGAGCACATTCCTCTTGCCAGGAATGAAGCGAGCTGATAGTGTTATCGAGTGGACTTCGGTCCACCTCAGAATCTCTACTGCAAAATGGGATAGCTGCTGCGAAAAAGTACCTCCCTGCTTGTTGATATAAGCCACTACCGTGGTGTTGTCGCTCATCACCACCACGGAGTGACCCGCCAGGGTCTGTTGGAACTGTTGAAGAGCCAGAAAGATGGCCTTCTTCTCTAGCAGGTTGATGTGCAGGTACTTTTCTGATTCTGACCAAAGGCCTGAGGTCCTCTGGTTCAGAATGTGCGCCCCCCACCTTTCTTTTGACGCGTCCGAAAACAATGTCAATTCCCGGGGGGAGGACGAGAAGATCTACTCCCTTTCGCAGGTTCTCGTCGACCAGCCACCACCGCAGGTCCGCCTGTTCCGAAGGTCCTATCGGGACCTGTAAGTCCGGGGAATCGGATCCTTGATTCCACCAGGACTTGAGCCGCCACTGCAGGGATCTCATCCTGAGACGGCCATTTGGAACCAGACGAGCCCGGGAGGACAGATGACCTAAGAGACGCAACCACGATTGGGCGGGAAGCTCTTCTCGCCTGAGGAAGGGTTCCGCCACCCTCCTCAGCCTTGCTATCCTGTCGTCTGATAGAAAGGCTTTGTGGAGATTGGTGTCTAACAACATGCCTAGATAAACCAGTCGTTGGGATGGCTGCAGAGAGGACTTCTAAAGATTTACCACGATCCCCAGATCCTGGCAAAGTCCTAGAAGCCTGTCTCGGTGTCGAAGAAGGGTCGACTCCGAATCTGCTAAGATCAGCCAGTCGTCCAGATAACGAAGGAGACGGATGCCGTTCCTGTGCGCCCAAGATGAAATCAGGGTGAACACTCTGGTGAACACCTGAGGTGCTGTGGAGAGACCAAAGCACAGCACCTTGAACTGGTAGGTCTTGCTGTCTAGGCTGAATCTCAAGTACTTTCTGGAAGACGGATGGATTGGGATCTGGAAGTACGCGTCCTTTAGATCCAGTATGCACATGAAGTCTTGTGGTCTCACCGCAAGTCTGACCGTGTCCACTGTCTCCATGCTGAACGGAGTTTGCTTGACAAACTTGTTCAGAGCTGAGAGGTCGATGACAGGTCTCCAGCCTCCAGACGCCTTCTTTACAAGAAAGAGTCGACTGAAGAAGCCTGGGGAGCCGTCAACGACCTCCTGGAGAGCATCCTTCTTGAGGATGGTCTCGACTTCTGCCCGAAGGGCTAGCCCCTTTACCGATCCCATGGAGAGACTGGATTCGCTGTCAGGGGAGGTTGAGATGTCGTGAATGGGACGCGATAGCCTTGGCCGATCACGGAGACCGTCCAAGCATCGGCCCCATGTGCACGCAACTTTGAAGGCATCCCCCCACAGGTGGACGCGGGGGGACTGCCACTCCTAGCGTTTGCGGCTGCGGCCACTCCCTCTGGGAGTCTTGCCTCCCCTGGAGGACTTACTGCCCCTCTTGTCCTTGGCTGGAAAGGGCTGGGGCTTAGACACCACTTTCTTAGCTACCGGCCCCTGCTTTGGTGTCTTGCGAGGCTGCTGCTGCGGTTGCTGCGGAGCTGGAGGCTTGTAGGGCTGAGATGCAAGGGCCCTTCGGAGGAGGGAGTCTTGGCTAGACTTCCTCCACCTCTCAGCTGTACGTTCCATGTCCTGCGGCTCGAACAGATTCCCCTCAAGGAGGAAAGCGTGCCTGAGCCTGCAGACATCCACGGCGGGGACCTTCGGGTGGATCTTCTCGGTCACCGCATCCCGACGCTTCAACACCGACTTGGTCCAAAGGTTGGTAACCTGATGTGCCAGGAACTCGATGGAGCGAGTGCCCGAGAGGAGGAAGGTCTCCAGGGCCTTCCTATTGGTCTCCTTAGACAGATCCTCAGAGCATAATAGGATGCCCAAAGAATCTAGCCAGATATCCAGCCACGAAGTGGCCTGCATGGCGCACTTCACGACCTTCTCATGGCTCAAGATCTCCGACGCCGAGAACGTCACCTGCCGGGCGGAGAGCTTCTCAAGGGGAACTCCCCTAGCGAGCTCTTCTACCTAATGATGGAGGGGAAGAGCGAGGCTAGACTCCCCCATGATCTCAAAATACCTCCTCTGCTGGAGACGAGGAGGTGGGAGGAGTTTGTTCCCAGCAGAGGAACGACTGGAGGAAGCGAGAACCGTGAGTTGAGCATTGGCCCTGGCTCTGGCACTCTTCAGCCCCTGGGACCAGGGCAAAGCCGCGCTGGCCTTGGGGGGCTTCTGAGTTCCGTACACCTGATCCAGGACCATGTCCTTGCCTTCACGGGGGGCGATCACGGGGTCCATGAACCCGTTGAGCTGTCTCATCAGGCTCAGAACTTGCCAGAAGGAATGCTCAGACTCTTGCTGGTCTCCTCCCTGTGGACTGGCAGCTAAGTCTCCAGTCCCCGGAATTTCTTCCTGGGGAGATGCGTGGATGTTCTCCCGGGGTGCAGCTGGATCCAGACGAATTCGAGAAGAAGACTTCGGAATCGTCTTGGAGTCTAGGTTCCCTCCTGGGCGGGATACACGACCCCAACAAAGAGGTCTGGAAGGCGCCTTCCACGCGAGACGATTCCCCTCCACGAGGAGACAACTCCCCCCTTGGTGACAAGGGGGAGACTGCTACCTCACTGGATTCTCCTGAGGACAGAAAAGCCTCGTCCTCAGGAGAAGGAGAAAGCGCCTGCGAAGGGGACGGAGCCTTCCTGACGGACCTCTTAGGAACCAGCTTCTCCCTGGGAGAAGTCACCACGAAGTCCACTCCTCTCCTTCTCTTCAGCGGGGGCAAGGCTGCCGTTGGCTTGTGTCCTTGATCGGCAAGTGCCGGCTTCATAGCCTTCACTAACGCCCGTATCCGAGGACCAAACCAAGACTGCCGAGACACGGACACAGAGTCCGAAATTCCCGCTGGAGGGAAGGGGATCGGGCGATCCTTCGGAGTGGACACCACTGGACCTGCCTGTAAGGAAAAAGGGGAAGAAAGTTGCTCTGACCTCTCCGATGGGTCTTCCCTATCCTGAAAAAGAGACCTGCACTTAGGCGGGGGCGATCCTGATTGCGGTCTGGTGACACACGTCCCTGCTGCTGTCGCGAGCTGCGGAACCCGACGCGAAAGGGGGTCGTGCAGACGCTCGTGAGTAGGCGAAACTAAAGAATCGCATGCGAGAGGCTGTTGAAGTGCGAGCGCGCAATCAGGCGAAGACAATCGAGCGCGGGAGTGGTCGCGCGGGCGCGTAGGCGAGTAAGCGCGTGGGCGAGCGAGGGCGAGGGCGAGCTGATGAGTGAGTGCGTCGGCGAGGGAACGCGTTGGCGCATCGGCGAGGGAACGCGTTGGCGCGTGGGCGAACGAGATCGCTCCGACGACCGCTGTCGATGGTGTCCAGGGGACCTGTAACGCGTGGGAGATCGATGGCGCGTTGGTGAATGCTGGCGCGTAGGCGAACGATGGCGAGTGATGGCGTGTAGAACGCGCAGGCGAGCGACCGCACGTGGGCGAGCTGGTAGAAGGAGACCCATGTCTCTCCAGATCCTCTGGACGCCGACGCGTAGGAGAGCGCTTGCGCGCAGGCGAAAAATCACGCGGGCGGTCAGGAGATCGCCGATGTTCAGGGGATCGCTGACGCACTGGGGGCCGTTGACGTGCAAGAGATCGCTGGGGCGCAGGAGATCGCTGACGAGCAGGTGAACGTTGACACGTCTGTGATCGCTGGCGAGCAGGAGGGCGACGCGTGAAATCCTGTGTGGGAGCTGCCGGCGCGTTGCGCAAAGGCGAACATTCACGAACGGGCTCAGGAACAGGAGGACCGTGGGCGCGAGGGCGTACAGTAGCCTTAGAAGTACGCGTAGGAGACCGCGAGCGTTGCTGCGTTGGAACAGGCTGACGAGCAGGATCGCGAGGGCGAGGAGAAAAAGAGTCCTTATCCAAGACCTGTACTGAAGTTCTAGGTCGCGCGGGCGAACGTGGGCGCACAGGGCGCGTCAGGAACTGAGAGCGCAGGTGCGCTCTGACGGGCAGGAGATCTAGAGCGCTTAGGAGACCGATGGCGCGCTGGGCGCACAACAGGAACAACAGGATGTTCGGTGTCCTCAGGAGAGTGCTGGCGAGCAGTGGGGCGACGATCATCAGGAGAGCGCTGACGAGCAGGCGAGCAGTGGGGCGACGATCATCAGGAGAGCGCTGACGAGCAGGAGAGCGCTGGCGATCAGGAGAACGCTGACGAGCAGGAGAGCGCCTGTGCGCTAACACTGCAGAAGGGCGCGCAGGGGAACCCTGACGCGCAAGGGAAGCACCCACACCGTGGGAGGCAACCCTTTGCCCCGAAGGGACCGTTGCCTGTCGGATGACGAGGTCAGACTGCTGTCCATCTGCAACAGGGGCGGAAGGTCTGGAAGGCGTTGGAGAACGAGATCGATCCCCGGCGAGGTCTAAGGAGACAGGAGCTGCAGGCTGCTTACGGCGAGGAGAATCCCCATTGGAGGAAGGAGGCGAAGATTCAAAAAGGCGCCTCTTAGTACCCTTATGGGAGACGGGAGACCCTTACGACGTAGCGGACGGTGAGCCTTACGGCGAAGGCGGCCACGAGGAGGGTCGTCAGGATTATCAGTCCTCCGAAGGGGAGTCTCAGTCAAAGCGCTCCCCCGAGAGGGAAGCTTGGCAGCAGAAGAGCCCGTGGGACTCCCTTCCCCCTTCCAAGGATGTACAGAAGGGGGAGGAGAGCCTTCAGCAACGTCATCCTCATCAGGAACCGCAGAGGTTTGCCCCGACCCGTCGGAAGCCTCTGTCACCACGACGTCGACGATAGACAGAGGATCTACCTCTGCTATCACCGGCGACTGCTTAACAGCGGCCCCCAACTGGACAAGGTCAAACAGGGCTTCCTTGGAGGGCAGGCCCTTAAGCCCCAAGGAAGCCCAAAGCTGAAAAAGATCATCATGAGACACAGGATCATTATCAAAAATCTCCCCCGGAGGAGGAGGGGGAGCCGCCCCGCTATGGGAGGCGACGCTCTCTCCCCCCACCGAAAGTCGGGAAACAGAACTAGGGCCTGCGCTCCCACTCGGCGGTCTCTCTTTAGGAGCCGGACGAGGGGGAGCTTCGGAGGAGGTTTGGGCGGCGGAAGAAGAGTCCCGAGAGCCTTCCTCCTTCAAGGCAAGCCCAGAAGGAGAACGGTCTCTCTCGGACTACTTCTTACGCCGGCGGCCAAACTTCTCCCACTGGGAGGCAGACCACTCCCTACACTCACTTTAAGTATTTTCTCTGTCACACCGTCGGCCTCGACACTGCGGGCAAAGGGTGTGAGGATCCGTATCCACCGCAGACATGAAAGTACCGCAAGGGCGACCGGCAATACCAGGGCACTTGCGCATGGTGGACATCCAAGGGCGAGGCCAACTTCAAGCACACACAAGCTGAGGAAAAGCAAAAAAGATTAAGGCTGTCAAACGAGGACGATGGACAGACACGTCTGTTCATCGCCGGAGCCAAAAGTGAAGTGAAGCAAATCACTGGTGAGTGGGGGGGGGAGGGGTAGCAAGCTACCCCTTCCCCTACCCCCGCTAACTAGCGCGGGGGTAGTAAACTCTCCTTAAAAACTATTGGCTTCTCATTTCAGCTACGCCGAAAGTAAACCCAATGTAAATAGCGTGGTTTGTATTTCGGTTACGGAACAATGATAGTTCAGAGAATTTTCTGCAATTCTTTAAGTGTTTTTCAAGAAATTACAAAATAAAATTATGCAAGTTACTCTATGTTAAAAAAAATTTAATTTTCATTCAAATTTATAGAAAAATTTCCAATAGAAAAATACCTAACATACAGTACTATATACACTATTAACCATTTTTTTAAATTATACTGCACAACCTGATGTTTTCATTGTCTAGTCATTCGTCTTAGAAAAATAATTTATTCCTGTAAATTTGGAGGCCCTTTGCATCAATGAGCATAGGAGATGATGATATTCATTAAAATTTATTATTGTAAGCCACTTTGAAAACACAACTGCACTATATTTCTAGAATAACAGGGCAAGACTTAAAACTTTAGAAGGAGGAGCGAGCTGGAGCAAGATCATAGTGAAGAAGTTGGAGGCCATGTGGCAGGGAAAATAAAGAGAACGGATTAATTATATGGGGAAAAGAATGGATTATTATAAGGAGAAAACAATGGATTAAGTATAAGGGGAAAACCCATGCAATGGGAACACTACAATGGACTTTCTGTTTTAACTACAGTGTACTATGTAGGGCATACTGAAAGTAATACCAAGGAATTACTAGAAAAATTATGTAAAAATAAAATCTTTAACACTTAAAAATAGTCAAGCTATGTTAATTTTGAGTACCTTCCAAACAAATATGTTTATGTAAGTAATGTAACAACTACACTTCACTATGCAGCAATTTTCCTCCTATCACTTGCATCTAGTTTTTCTTAGACTTAGGGTTTTCAACATAAATCCTTGCCTAACTGGAAAGTACTGTACCATCATTTCATGGAATATTTTTAGCACATTTTTCTTATAATCACAAAATTTTTAATCTACAAACAGGTATAGAATGTAATAAGCATTTATTATATAAAATCAACACCAAAATATTTAAATTACTTAGTTGAAACTAGATTGAGAATGCTTGCTCCCAACATACAGTACTAAGTATACCTAGCAACGTATGTGAGAGAACTACTGAAATATAAAAACTTATAACTTCCAGGTAGGAACTATTCCATCAGAATATCATATTTACTAACTTGAATTCTGTATCAAGATAATTAAAAAACTCACTTGTATCTGTATGTACTATCAGAGAGTAGTGATTTGGACACCACACTCTGCACACATTCACAAAGGTTAGTTGTCAAGGCACACAAGAACCCAATTAAACTGAAGGAGAGTTCATTGCTGGAACACAGGGCTAAGCCAAGCATGACTGGGATCAGAGACAAGAACACAAAAGCTCCAGTTCGCTCACCTGAAAAAAAAAAATTGGAGAGATATTTTTGTAGTCTACGTTCACATGAGCTTTGATATCCATGGAAAAGTAGGAGCAAATAATGAACTAATATTTGTATACCCAAAGACAGAAAACCAATTATCAAAAGAACATGCAGTGTATGGTTTCAATTTTTCCAGTAAAATTTTTACTGAAAATATTTTGGATCTACAAAATATCTTTTAAAGGTTTGACTGGTTATCATTAAGCCTAATTAATATTGGAAAAAACTCCAATGCACTCACCTGACAAAATATGCATAGTTACATGTATTTCATAATTTTTGTATTGCACAAATAAAATAAAAATAAGTACCCTGTAACTAATTTAAATATTTATTTCATACAAATGAATATGGCACCGTCAATCTGAAATAATTGAAGTCTGTCAAATAAAAAAAGTTAATACTTCTAGGGTGTTTATACAGAAGAATAAATATTCATATTAAGATTTTTAATCTCCCACATCCAATGTAATGTATAATTCTTTAAAAAATTAATTCTTTCAATGGAAACTCATTATTTCTAACATTACCATTTCACACAGTTGTGCAATCACAGACACTTTAATTGTTGAAAGAGAGATTTCCTGCTCGCACTAACTTAGTGGATGCATATATTGTTACTTTATCATCTCCAGTAGTGAAGCCTTTTACCTTTTGGTGTGTCTGAATATTTGCTTCAGAACAATGATGTCAGGAGATGAGTACTTAAGTTGAAAGTATATTATTGGAGTCATATTGAAAAAATAAATATTAAGTAGGTGCTACAGTTACAATGGAAGTCCATTTCAATAAAGTGTTGTAATTTGAGTTTTGATAAGTGTTGGAACACACCAAAGTCACTCAACTGTGCTAATGCAGTACAGTATTTCTTTCATCGCAAAGCTTTTACTTTTGGCAAAATCTTAAAAGTCAACTTAGCTGACATGGAGCTGAACTACTGACACTCAAAAGGAAGATGAGGATTTTGAAGAAGCTCATGGGAGGGAATTTGTGACGCAGGATCCTGCTAAATGCAGCTCTGGCAACTCTTAGTCATAATCATACCTGTAAATTTCCAATGATGAAAGTATTACAAATTGCTCTTACCATATTAATAGAAGCTCACTAAGCTCTCAAACCAAAGTTAATGAAGTATTTAGTACAAGAAACTAAGGAGACATGCCAGTGCACCACTGCACTAATCATAGACAGACCTAAAAGTGACTTGGTACTCAAGAGTTACCTGATGATTCTCCCCTTATGGGACTAGCTACACATATTATTTGAAATATCAGTATAACTGTTGTGGCGGTTCATTTGAAAAATACTTGATTTAACACGAATCTATTACTTATACCATAGCCTATTTGTAAATCTCCTTGAATCCCACACAGGAAAAAACAATCTGGTTCTTTTTTAGATGAGTGTGCTGATATATACAGTAGCTATCTCCAGTATATAGTTATTACCTGTCTTCCTTCTTGTGTGTCTACACACTACTTAGCAATGCACAATCATCCTATGCTAGGATTGTTCGTAATAATAATTTTATCAGTCATTAACTTCCAAATAACTTTTTCAGCATACTGTACTGTTGAATACTACCGTAATTAATGTAATTGTATAACAATATATATTTCAACATGTTGTCATTAAGTTTTGTTGTTGGCTAAGGTTTTCATTGTTGGATCATGGGTATTTTAAGGATCCTCTCTGTAACTACCCTTTATAGTTTAATTGCCCCTACCCGAATACAAACTTTTTATACTTAACCCTTTTACCCCCGGGGTATTTGGAAATTTCCCACCCTTAACCCCCAGGGGGTTATTTTTTCCCAAGCACATTTTGCAGTATATTTTATTTAAATTGCTCTAACAGCCTTAATTTTTGTCATAGAGAGGTCAGGCTGGTCTCATTCTCTTGGAAAATGCCTGAATTTTCTAAAATAATTATCAAAAAATATGAAAATCTAATTTTTATAGCATTTTTTTGCATGGACGTACCGGTACGTCCATGGGGGTAAAGGGATGGCTTTTGTGAAACGTACCAGTACGTCCTTTGGGGGTAAAAGGGTTAATGTTTTTAGTAAAGCTTTTAATGAAGTGTCTGTGTTCTTGAAGCAAAGGAAGTAAGACTTATGTCTTCCTACAGTACTATGATGCCCTGACTTCTTTTTCAATCTTCCTAACTCAGATATTTTTATCATTTTAACTCCACTTGTTACGTGATTGCCATTTACTTAGCACTCCTCTTTTGTGTCGGCACTTTCTAACCTTCCAGATGCAACTACAGTGGTACCTCTACATACGAATTTAATTCGTTCCACAACCTACTTCGGATGTAGAAAATGTTCGGATGTAGAAACGAATTTTCCCATAAGAATACAGTACATGGTAATTCATCTAATTCGTTCCTCAGCCTAAAAACCCATAATAAATCCTTAATAAATGGCTACACATAATTACACATAACAATACTATAACTGCATAATATGAAAGAAGCATGTGAAAAAGATAATTATAAAGAAATAATGAATAAAAAATGTGTTTCATTGCCACTTTACCTTAGAGATAGGCCAACGCAGGTGTAGGATTTGCTACGCCAAGAGGAGACGGACGATCGGCGAGAAGGTAGACATGGTGTTAACATGTTCTTTAAATAAATACTCTCTCTCTCTCTCTCTCTCTTGTTCTTCATCACTGTTAGTGTTAGAGACGTCTGTTCTTCTTCACTGTTAGTGTTAGAGACGTCTATTAATTTTTTTTCTGAGAGAGAGAGAGAGAGAGAGAGAGAGAGAGAGAGAGAGAGAGAGAGAGAGAGAGAGAGAGAGAGAGAGAGAGAGAGATTAAACAAAAATGAGAGATTAAACAAAAATGTGTTGTGTACATATGATTTTTAACAGCGTTAACGAGTTGAAAGACAGTTAAATGTAACTAAAAAAACAATATCAGCGAATCTGAATTCCTTTAATAATTAAAACAAATATTGATACAAACACACTCGTGTGCGTATGCGCAAACACACACACACGGACGAGGAGACACGATCGGCGAGGAGGTAGAGATGGTTACTGCGATAACATACCGTAGCTTAAACTACGGAAATTTTAATCTAACTTGGCTTATTTGTTTTTTTTTTTTATTTTTATATTTCAGATTTTTTAAATTTTTTTTCTTTTTATTTTTTATTTTCATCACTTTCAGTGACGAGTTACGGTATGTTATCGCAGTCACCATCTCTACCTCCTCCCCGACCGTCTCTCTTATCGCGTAGCAATTCTTGCACCTGTGTGTGTGTGTTTGTGCATACTCACACGAGTGTGTTTGTATCAATATTTGTTTTAGTTAATAAAGGAATTCAGATTAGCTGTTATTACTTTCTTAGTTTCATTTAATTGTTTTTCAACTCGTTGACGCTGTTAAAAATCATATGTATTCTAAACACATTTTTGTCTAATCTCTCTCTCTCTCTCTCTCTCTCTCTCTCTCTCTCTCGGAAAAAAAATAATAGACGTAGACGTATCTAACACTATAACAGCGAAGAAGAATGAGAGAGAGAGAGAGAGAGAGAGAGAGAGAGAGAGAGAGAGAGAGAGAGAGAGAGAGATTTTATTTAAAGAACATGTTAATGGTATGTTTAGAGAGAAACAGAAAAAGAGAGAAGTCTTATTTAAAAGAGCTTGTTAATGCTATCTTGGTTTTCTTTGCTTCACTTTTTCTTTCTTTCTGTTCATCACGCTGGCCCTTCTCACAAATGATCGTTGCCAACAATCTCTTTGTCCTTTATCCCTATCAACAAAAGGCGTTCTATCTCTTCCAGGGTATTGCTACGATGTCTTGTAATAATGGTGATCCCCTTCGATGGTTATTTGCTTTAATGGGTGCCTTCAGCTTGATGATCCTCGAGATCATAGGCCTATTACGGCCATATTGTTTAGCCATACAGTATCAGTCACATGCACACTGCTCTCATGTTTTTCTATAATTTCTTGCTTCAATTCTAATGAAAGAATTGCCTTCTTCCTGTACTGAAGCTTAGCTTCTTAGGCACCATGATTATAGGTAAAATCAAAGAGGAAATGTGAGAAAAGGAAGAAAATAAGCACTGTTAATAACAGACCAAACAGAGGACAACCACACGATACACACAAGAACAGAGAACTGAGCACTCGACGCTCAATGGCGTAATGTTTACTTCGTGTGTCGAAATAAAATTCGGGTGTAGAGTCAAAAATTTGCTCGAATTTTACTTCGGATGTTGGAAAATTCGGATGTAGATACGTTCGGATGTAGAGGTTCCACTGTAATGCAGAATGACTTTCTCAGTCCCAATGCTTGGGCTTTAGGACTAAAACCCCATATATCATCATCTAGAATGCATCATCATTTAGAATGCAACCAGCTTATGCGCTGTAGCCATATGCACACCTCCAGCTATGTCCCAGCCTCTAGTTGTCTTTTCATCTGCTGCCACACTTATGTTTCTAGCAATGCACCTGCTTCTGGTTATATGTCAAACAAAATGCATGCTTCCGGCTGACCATTTGCTTGTATAATGTTTGAAGAGGATAAATCTAACTCAATATGCTTCAATATTAGCTATTCAGCACTGGCCTGTACCCTTTCATAGCATAAATAATGTTTATCATAAAAAGGAAAAGGAGAAACTTAACAAAACACAGTACACCTACAACATATCCTGTGGTACAAGTTACTGGTAGAAGTTCTTTTGGAAGCTAAAACAATGTATGGGGCCAAGAAAACCATCCTCTCTGAGGGTACGTTGTATAGTTTCCATGCGCTTAGCAGAAGCACCCGGGATTTTTGGTATGTCCATTGCATCAGAGGTTATTTGAGACTTGCCTTGAAAGGCAACTTCCTTGACACTTTCGATAGCAAAAAAGTCACCAATCTGGGAACCAAACCTTCTGAGGCCAAAACGGGGTCATTAAGATTATCCTCCTCTTCAGTAATATCCAAATCTTATTTATTCCACATTGAATCATTAACAGAGGAAATGTATAAAAATCCAATCTAGACCTAACCAATCCTGTAGCATGGTATCCACTCACAAAGCCAAAGGATCTGCAACCAGAGAGAAGCACACCTCCGTCTTCCATGACATAAAAATGGGTGAAGAGACCACTCGTTTGGATGGACTTGACATTTCCTGATCAGTTGATTGGCCAGAACATTCAATCTCCCTTGGAATGATCTGGGTAGAAGCTGAATCCAACTAATTTCTGTGCATAACAATAAATCCTCTACTATATTGAAGAGGCTCTGCCCTGGTACCTCCCAGCTTTTTTTTTTTTTTTATTTCTTATGTATGCCAGTGCCATTGTGTTGTCCATGAATACTCAATGAACTTTCCCAATACTAGACTTTCCTGAGATTGAGTAGCCTTGAAAACTGCCAAAAGCTCATGGCAATTCTTGTTGATTCTAGTCTTGTGTACATTCACTGACTTTGACCTAAAAATACTTGAAAAAAGCTGGACTATACTGTATTTGGTTTAAGGTAAATATACTAACTAGGCAGATATCAAAGAGTAGGCAAGATCAGTTTTAACTTTTCTCGGGATTCAAGACTGCAATAATTTCAGTAAAAAAATAGATGGCAATCTGCACTCTAGGTTCTTAATATCCCTTAAGTTATTTTCCCAATCATCTTGATTCTGAGAAATCTTTTGAATGTGCTACATCATCCATATTATACCTTTGTGAATAATGAAAATCACTGGAGTTATTTTGACTATTATAAAGGATCGGTGTTAAAAATTTTGGAGCCAAAATTTGCATTAACCCCTTCACCCCTCCACATTTACATATCTATTCTTCATAGAAGAGATGATTGGCAAGCTGACCCTTCTACTTATGGTCTTATGAATGCTAACACAGCACTAGCACCTATATCAACATTATAGTTAAACAAATCAGGCAAATCTTTATTATGGGATGAATCGAGACGTAATCTTTTTCTATAAGTACCCGAAAATGTTTTCAGAACATAGCAGACAAATGCATCTGACAAGAGAGATGTTACACATTAGGCAAAACCATTAATCACAGCTCATAAAGCCTGATCACAAGGCATCAGAGTTCCTGACCAGTTCTTCTCTCGGGGATTCTTATTACACGTGGTAAGAATCTGAATTCTGTTAAGTCAAAACCTCTGAAAAAGAATATGTGACCATATAAACATCACTTTGTCTAGAAGACAACAAGTAAAATAAAAATAAATCGGCTTAAGATGAAGAATTTTATCCAAATAGCGCTGAGATATACCAGCAACCATTGACCTATCTTGATCTGAAATTTCCTGATTTACTTTCTTCCTTTCACTTTTGTTTTGAATCTCTATTACAAACTCATTCAGATATTAACTTGACATATTCTGCTATATGTTTTCTGGAGAAATTGGCAAATTCCTCACCCCTATGGGTTAAATCATACTGCTGACCTTAAAATAAGAAACAAATGGAATTTGTATCTTCAAACATAAGCCTATTCTAACTGAACACTTAGTACATAAATGTATCTTGAAACCAGAAGAGGGACATACTTTGCTAGTCATCCTCTAAAATCTACTAAAAAATTACCAGTATCACAAAAAAAGGATGAGCTGGCGAGTAATCAGTTGAAGTAATGATTATTATACGAAGCTTTTGGTATCCACACTACAATATCATTGGTTTGTATTCACCTCAATAGATGGTACTTCAGGAAAGCTAGACACCATGAGGGAGGGGAATATAGACGACAGAGTTTTTTATTATTAAGAGATCAAGAAGTAGTAGCATACTGTTTGTCTGACAACTTTAAGTTAAGATTCATTGAAATATAAAATTCCAAAAAGAGAAATCCAAAATACTTTGAAAAAACACCAAGGTGCTATAGATATGGAATGACTGATCCAATGTATCTGTTTGCTAAATATTGCGAGTATTTGAATTAGCCTTTCGTTCATTTGTTTCTTTAACAGTCAATAGACGAAAGGCAATTCAGTACAGTATTATTGGTAATTTGTTCCTTGAACAGTCAATAGACAAAAGACAATTCAGTACTATTGGTAATGTAATCTCCATGGCATACTGTAGGTTTCAATCCCTAAAGGGGTTTGTGAAACTATGAATACAATGCTTGTGCATAAATATTTAACTTAATGACTAAGCCCAGTGATTAAAAATACCCAAGCACCATAAATGACTGCATGCAGATAGATTCTAACTGTACTTGACAATTTACCAATGGAATGAAGAGATTTTTACCTACGGAATAGAGAGATACAGTACAAACTTAAATCACTTCAAGTCATTGAATACTACAGGATAAAAATAATGATAATGTATTTACCTCAGATGGTGACTGACCTCTGTCCTATAAAAAAAAATGAGGACTGCAGATGAAAAACACAAGCAAGGACAGACCTCAAATACCCAAATCAAAAGTCAAACTTATCAATTTGTGTTCAAAATCTCCATACAGTTTAAAGGAAAAGCATAGCAAAAATAAAACTAGCTAGTGTTATGTAGCTGAGATAAAACTTTGCAAAAAACACACACAAATAAGGTAAAAACAAAGCTAATTACTGCAGACTAACTATTTGCAATGAATAGTACTTACCCATAACAAGCCAAGCTATCAATACTGTAAACAAAGGTGCAGAACTTTTCACAGTCTCAGCAAAGCTAACAGCCACGAAATAAAGAGCAATAAGGCCAAACATAATCGTCCCAAGTCTGAAAAAGAAAGAAATTCATTCATTCATTCAATATTAAGGCCTAACTAACTAATCCATCATACACCTTGATAAGAAAACACAGAAAGCTTTTATCTTTGAATGAAATATTGAAGCTCTAAAAATGTTTATGACCATTTAGAGTTTGTTATCTTTACTTTTTCATGGAAACAAAAATATGGAATGCCAATGAGATCCACTCAATTGAAAAAGCCAACCTGAAAGGGAATGAATCGTCCTTCACACCTAGTATGATGGGACGAGGAAAAAGAATGAAGTGTAAATATGACAAATTTGGAATTTGTATTTTTCCTAACTATACAAACCTGAAGCTCTTTACATAGGAGTATTATGTCAGCGACAGCTGAAACCAGCTATTAAAGCTTCTGCAAGGTGTAACTACTCTCTACTAGATAGCGGAGGGGGTAACGGGGGTAGACCACCACCCCACTCACACAAGCACTAGTAAACAATCATCACTTTGCAATTGCGGCAGGGCTTCTGGGGGAAGGTGATGGCAGGATCAGTATGTGTAAAAAGCTTCAGGTTTGTATAGATAGAAAAAACACAAATTCCAAATTTGTCATTTGTTCCGGCACGCTCTTTACATAGGAGACTCACCCCATGGTGGGTGGAAATCCTATAACTAGCTAGAGACTGTCCTTGGGTGACCTTAACACCTTGTGTTCCTTTTAAAAAGACAGCCTGGCCAATTGGTGCTAGCATAGAATTTAGCAATGTTACTTGACCAGGTAAGCATGAAATTGGAGCTCAGCTCCACACTTAGCTTAGACGCTGCCTGACTCAACCTCACTCGGAGAATGGGGACGTAACAAATATATCAACGTATATTAGGATGCACAAAAGGCGCTACCCATCTTTAGTCAGAAGAGGTCAGCTTGCAGAGTTTCTTGGATGCTGAATCCCAAGAAAGAGGAGGATGTAATATGAAGTGGCCAGTCACTCATACATTTATCCTAGACTTACTCACGGGTAACATCTGCCATACACCAACTGATACTTGTCCTACAAGGGAGCTGAGGTATTAGTGACCAGGTTTTGTGCAGCCACCACAGAACCTAGGGTAAATATATCCAGGTTCCTGTGGGTTATGTTTTGCAGGTAGTGGATGGTGGCCGCTGTTTGCTGTTTTCACACGCCTGTATCAGAGAAATTCTTTTGAATACCAGGAATGTGCTGACACTCCTGGCCAGGAACATGGGATGACAACTGGAAGATGAGAAACTCTTTCAGAGATCTCAAGCCCCTGCTAGTTCTCGGATGCAGAGTATCCCATGGGGGACATTGCTTGCCATTGCTCTCCCCTCTTCATCCGGGGATTAATTGGGAAAATGCCCAATTTTTCCCATTCTAGGTCAAAATCGGTCTTGGAGATTTGACCACTGAGGAGAAAGGTGGCGAGGTGTTGGCAATATGGGAGCCTGTTTGGCGGCAGAACTCCTACGCCTAGGGTCACTAGTAGTCCCTGGGGACTCTGATGTTTAGAGTGGTATACAAGGAATAATTTGTACTGCTGGTGGAAGTGGGGATGGTTCGGAGACTGAATGCTTAATTGCTTGCACCAACTCTGAAAACCATAAGGTGTCCTTTGCGAATGAAGGAACACCTACTGAGGCACTCTAAGTGTGTGCATACTGGTTACCTGCTCTGGGTGAACTCCGAGTAGGGCTAACATGAACAGGTGAGTGTTCATTAGTGAGACCTGGCCTATGCAAAGGAGTGTGTGCATGAACTACTGAGGTAGGATAAACAGGTGTGACAGCAGAGCGGCATAAGCTACTGTGGTTATGCGAGCAGGTAATCACTGGCGAGCAACTGAAGTAGCTTTTATCTGTGTAAGTGCATGTGTTATCATAGTAGCATCAGGTCATGAGTGCATACACGCTGCCAAAGCAGTGCGAGATATGATTTTGCTAATTGGAGCCAAAGTCGCGAGTAAGCCTCCATCAGTGAGAGGAGCTTGCCCGTCCACCTCGCTAGGGGGTTGGGTGCCCAACACTGAACAATATTCTCACTAACCTAGGGACTACTTGCCTGCATGCCTCAGCAACATGCAATCCATCAGGAACACTCGACGGCGCACCGGTAGGAGATTGATGATTTGCCAAATGCAATCCTGCAGGAGGGGAAACACGCTCGTGTGGTAACGAGTAAGCCAAGGGGTTTATCTTGTTCACTTGCGAGCAGAAGAAAATGCAAGCTCTTCCCCGTAAAAAGGAGAAGACCTAGGTGCAAGACCCGAAGACCAAGGTCTTCACAAAATGCCAAGCATCCTGTTGTGTCCTACAGACATGAAGGTGAGGGGCGTACAATCTCCTAAGGGACTCATCATCTCGCTTCAAAGAGCAACACTCCGAAGAGCTGAAATGAGGCCTGAAAGAATCCAGTTCTCGTTACCCCATCCCCTGAGGAAGAAACCACTTAAGTGAGGAGCCTTTCACTAGTGAACGAGAGAGGTGCTCAACACCGGGTGGTGAAGCTAAGGGCTCCATGCACTGCAGGACCTCAGAGCGCTCAGCGAACACAGTCTGAGTGCGCGCAGCGCAATCAGCAAGCTTATAAGACTGACGGTGGTCAGCTTCTGGGTTTTTCTCATAAGGTTTGCCACCTGATCTCTCAGAAGATGCCAGGCTGCCATAATTCTCCTTTATATACCAGGCTGCCATAACTCTCCTTCATGTGCCAGGCTGACGTAACTCTCCTTCATACACCAGGCTGCCACTGCTCTCCTTCATTTGCCAGGCTGCCATTGCTCTCCTTCATATGCCAGAGCTGCATGAACAATGGGTGCAATAACAGAAGAAGGAAGTGCTACAGCTGGGGACACAAGAAACTCAGGAGAGTCACCAGCCCCTGAGGCTCGGAGGGGAAGACCGAGGTCAACACCTTAAGAGGCAGATGTGCAGTCCCATTGTGTCCCCATCGAAAGCACCTCAGGCAGTCGTTCCTTTATGGGAGAACCCAAGATTCCCAAGGATGACCAGAGCTGGCGCATAGTGTCCGCGGACATAGATTCCAATCCAGTCGAGGGCGCTGCCACTTTGCTGGGGGAAGCAGCAGGGCACTCAGCAAGGAAAGGTTGTCCGTGGGTAAATTGGCCACCACTCTTGCTCAATCTTCCTCTAGAGGAGACCGAACGAGCAGAGTCAACAGGGACGGAACGACACACCAGAGTAAGAACTCGGGACTTCAGACTTCGAGAAAGACCCCGAAGGCAAGGAATCCTTTTTGGACTCGTGTTTGTTTGTTTTTTTTTCTCTCGTGCCTAGCAAACCGCACCCACTGGGAGGATGGCCACTCACTATATGGAGACCCCTGCAAACAGAGATAACATCTGCACATAAAGCAAAGATCATGGGGATCCATCTCCACAGCTGACATAAAATTACAGCAAGATTGGCCCTCTATGCCAGGATAAATCTGCATAACAGCAATCCCAAACAAGCACACCTGAGAAGAAAAAGAAATGTCAAAGTAACAACCAATACTAGATACTGGTTAATGGAGGAGAGCAAGATACAGGTCCGCACTCTGAGCCAAAAGTAAAAGTTACCTCATTTCACCAGTGAATGTGAGAGCAGGGTGGCTGGTCTATCTAGCCACTAATTAGCGACAGGGTTGTTCACCTTGTTAAAACTCTTATGGCAAGTTCAGCTTCAGCAAATTTATATTCTCATATGATAAAGAGCGAAAGATTTGTAGGAGGCGTTGGAACAAATGGAGATTTTAAAGAGTAGCGACAAAACACTGAATAGTATCAAGACTCATAACTGGAATATGCTTTGGAAATCATAATACAAATGAAGAAGTTTCTTAGATAAGTGGTATCCAGAGACTGAAAAACACTATTATTTCAGAAGGTGACAATTATGACATGTCATAAGGAAAGGCAAAGGCAGACATTGAAAAGTTAGTGGATAAGCAACACAATGGAGAACAGATAAATAGTACAGCTGCAGACCTACAAGAAGAGGAAATTCAGCCAGTTGTACAAAACAAAAGAGAGAGTAGGAATTCTTATCATATATTATCTAATATAGGGGAAATCTGACATAAAATTTTTATGAAATCATAATTTGTAAAGCAAAGTAATGAACATATAACACATACTATCATAACTCAAGAGAGTACATTGATGCAACAATATATACTTAATTTGAGTTGTATGCTGCTGTTGGTTGGTTCATTCACAGCCTGATTCCAAGGCATAACAGTAAAAAAAATCTATGTTTCTTTAGAAGCTTACTCTGATTTATGGTTTGAAACTTTATATACAAGACATGGACTACTCTTAAATTGGTAAAGAAAATGTGAAACATTGCTTACTGTAAAAATCCTAAAGTAACCATGCTTCTCTTGAAGTCTTCCGGTTTTCTTTGACCAGTGACAGGACGATAAGTGCCAAGTGGAAAGCGTAGCTGAATTAAGCCACATACCATTGTTATCATCATCTGCATACCACCTGTAATGTATATTTGTCAATATAAAAAATGTAAAAAATTGCAAGGCATTCCTTAAAAAATTGGTGATTAAGCCCATCTTCCTCATTAATGATAAGTACTTCCTGGATATAGGGTGAAAATATAGTAAAGTACCAGTACTGTACAACAAAGAAACTAAGTAAAAAGTACAATTCAGGGACAAGAGAAAAAGTGATTAATATTCATACAACCTAACTAAACCAGTTTAAATCTTATACTAATGCTCAACCAATTGTAACTAATATATGAAAACTAATTTTCTGTATACATATCTCAAACAAGAAATTAGACACCAATGAATAAGTTAATTTAATCTATACCCTCATACATTATAAATACACACAATTACTGTATCTTTAAAAGCAGTATGTCAGTTTCATGAAGTACTGTTAATCAAGAATGCTCCCTTAAATTACAATGGAAATACATGCTATGTATTAAACACCACTCAATTATTAAAGAATATCATTTTTAGCAGAACCTTAAAGATGTTATATAACATAATTCATATACTACTGTACACATATTGTACAGTACTACCCTCTGTTGATCTTGGTTGGGAAAAACACCACGGGGTAATTAGTCAGTATGATGCACTGATGTAGAATACAATAAAAAAAAGGTTTTGCTCACTTTTTAAAAAGCTGCATTGGCTTTGTTGAGGCCAAAAAGTACTTCAAGTGGGATTAACGACTAGTTCACTTGATTTAACCACATCAAGGTGACTCCTTCAGAAACCTCATTATTATTATTATTAAATGCTAAGCTACAACCCTAGTTGGAAAAGCAGGATTCTATAAGCCCAGGGGGCCCAACAGGGAAAATAGCTCAGTGAGGAAAGGAAACAAGGAAAAATAAAATATTTTAAGAATAGTAACAACATTTAAATAAATATTTCCTATATAAATGATAAAAAGTTCAACAAAACAAGAGAAAGAGAAACTAGATAGAACAGTGTGCCTGAGTGTACCCTCAAGCAAGAGAACTCTAACCCAAGACAGTGGAAGGCCATGGTACAGAGGCTATAGCACTACCCAAGACTAGAGAACAATGGTTTGATTTTGGAGTGTCCTTCTCCTAGAAGAGCTGCTTACCATAGCTAAAGAGTCTCTTCTACCCTTACCAAGAGGAAAGTAGCCACTGAACAATTACATTGCCGTAGTTAACCCCTTGGGTGAAGAAGAATTGTTTAGTAATCTCAGTGTTGGCAGGTGTATGAGGACAGAGGAGAATCTGTAAAGAATAGGCCAGACTATTCGGTGTCTGTGTAGGCAAAGGGAAAGAACCGTAACCAGAGAGAAGGATCCAATATGGTACTGTCTGGCCAGTCAAAGGACCCCCTAACTCTCTAGCGGTAGTATCTCAACGGGCGGCTGAAAGTTGAGGTCATTTAAAACAGGGCTTTTAAAAAACAAAATTTATTTTAGCACAACCCATCACTTTATGGTTATCTTTAATGTCTACCAGCTCACATTCAAGACAATTTGGAAGTAGAAAAAGTATTCCAACCTGATCATCTATAAATATGAGCTTTGAACTGTCTCCAGCAGTAATGAAATCCATCCATGAAGTTGTTTGACCTTATTGCCAAAGGAGGGTCAAAAGGCAGGCCAAATTTTTTCCTGCACCAAAATCAAAGATTTTGTGAAGGATATGTATTCACCCTAGTCTGTGCCTTAGTTTACTTATTTGTTAGTGAGCAACTTTACCACAAATTCATTACTCTACAGTAATCTGATAAGATATTTAAATGAAATCAACTCTTGCTTGTCTTAAATTAAAACAGTTAATGGGGGATGTGGACTTTGGACCCTGCAAAAGAGAGAGAGAGAGAGAGAGAGAGAGAGAGAGAGAGAGAGAGAGAGAGAGAGAGAGAGAGAGAGAGAGAGAGAGAGAGATTTGAATTAAATCAATATAGTCTTAAAACAGTTAAATGGGGGATATGGACTTTGGACCTGGCAAACAAGAGAGAGAGAGAGAGAGAGAGAGAGAGAGAGAGAGAGAGAGAGAGAGAGAGAGTTAGTTATAAAGATTGTAGCGAGAAAGACTGTTGGCATAACTTAAGGTGGATTGTTTACCTTTTCCACGTTACGATACGACTGTCGCAAATGTCCTGGGTGAATGGTTTTTTAATTGACTGTACAGATTCAGTTGTGAATGCTGGATTATCATTCTTATCTATTGTCTACCAGCTTTGGAAGTGCTTTATTATATCAGTAATTATTGTCTATCTTTGCTTAGTGGTTGTGAATGATAGAATCCATTTACTGTATTATTTATCTTTAATTATAGTGTGATAGTTTAGTTAGCAAAGAATATCCATTTTTTTTCAGGCCGTAATTGGATATTCAATATTTTGAATGCTTCTTAATAATTGTGACTGGGCTTATAAAGGGAGTTGGATTTGACTGCTCTAGTGACTTGGAATATATTGTATGGTAAAGATTACCTGGCTTGTATAAAGGAATTTGCTTGGAATATCCTTTTAATGATGGCGATTAATGATACTGATGCTAAGACCAAATAAGGCAGTTCTGTCAGATTGACAGAAGGGAGTGATTGCCACAGAGCTATGCCAGTGTGCTGTTAAAGACAGTTTGGCTTAGTGTGGATGACGGTGTGTGTCCATAAATGTATACCGTACATACATATATGCATATTGTATTTTGGTTGTGTTGTTGGCTTAGTTTTAAATTTTGTTTCTGGGTTTTGAGGTTTATTTGAATACGGTTTTTATATTTTGTATGTATAGCAACAGCACTTTTTTTATGTTGCCTGTTGTAGTTTTAGTTTAAGAATTATAGATTAAGGATTATAGTAAAAAGTATTAAATTAGCTTTTGAGTATTTTTTAGTTGTACAGCCTAGATTTAAAGATTATGCTGAGTTTTACTGTTGCTTCAGTCCAAGAGTCCAGTGTTTGATAATGTAAGGGGAAAGTTTGTGTTGCAGAAATATTTGTCAGACAGTAATTCAAATGTGTGGGGTTTGTCTTTGTGACATCCCACCACAGTATGACTACAGCTTGTAGATTAAGTTTCACTCTAAACAAAACTGATGATTACCGTAACTCAATTTATCAACAGAAAAATATACCCAAGATTTATTGGTGAGTGATTATAAAATGAAATAAAAGAGCTGGAAGTAATTTTATCTACCAAAAGGGCATTTACAATTTGGCCAGCTGTTATAATACAGATAATAGAATGGACATTTACAGTAGGACACAAGAGTCAAACTTGTCAAGTAGAATCATCATCATCATCATTATTATTATTATTATTATTACTATATGCTAAGCTACAACCGTAGTTGGGATAACATAATGCTATAAGCCCAAGGGCTCGAACAGGGAACATAGATCAGTGAGGAAAGGAAATCTGGATATAAACTACAAGAGAAGTTTAAGAACAATAACAACATTAAAATAAATCTTTCTTGTATAAATTATAAAAACTTCAAAATAATAAGAAGAAGAGAAATAAGATTGAATAGTGTGCTCAAATGTACCCTCAAGCAAGAGACAGTGGAAGACCATGGTACAGAGGCTATGGCACTAACAAAGACTAGAGAACAAAGGTTTGATTTTGGAGTTTCCTTTTCCTAGAAGAACTGCTTACCATAGCTAAAGTCTCTCTTATAACTTTACCAAGAGGAAAGTAATAGTAAACATTGAACATTTACAGTGCAATAGTTAACCCCCTTAAGCAAAGAAGAATTGTTGGGTAATCTCAATATTGTTAGGTAAATGAGGACAGAGGAGAATATGTAAAGAATAGGCCCAGCTATTCAGTGTATGTGTAGGCAAAGGGAAAATAAGCCGTAGCCAGAGAAGAATCCAATGTAGTACTGTCTGGCCAGTAAAAGTACCCAATAACTCTCTGACAACAGACGGCTGGTGCCCTGGCCAACCTATTACCTATAAAAAGATACAGTGAACCCTCGCTACTTCGCGGTTCGACCATCGCGGATTCACCACTTCGCGGGTTTTTTCCATAACCCATATATATATACATATCGCGGATTTTCCGGAAATTTCGAAAATACCGCGAAATCTGAAGACCCCCAAATACGATATTTCGTTACCTGTAATTCCATTAATACTGTAATTAGTAATATCTGCTCTTACTGATTGTTCATTGCATTACATATGATATATAATTCAGCACAGAAAGAAATAAAACACGAAAAGAGAATGTAATCATACGATAATACAGTACTGTATACAGTACGTAGTAAAATTAAATCGAACATGAAACGCAAATCAGATGCAGTCATACCATATTAGAATGGTGTAAGGCTGCTGATGGCTACTACTGTACTACAAATGTAATGGATGTGCATCTTTTCCATGATTCTTTTGTATGTATACGTACGTAGTACTGCATCCAATAATATTCTTTGTTGCAAAAATCACATTTCGAATAAGCGTATGAGAGAGAGAGAGATAGAGAGAGAGAGAGAGAGAGAGACACATCCTAGAAAAGAATAAAATAGCATACGTAAAGCTATTATTATTATTGTTATTATTATTATTATTGTTGTTGTTGTTAATAAAATTATTATTGCTATTATTATCATTATTATTATTATTATTACTGTATTATTATCATACGATAATTCAGTACTGTATACAGTACGTAGTAAAATTAAATCGAACATGAAACGCAAATCAGATGCAGTCATACAATATTAGAATGGTGTAAGGCTGCTGATGGCTACTACCGTACTACAAATGTAATGGATGTGCTTCTTTTCCATGAATCTTTTGTATGTATACGTACGTAGTACTGCATCCAATAATATTCTTTGTTGCAAAAATCACATTTCGAATAAGCGTACGAGAGAGAGAGAGAGAGAGAGAGAGAGAGAGAGAGAGAGAGAGAGAGAGAGATAGAGAGAGAGGGAGACACACACATCCTACAAAAGAATAAAATAGCATACGTAAAGCTATTATTATTATTGTTATTATTATTATTATTGTTGTTGTTGTTAATAAAATTATGATTGTTATTATTATTATCATTATTATTATTATTATTATTATTATTACAGTACTGTACTGTATTATTATCATTATTTATTATTATTATTATCAATACTGTACGTACGGTATGCGCGGAGTATCTTGTACTTTGAGTTGGTAACCTACGCATCATATACTGTAAGACGGGTTGTGATTGGTTCAAGCGCTGATAGATGACGAATCAGAACTCAAGTTTTGTTATCTAGCCTGTGATTGGTGTTTTGCCCGCATCTCCAGCTTCCAGCATCTAGGTTCTCGCGGGCCCGGGTCGTCCACTTTCTCTTACCGCGTATCGCTGAGTAGACGTTCTTAAGTTTGTGAAGTTTAATCTGTGCTGTGTGCGACCTTTTTAAGTTGAACTTTTTGTCAAATCCTACTGTACAATGCCTCCCAAGCGTTCTGCTTCTACTAAGGCTGGTAGTGAGCCTAAACGCCACCGAAGGACGATGACGATTGCTGAGAAGGTTACGCTTCTCGATATGTTAAAAGACGGTAGAAGTTACGCGGCCGCGGCGCGCCATTTTGGAATCAACGAATCTACTGTTCGCTATACTGTATCAAGAAGGACGAGGAGAACATTAGAAAGACGGCTGCAATCACCTTTAGCAGATCAGCGAAGCGAGTCCTTACAACGCGTAATAAAACGATCGTACGCATGGAAGGTGCTTTAGCTGTGTGGATTGCCGACTGCCGGAAGAAGAACATAGCCTTGGATACGAACACCATCCGAACAAAGGCTTTGAGCTTGTATGCGAATTTTGCTGCAAAGGAACCTCAAGACGACGATGGCAACCATGCTGAAGAAGATGATGATGCAGATGATCCTCAACCAGGGACATCCACTGATTCCCAGTCTCAGAAACAACGTTTTTCCGCCAGCAAAGGATGGTTCGCGAAGTTTCAGAAACGCTTCGCCCTGAAAAGCGTTTCCCTGCATGGCGAGGCTGCTTCGGCTGACACTGCTGCTGCTGAAACTTACGCGAACCAGACATTCAAGAATATTATCGCCGAAGGTGGATACAAGCCGGAACAAGTGTTTAATATGGATGAGACCGGCTTGTTTTGGAAAAGAATGCCGTCGCGAACTTTCCTGTTCAAAGAGGAAGCCAAAGCCTCTGGCTTTAAAGCATTCAAGGATCGCGTTACCCTCGTGATGTGTGGCAATGCTGCTGGATTTTTGCTAAAGTCGGGCCTTATTTATAAGTCGAAAAATCCTCGCGCTTTGAAAAATAAAAATAAGAATCTCCTTCCCGTGTACTGGATGCATAATCAAAAAGCATGGATTACGAAGATGCTGACCTCCAACTGGTTCCATCAGTGTTTTATCCCGCAAGTCAGCAAATATCTCTTAGAGAAGGGCTTGCCATTCAAGATCCTTCTCCTTATGGATAACGCTGGTGGACACGCAACTGACCTGTCGCATGAGGGCATTCAGGTTGAGTTCCTGCCACCCAACACCACGTCATTAATTCAACCGATGGACCAGGGGGTTATCAGGGCGTTCAAGGCCCTCTACACGAAGAATACCTTGGCGGACCTCGTTGCGTGTGGATGCTGCCCAAGATGATGAGGATGAAGATTTTAACTTGAAGGCATACTGGCGGCAGTACACCATAGCCACGTGCCTGCAGAATATTCAGAAGGCACTGCAAGAGATGAAACCTGCAACCGTGAATGCGAGCTGGAAGAAGTTGTGGCCCCAGATTGTTTACGACGACGAGGAATTTACACCTGCTGAAATCCAACACTCTGCAATACGCAAATCTGTGCAGTTGGCTGCCATAATTGGAGGTGACGGGTTTGGCGACATGACGACTGAAGACGTCGACGAGTTGTTGGACTGCCATTCCCAGCCCCTAACTGACGCAGACCTCGAAGACCTGACAAAATCGGCAAGCGAAGAAGAGAGTGAAACCCAGGAAGAGACCCAAGAAAATGTCGAAGAAACGGGCTTAACATTAGAACGGCTTGCCAAGGCCTGCAACCATGCGAAGGAGTTGAAAGAAATGTTGCAAGAGTGGGACGAGGATATGGTTCGGTCGATGCAATTCTGCAACAAGGTTGATGACATAATGACTCCCTACAAGATGCTCTTAGATCGAAAAAAGAAGCAGCGGCAACAACTTCCGATCACAATGTTCTTCCAGCCTCGCAAAAAAGAGCCAGTTCCTCCTGCTAATACGCCTTCGGAAGAAATTGAAGAAGTTTCCCAGGAAGAAGTTGAAGAGGTGTCCCAGGAAAAGACACCTCCATCTGAAGAGACGTAAAATACTACCTGGCTGCACAGTAGAACACATCATCAGCTTCATCATCATCATTTCTACTGTGCAGCAAATTCATCGCCATCATCATTCAAGTTTTTCTTGAACTTCTTTCGTGGTGAGTACAGTAACAATCTTTATTTTTTACTTTAATATTCTCACATTCTAATATTTGTGCCTGTTTTATAGTTTAGTACTGTATGCATTAAGTTAAAGGGAAGGTTTTAAAAGTCTACATGTTGTAACCTATCATATTTTTTTTGTTTAAAATTTACATTTGTACGTACGTAAAACAATATCTCTCTCTCTCTCTCTCTCTCTCTCTCTCTCTCTCTCTCTCTCTCTCTCTCTCTCTCTCTCTCTCTCTCTCTCTCGTAAATTGTTTTTCTGCTTTGCTACGTACAGTATGTACTGTATGATTTTATATAGATACGGTAAATTATATTTGTACTAATAACATATTTTGTAAATGCTTTTACTGTAAATATCATTATTTATCACTTTCATCATGCGCGTTAAATGCCTTCTTTGTTCTGAGCGTGGTTGTTTACTGAGCGTACAGTACTTTATGACGCCGTCGTTTCAGGCGGCGTCATAAAGAAAAACATTTAATTTGGAAGTCCTAAGAAAAATTAAGTACGTAAAACATTGGTAATAAAAAAATCAACGTACTGTATAATCAATATAATCGATGCAAAAACTAACCTATACATATATGTGAACTGTACACTAAATGAGTTTGTTTCTTCATTATGATCAGAGATGAACGTAAACAAAACATTGGTTGCCATTTTTTATCGTGCTTTTTAGGTGTTTAGGAAACGCATGATATAAAATCGCCTTTAATATTTGTGCCTGTTTTAGTTTAGGGTGCTGTAGTACATGCATTAAGTGTTCCGTACATTAAAGGGTGGTTTGTTAACAGTACTACGTACAAGGGAAGGTTTTAAAAGTCCGAATATACATGTTAAATAAATAGGTAAATATGATGTCACTACTTCGCGGATTTTCACCTATCGCGGCCGGGTCTGGAACCTATCTACCGCGATAAACGAGGGTTCACTGTATGTGGATAATTTTAGAAGGCAAATTTAGTTTGGGGTTGACTTCCAAATTCATTTTAAAGATCTGAGAAATGAATACCTACCTACTTTCATGACCCTTGCATTTTAGATTTAGTTCCTATAATTCAGTATTACCATTATAGACTCTTGAGATGACTCGTCTATGCCAGTAAGTGTGTATTTTTTGACAAATTTTACTTGGCCATACACACGCACATAAAAACATTCCACAAGTGTTCCAAAGATGTTTAGTTAAAAAAAAAAAACTCTTACACCTCTCTCTGGCCAAATGAGCATATCTTCCTGATGCCTCAACTGTACTAGCAAAAAGAAAATGATACATGGCAGAGAAGTTAAGAATGAGAGGAAGCTGTATGATTTTTACCAAAAATCTGGATATATTAACAGGCTAATCCTGTTCCAGTTCTTACAATAAGATATTTTGCTAGACAGGGTGTGTAGCTAGCTTCCTTATATGTCTAGCTGAACTAAGGGATAATGTAATAGAAACGCAGACTTGAGGGTTAGGTCCTTCAGCAAGATATCCTTAAGAGATTTTTATACAGGACTGGACAGGTGTTTAGAAATAGAGACATGTTCAATGGACAAGGTTAGAAAACCTTGGGAAGAGCCCTTCCTCTCAAAGCTGTGACACCTCCTATTGAGTTAACAATTTTCTTGGTCCACATAAACACGAAATGTCACTAAAGGCAAAATACTGTAGTGGTAAGGAGTGGATCAAGATGATACTTACAACACTAACTGGAAGTAAGCACTACTTGGGCTGGTGCAGTCTTGCTATATATTAATAGCCTAAGGTTGTAAGAATGTCAGAAGTCTGGCATAAAAAGCCCCTCCTGATATAACAATGCTTGTAGCCGTAACAGGTGTAAGTAAAAAAAGGCCACAGTAAAACTTTTGGAAGTGAGGCTGATAAAGCAGCTTACTCTAATTTGAATATGCTTTAGGATGACAATGAAAAATTTACAAAAAAATGAATCTGAATAAAAGAGGTTGGACAGCAAGGTGATAGAAAGGAAGCTACAGTAAAGGTAGCCTATAGCAGAAGGCTAAAAAGTGATGGGAGTCCAGCTGAGGGCTGAAGGGATACTGATACGATACTCTAGCAATACCTACACTGCATCATGTGAGGTTCACTGATGGTCCTACTCCTATAATTACATCTTTTCTCTTGAACATAAGACTTGAGGTAAGTCTACCTCACACTCACTGGGATGACTTTTGCCTGGCAATACCTATGTCTAGCCATGGTTTATACCAAAGCATAGGATACTTATGAATACTCCCTGTCCATTTTGGATTTAAGAAATTCAAACTTTAAATTATTTGGAGGATATGGACAAGTGAGGAATATTTGTGACATGGAAAGGGAAATGGAAATCCTAGAACAAACAGGAGTCATATCATTAGTATATAAATGATGAATTATGTACTCTACGGTATTTCTAAAATATGATATTTTGATTATAAAATAAATTTTTGAATATACTTACCCGGTGAATATATAATAGCTGACGTCTCGGACGGCTCGACAGAAACACAAAAACTCGCGAGCGATCGCCATGAAGGTTGCGGGTGTGCCCACCAGCGCCAACTATCGGCCAGATACCGCATATACATGTAAACAGCTCCAGTTCTTCTCATCCCGCTGGGTCTCTATCGGGGAGGAAGGGGGGGCCTTTATTCAAAAATTTATTTTATAATCAAAATATCATTTTTAAATATTAAACTTAGCCGGTGAATATATAATAGCTGATTCACACCCATGGTGGTGGGTAGAGACCAGTATTAATACAGTTTACGGCGTATATGCTTAGAGTTTTTGACAGTTATATCATAACAAAACCCAAATAAATATAGGTACCTGGTAAGGAAGCTGACTCTGACGATTACTCTGCCTTGTTAGTCTGCTTTCCTCATGAAGCCCAGCCACCCTCTTAGGATGCTGAAAGATTCCCAAGAGCTGAAGTATCAAGGGCGGCAACCCATACAACAGGACCTCATCAAAACCCTTAATCTGGGCGCTCTCAAGAAATGACATTTGACCACCCGCCAAATCAACCAGGATGCGAAAGGCTTCTTAGCCTTCCGTACAACCCAAAAACAAGATTAAAAACATTTCAAGAGACAGATTAAAAGGATATTGGAATTAAGGGAATGTAGTGGTAGAACCCTCACCCACTACTGCACTCGCTGTAACGAATGGACCCAGTGTGTAGCAGTCCTCATAAAGAGTCTGGACATCTTTTAAGTAAAATGACGCGAATACCGACTTGCTTCTCCAAAAGGTCGCGTCCATAATACTTCGCAGAGATCTATTTTGCTTAAAGGCCACGGAAGTTGCTATAGCTCTTACTTCGTGTGTCTTAGCCTTAAGCAAGCAACGGTCTTTTTCACTCAAGTGAGAATGAGCCTCTCGGATTAAAAATCTAATAAAATATGACAAAGCATTCTTTGACATAGGTAATGATGGCTTCTTAACTGAGCACCACAAGGCCTCAGATCCACCTCGTAAGGACTTAGTACGAGCTAAGTAGAACTTAAGAGCTCTAACTGGACACAGTACTCTTTCAAGCTCGTTGCCTACGATCTCTGACAGGCAAGGTATATCAAATGACTTAGGCCAAGGACGAGAAGGCAGTTCATTTTTGGCCAGGAAACCAAGCTGGAGTGAACATGTGGCTTTATCTGTGGAAAAGCCGATGTTCCTACTGAAGGCATGGATCTCACTGACCCTTTTAGCTGAAGCCAAGCACACTAAGAAAAGTGTCTTGAGGGTGAGATCCTTCAGGGAGGCTGAATGTAATGGCTCAAACCTGTCTGACATTAGGAACCTTAGGACCACGTCTAAGTTCCATCCAGGAGTTGCCATACGACGCTCCTTAGAGGTCTCGAAAGACTTAAGGAGATCTTGGAGATCTTTATTATTGGAAAGATCTAAGCCTCTATGTCTAAAGACCGAAGTCAACATGCTCCTGTAGCCCTTAATAGTGGGTGCTGAGAGGGAGCGAACATTTCTCAGATGTAAGAGAAAGTCTGCGATTTGGGCTACAGAGGTACTGGAAGAGGAAACAGATGCTGACTTGCACCAGTCTCGAAAGACTTCCCACTTCGACTGGTATACTTTGATGGTAGAAGCTCTCCTAGCTCTCGCAATCGCTCTGGCTGCCTCCTTCGAAAAGCCTCGAGCTCTTGAGAGTCTTTCGATAGTCTGAAGGCAGTCAGACGAAGCGCGGGGAGGCTTTGATGAAGATCCCTTACGTGGGGCTGCCGTAAGAGATCTATCCTTAGAGGAAGACTCCTTGGAATGTCTACCAGCCATTGAAGTACCTCTGTGAACCACTCTCTCGCGGGCCAGAGGGGAGCAACCAACGTCAACCTTGTCCCTTCGTGAGAGGCGAACTTCTGCAGTACCTTGTTGACTATCTTGAATGGTGGGAATGCGTACAAGTCCAGGTGAGACCAGTCCAGTAGAAACGCGTCTATGTGGGTTGCCTCTGGATCTGGGACTGGCGAGCAATATATCGGGAGCCTTTTGGTCAACGAGGTGGCAAAGAGGTCTATGGAGGGTTGACCCCAAGTCGCCCAAAGACTCTTGCACACGTCCTTGTGGAGGGTCCATTCCGTGGGGATCACCTGACCTCTCCGACTGAGACAGTCTGCCAAGACGTTCAAGTCCCCCTGGATGAATCTTGTCAACAGGGAGGTGCCTCGGTTTTTTTACCAAATGAGGAGGTCCCTTGCGATCACGTACAGTGTGTGGGAGTGAGTGCCTCCTTGCTTGGAGATGTACGCCAAAGCTGTGGTGTTGTCTGAATTGACCTCTACCACTTTGTTTCGAAGAATGCTCTCGAAACTCATCAAGGCCAAGTGGACTGCTAATAGCTCCTTGCCGTTGATGTGCATGCTCTTCTGAACCGACGTCCAAAGACCCGAACATTCCCGACCGTCCAGAGTCGCACCACAACCCAAATCCGACGCGTCTGAGAACAACACGTGGTTTGGGTTCTTGACTGCCAGGGACAGACCCTCTCTCAGACTTATGTTGCTGTCCCACCAGTTCAGGCATGCTTTTACTGGCTCGGAGACCGGGATTAATACAGCTTCTAAAGTCTTGCTCTTGTTCCAGTGAGAGTCTAGATGGAACTGGAGAGGGCGAAGGTGAAGTCTCCCTAGCGAGACAAACTGCTCCAGGGATGACAGAGTCCCTACGAGACTCATCCAACTTCTTACTGAACAACGTTCTCTTTTCAGCATGAGTCGGACTTTGAGCAGGGCTTGTTCTATTCGGGTGGCAGACGGAAAAGCCCGAAAAACTAGACTGCGAATCTCCATCCCCAAATAGAGAATCGTCTGGGATGGAATCAGTTGAGACTTTTCTATGTTGACCAAAAGTCCCAACTCCTTTGCCAGACCCAACGTCCAGTGTAGGTCCTGCAGACAGCGATGACTGGACGATGCTCTGAGAAGCCAGTCGTCCAAGTACAGGGAGGCTCGAATTCCCGATAAATGAAGGAATTTTGCCACATTCCTCATGAGCCTCGTAGACACGAGAGGAGCAGGACTGAGGCCGAAGCACAGTGCTCGAAACTGGTACACCACATTCCTGTAAACAAACCTCAGAAACGGTTGGGAATCCGGGTGTATAGGAATGTGGAAGTACGCGTCTTGCAGGTCGAGAGAGACCATTCAGTCTCCCTCTCTGACCGCTGCTAGAACGGACTTCGTGGTCTCCATCGTAAATTTTGTTTTCGTAACAAAAACGTTGAGCGCACTGACGTCTAGCACTGGCCTCCAACCTCCTGTATGCTTTGGGACTAGGAAGAGACGGTTGTAAAATCCCGGTGATTGAAGGTCCGAGACTTTCACCACCGCTCCCTTCTCTAGCAACAGAGACACTTCGTGATGTAGAGCTTGTCTCTTTGACTCCTCTCGATACCTGGGAGAGAGGTCTCGAGGAACTGTTACTAGAGGAGGTCTGCGTACAAAAGGTATTTTGTACCCCTCCTTGAGCAACAACACAGACTCTTGGTCTGCACCCCTCTTCTCCCAGGTCTGCCAGAAGTTGTTCAGTCTGGCCCCTACCGCTGTCTGAGGATGTGGGCAGTCAGACTCTGCCACGGGAGGACTTGGCTCCTCTCCTCTTACCTCTCTTTCCCTTGGCACGAGAGCCTCCCCTGCTGGGAGCTCTGCCACGAAAGGGCGGGATAAACCTATACGCAGGAGTCTCGATTCTGGGTCTCACAATAAAGGATGAAGAAGGAGCTCCCTTGCGAGCAGAAGAAGCCATCAGGTCATGTGTGTCCTTCTGTACAAGCGAAGCAGCAATGTCCTTAATCAGCTGTTGAGGAAACAAGGCAGCCGATAAGGGAGCAAAGAGAAGTTCCGATCTTTGACAGGGCGTAACTCCTGCTGAAAGGAAAGAGCAAAGGGTTTCTCTCTTCTTCAAGACTCCAGACGTAAAGGTGGAGGCGAGCTCATTGGAACCATCGCGGATGGCTTTGTCCATACAAGACATAATAAGTAAGGACACATCTTGGTCAGCAGACGAGATCTTCCTACTTAATGCTCCTAGAGACCAATCTAAAAAGTTAAAAACTTCGAAGGCCCTGTATACCCCTTTAAGGAGATGGTCAAGGTCCGAGGAGGACCAACAAATTTTAGAGCGTCTCATGGCCAGGCGACGGGGAGTCTACGAGGCTTGAGAAGTCACCCTGGGCAGAGGCAGGGACTCCCAAGCCGAGAACTTCTCCCGTGTCATACCAGACGCTCGATCTAGAAGCTAGCTTAAAAGGAGGGAAGGCAAAGGCCGTCTTCCCAAACTCCTCCTGGTAACCAACCAGTCGCCTAGAAGACGTAAAGCCCTCTTAAAAGAGTGAGAGAGCACTAGCTTAGTAAAGGCAGGCTTGGTAGCAGCTAAACCTAGCGCAAACTCAGACGGAGGCGAACGAGGAGCGGCAGTAACAAAATGATCTGGGAAAAGATCCTTGAAAATCATCATGATTTTCTTAAAATCCATAGAAGGTTGCGCAGCCTTAGGTTCTTCTACGTCTGATAAAACATCCAAAGGATTATCAGTAGGAGGAGGATCAGCAACATCCTCATCAGAAGGAACCTCGTCCGACAACTGATGAGTCTCAAGCAAGGGAGAGACCTGCCTTGGTGGCAATGCTTGACAAGCAGAGTCCACACGCAAGCAAGGGAGAGACCTGCCTTGGTGGCAGTGCTTGACAAGCAGAGTCCACACGCAAAGGAGCATCAGTAGCAGTCAAGGACGCTACGTCATGTAACTGCTTAAAGGACTGACCAGCAACAACAACAGGAGCGGGAGGACGCTCGACGTCAAGTCGAGACTGCCTTGACTGCCTAGATTGAGCAGTTAAAACAACTCTTGACTGCGGTGCTTGACGCTCAACGTCAAAACAAGTCAACTTAGCTGGTTGGCGAACGTCCTGAACGTCAACACGAGCATGCGGCAGCGGCTGAACGTCAACAAGCGGCTGAAAGTCAACACGGGACTGCATCGAGTGAGGCTCCAAGTCACGTGACTGACGTGACTTTGTAACGTCAACAGGACGAGCAAAGGCTCGTTTGGGCGGCTGACGGCCAGGATCTCGATCAGCGTAACGGCGAGGATCATCGTGAACCTGCTCAACAGTATACTCCTCCATAAGGGAGGCAAGCTTATTCTGCATATCCTGCAGGACAACCCATTTAGGATCAACGGGAGTCGGTACGGGTCGAGACGATGGTAACGTCTGTGACGGCAAAACATTGCCTAAACTAAGACTCTCGGAGCCCGTGTTACGCTTTTGTTTAGGCGGCGAGCAGTCTTCCTATGACTGCACAGGGTCAGAGCTGTCCCAATGGCTACAGCCAGGACGCTGGACCTGTCCTGAAGGGACTGACTTCCGCTTTAAGGGTCTAAAACCTTGCTCCACGGTTTCTTACGCGAGAAGCCTTCGGATGACGAGGAGAAAACCGCCTCGCTCGTCTTATGGTAGGGGCGGTCTTGACGAGACACGCCCGAAACCATAGAGGGAACGTCTGTTCATTGGTTAAAGCCTCTCGTCCCCATAAGTCCTACGACATTACTTCTCCCTGGTGCATGGGAGCTTGCAAGAGGTCTCGGACTAGGCGAACGACAAGCACGAACAGACGAACCCTCGGTCGCAACACTTATAACACTTTGCGCACTAATCACTTTATCCCCACGATTTTCTAATGTGGCACTCTGACACTTTAACACTTTTACATCCGCCATGAGTTGATTACGGTCCGTTGCCAAAGATTCAACTCTCTCGCCCAACGCTTGAATGGCACGCAACATATCCCGCATTGATGGTTCATGAGTGCTAGTAGAAGGTTCAGGCACAGCTACTACAGGGGAAGGATTAGGTTCAGGGGCATGGGAGGAGGAAAATTCTAATGATCTAGAGGAACTTCTCCTCACCCTATCTCTCTCTAGCTTACGAGAATACTTATCAAACTCTAGCCAGTCGAATTCCGAAAGTACCACGCACTCATCACACCGATCTCCTAATTGGCAGGTTTTACCCCGGCAATTAGAAAACACGGTATGTGGGTCGAGAGAGGCCTTTGGAAGACGTTTGTTACAATCCCTAGCATTACATTTACGAAATTTAGGAATTGGAGAAGGGTCAGCCATTTTGAAAAGTCAAAGAAAATCCAAAAACAATCCAAAGTCATCAACAATAAAATCTATCCAAAAAAGAGTTCAAGAGTTTTAATTGAAGATAAAAACACCTGCACTGCGAAAGCTCAAAACCAAAAAGAAGTACTTCACCAAGAATGACGAAAAACTCCAGGTCAACAGCGAGTAATGGAATCAACTTGTCGACAAGACCGACAGAGAAGAACTGGAGCTGTTTACATGTATATGCGGTATCTGGCCGATAGTTGGCGCTGGTGGGCACACCCGCAACCTTCATGGCGATCGCTCGCGAGTTTTTGTGTTTCTGTCGAGCCGTCCGAGACGTCAGCTATTATACATTCACCGGCTAAGTTTAATATTTAAAAATGAACTATTTACAGAGCGAGGGCTGACACTGAGTGAAATACATTCCCTAGCAAGGCTACCATCTGAGAAATAGGAAGAATACCATACCAAACTACCATCAAGAGCCATAAAAAAGGAGAGAAATTCTCTAAATGATCAAACACCACATAATGAGAAGTCAAAACTACCTGACAAAGCAATAATGAGGATTTGAAACAAGGAGCCACAATATTAGTAGTTATCGAGATATGGGAAGGGTAGTGATATAAATCTACTAATAATGTTCCAATTTTTTTTAGTTTGTCAACCAATTATGCACTTTCAAAACTTATAGCACATTGAATGTTAGGTAAGGCTAATTGAAATAATGTTATTTTATGCAAGAACACTTAAGTACCATTGAATTGCAGTACTATATTAAATCATTCGAGAAATCCTCCTTGAATACACACCACATTCTATATGACCAAATTAATTGAATAAATAATTGGAGACATTAACCCTTTTACCCCCAATGGACGTACTAGTACGTTTCACAAATCTCATCCCTTTATTTTACCCCCATGGACGTACTGGTACGTCCTTGCAAAAAAACGCTATTTACATTTTTATTTTGCATATTTTTGATAATTTTATTAGAAACTTCAGGCATTTTCTTAAACAATGAGACCAACCTGACCTCTCTATGATGAAAATTAAGGCTGTTAGAGCAATTTAAAAAAAATATACTGCAAAATGTGCTTGAAAAAAAATAAACCCTGGGGGTTAAGGGTTGGAAAGTTCCAAATAGCCTGGGGGTTTACCCCCAGGCTATTTGGAAACTAAACTGACATGAAATGGATAGAAGGAAAAACATGGAAAAGTCGACATTATGAATCCTTGATGGCTCGAACTTAGGACCTGGTACAGTAATGGCTTAAGGTCTTCATAGAGTTTACCTTCATTACCTCATACAACCATAATATCCTTTTCATAAATTGGTAGTGAAAGTATACGTGACAGAAAAAGTAAAAGCAGACAATAATAGATACTAGATGGACAAATGGGTGAATATAAAGACACATCTGTCATCATCCCTGATTTTTATGGCGAATAACTGATAATTGACTTAGATAAATAATAGAGAAAATACCACTCACTAAAATTAATTATGCATATAAAAAGAAATATAAAATTCAAAGAGAAATTTATCACTCATAAAACATAAAAAAAATTGTTTATAATAATTATACTACAATATACTGTGCTGTCATTTCCTTAGGCCTAGGTGCAAGTAAGTGGGTACTGAATGAAGAAATCCCAAACAGCTAGTGTCAAAAAAAAAGGAAAAAAATCATTCCATGCAAAATTAAGGTAAGCAATTCTATAATCCAATTATCAAACACTAGTTAATTCCTTCTGAAGAACTGTCAAAACAGGGATATTATAATTTTAGGCATGTGAAGAAAGGATAGCACCAAAAACCTCTATTTTCTAAGTCTTTAAAATGTTATTTTCATTAGTAAAATAAATTTTTGAATATACTTACCCGATGATCATGTAGCTGTCAACTCTGTTGCCCGACAGAAATCTACGGTCGGGATACGCCAGCGATCGCTATACAGGTGGGGGTGTACACAACAGCGCCATCTGTGAGTAGGTACTCAAGTACTTCTTGTCAACAAGAACTCAATTTTCTCCTCGGTCCACTGGTTCTCTATGGGGAGGAAGGGCGGGTCCTTCAATTCATGATCATTGGGTAAGTATATTCAAAAATTTATTTTACTAATGAAAATAACATTTTTCAATATTAATCTTACCCGATGATCATGTAGCTGATTCACACCCAGGGTGGTGGGTGGAGACCAGCATACATGTTAACAAAGAAGCTAAGTATCCCGTATCTTATTTTAGCCGTTATTCAAAATAACAAACATAAAATAAATAAGTACCTGGTAAGGAAGTCGACTTGAACCATTACTCTGCCTTTTTAAGTACGTCTTCCTTACTGAGCCTAGCGATCCTCTTAGGATGCTGAGCGACTCCTAGGTGCTGAAGTATTAAGGGCTGCAACCCATACTAAAGGACCTCATCACAACCTCTAATCTAGGCGCTTCTCAAGAAAGAATTTGACCACCCGCCAAATCAACCAGGATGCGGAAGGCTTCTTAGCCTTCCGGACAACCCAGAAATATTTCAAGAGAAAGATTAAAAAGGTTCTGGAATTAGGGAATTGTAGTGGTGGAGCCCCCACCACTACTGCACTCGTTGCTACGAATGGTCCCAGAGTGTAGCAGTTCTCGTAAGGAGACTGGACATTCTTAAGATAAAAGACGCGAACACTGATTAGCTTTTCCAAAAGGTTGCGTCGAAAATATTTTGCAGAGATCTATTTTATTAAAAGGTCACGGAAGTTGTGATAGCTCTAACTTCGTGTGTCCTTACCTTCAGCCAAGCTTGGTCTTCCTCATTCAGAAGGGAATGAGCTTCTCGTATTAACAGTCTGAAAATAATAGGATAAAGAATTCTCTGACATAGGCAAAGATGAATTCTTAACTGAACACCATAAAGCTTCAGACGGGCCTCATAAAGGTTTTTAAAATAGAACTTAAGAGCTCTACAGGACATAATACTCTTTCTAGTTCATTTCCAACCATATCGATAAGTTTGGAATAACGAACGATATCGGTCAAGGCCGAGAAGGCAGCTCGTGTTTGGCTAGAAAACCAAGATGTAGAACATGTAGCCGTTTCGGATGAAAATCCGATGTTCTTGCTGAAGGCATGAATCTCACTGACTCTTTTAGCTGGTAAAGCATATCAGGAAGAGTCTTAAAGGTGAGATCTTTCAGGGAGGCTGATTGAAGTGGTTCGAACCTGTCTAACATAAGGAATCTTAGAACCACGTCTAAATTCCAACCAGGTGTAACCAAACGACACTCCTTCGTGGTCTCAAAAGACTTAAGGAGGTCCTGTAGATCTTTATTGATAAAAAGATCTAAGCCTCTGTGACGGAAGACTGATGCCAACATGCTTCTGTAACCCTTGAAAGTGGGAGCTGAAAGAGATCGCTCTTTTCTCAGATATAAGAGGAAGTCAGCTATTTGAGTTACAGAGGTACTGGTCGAGGATACGGATACTGACTTGCACCAGTTTAGGAAGATTCCCCACTTCGATTGGTAGACTCTAAGGGTGGATGTTCTCCTTGCTCTAACAATCGCTCTGGTTGCCTCCTTCGAAAAACCTTTAGTTCTCGAGAGTCTTTCGATACTCTGAAGGCAGTGAGACGAAGAGCGTGGAGGCCTTGGAGTACCTTCTTACGCGTGGCAGACGTAGCAGGTCCACCCTTAGGGGAAGAGTTCTGGGAACGTCTACTAGCCATCGAAGTACCTCGGTAAGTTATTCTCTCGCAGGCCAGAGGGAAGCAACTAGTGTCAACTTTGTCCCAACGTGAGAGGCGAACTTCTGCAGTACCTTGTTGACAAACTAGAACGGAGGGAATGCATATAGATCTAGATGAGACTAATCTAGTAGGAAGGCATCTAAAAGAACCACTGCTGGGTCTGTTGAGAGCCTCTTGGACATCGAGGTTGCGAAGAGATCTATGGTTGGATGGCCCCAGGTGACCCAAAGTCTCTTGCATACATCTCTGTGGAGGGTCCAATATGTTGGAATTATTGTCCCTTCCTACTGAGACAAACTGCTAAGACATTCAAGTTGCCTTGGAAGAAATTTGTTACTAGTGAAAAGTCTAGACCTGTTGAACAGGAGAGGAGGTCACTAGCGAACTCGCACCATGTCAGAGAGTAGGTCCCTCCTTGCTAGGAGATGAACATCAAAGCAGGGAGTTGTCCGTGTTGACCTCCATTACTTGTAGGAGAGACCTGAAGCTTTTCCAGGTCAGACTTACTGCCAGAAGCTTCTTGCAGTTAAAATGCATTGTCCTTTGACGCGAGTTCCATAATCCCGAGCATTCCCTACCGCCTAAGGTCGCACCCCAGCCTACGTCCGATGCGTCTGAGAAGAGAACGTGGTTGGGAGTCTGAACAGTCAGGGGAAGACCCTATAAAAGGTTGATAAAGTCCTTTCCTCAGGTTAGACCAGACTTATCTTCCAGAAACCGGGATCGAGACCGCTTCTAGCGTCTTGTCCTTTTCCAGTGAAGAGCTAGATGAAACCGAAGAGGACGGAGGTGTAGTCTTCCAAGTGACACCAAATGCACCACGGATGACAGTGTCCTAACCAGACTCATCCACAGCCTGACAGGGCCGTATTCCTTCTTCAGCATCTTCTGGATGGATAGCAGGGCTGGGGATTGATCTTCTTGTTCAGCCATGTCCTCATCAGAGGGTTCCTCATCCGAAACTGATGAGGAAACGGCAACGGAGTGGGCAACGTCTGACTCGCTGAATCCGGTCGCACTGGTGGATGCGTGACGGAGCCGGACACAAGATCATGGTACTGCTGCACAGTCTGTGAACTGTCAACCATGGGGAAGCGAGGAAGTACAGCGACAACCCGAAACTGTCTAGACTGTCTGGGTAGTACAGACAACCCCTTATCGGGTTGCTGAGGTTGCCGCACTGCGTCACAACAAGTCACCTCTGCTGGTTGTTGAACGTCTTCCCAGTGACACACTGAACGTCCACAACCACCTCCGAGAGTAGCATAACATCAACGTGCGACTGGCAACCCACACTGGGTCGCACCGGTGGAGGAACCATCTCAACTGGCGGACGTGAGTAGGATACCTCAGCGTCAACAGGGCGTACAACCAACCGGTAGGAAGGTCGTTGGCAAGAAGGGTCTTCTCCGTAAAAAATCCTCTATCAAGGACTAAGCTTGGACTGCATGTCTTGCAACAAAGCCCAAGGTCTATGGGAGCAGGTGTGGCAACAGACGGGGTTAGCGACTGAAGCGGAACCATTTACCCTCCCTGGAAGCATGTTATGCTTAAATAAAAGTCCATAGGAGGCTAAGCAGCTTAAGGCTCCTCTCCAAATGACAGAGTCCTCAAGGGAATATCAGAAGGAGGGAGAACAGCACTTTCTCATCTACAGGAACCATATCCTAGAAAAGCTAGGTTCTCTCAGTGAGGGTTTCACTGGTGCAAAAGCAGCAGACCAGAAGGCAACGTTATGAAACTGCTTGACAGTCTGTGAACTGTCAAAAACTGAACTGTCAACCACAACAGGAGCGTGAGGACATACAGCACTGGTGTATAAGTAGCAGACCAGAAGGCAACGTCATGTAACTGTATGACAGTCTGTGAGTTGGCAACAACCAAAGTTGTGTGGGGAAGCCTCAACTCCTGACTGACTAGTTTGCTGCTGGCGAGTGGCGGTAACCACAGTGTGTTGCAGAGGCTGACACACCGTGTCAAAACACGGCAGCTTGTGGTAGCTCACGCACGGCAACGGAGTGCTCTGTGTGTGGGAGTCATCATACATCTGGCAGGGTTGACTGTGCATGGGTGGAGGAGCTCTCACAACAAGAGTGTGAGAGCAGGAAGCCATGCCGGGCGCACAACCGTGGGAGGTGTAGGCCCACGGGTGCATCGTCAACCTTCTCCGCAGTCGGAGTGTGGGAGCTGGCAACAACAAAAGCAGAGTGCTGGTGTGTGGGAGGGGCTGCGGTGGGTTGAGGAGCATGCGGTATATGCAGAGCATGCTGTAAGGTATGCGGCTCATGCTGCATGGTATGCGGAGCATGCTGTATGCAGAGCATGCTGCATGGGCTGCGGAGAATGCCGCATAGTGCTGGAACCCGGCAGCTCTACAGAACCTTCCCACTGCTGATGCGGTAGCTCACGCATGTTAGCAGATGGTACAGCAAGAACATGCGTCTGGCAGGGTGGACTGCGCATCGGTGGTGGAGCTCTCACAGGTGGAGGGTGGGAGCAGGCCGCCGCAGTATCTGCTGAGCGCACAACCTCGGCGGGTTGTAGGTTAACAGGTGCATTGTCAACCTTCCAGCACGATACTCCTGCAAGAAGGAGCAAGCTGAGACTGTATAGTCTGAGCATGGACCACTAGGGTCTATGAAAGACAACAACAAACGGAGCTACTGTCCGTTGTGACTGAGGGTCTAAAACAGCTGGTGCGGCAACAGACGGAGTTACTGCCTGTTGCGGTACCACCTTGCCTCTCTTGGGAGGTGTGCAGTTGTCGTACTGCAGCGAGTCCGAACTGACCCAGTGGCTACACCTAGGCCGTTGGACTTGCGCGGAAGGGACCGACTTGCACTTAAAAGCTGCAAGATTTGGTCCATGGTTTCTGCGAGAAACCTCTTCCGCAGACGAGGAATAAATGGGCTCTCTCGTCTTTGTGTGGGTGGGGTGATCACGTCGGCAACGTGTGTAGATACACCCGAAACCACGGAGGGAAACGTCTGTTCGTCGATCAAGGCCTGTGGAACCCATAAGTCCTTCGACATTACTTCTCCCCTGGGCTTGGGAGCTTGTAAGAGGTATCGGACTAGGTGAACAACTGGCACGAACAGACGAACCCTCGAACGCAACACTGTAACACATTGCGCATATCACTTTATCACTTTTGATTTTCTGTTTGCACTTATTTCACTGAACTCGAAACTTTAAGTGGTTTGTACCTGAAACACGCAATCCTATCCTTCATTAAAAGGTAGTAATTGCGAAAACAGTATTACAATGTAACAGAAAAACATAATGAAAGATAAAGAATTCAGTGGCTGGAAAAGAGACTAAACACTAGATCAAATAAACTACGTTTAAAATCTCTCACCGCATAAAGCCTGGGAACAAGAATAAAACTCTAGAAACGTTTTACCTTCTTCCCCTATAGCGACTAGGGAGAAGAGCAAAAAACGAGAACAACGTTACCCGCTTGAACGAAACGTTTATCCTCCTCTCTCTCCCTCCGTCTCTATCTCTCTCTCTCTCTCTCTTGACTTAGAACCTGAGAGATGAGCCCAATTATATATATCGTTAAAACATATTATTTGTTAAAGGAAAAAAACTGAAAGGTTTCCCAAATAAAAAGTTCCTTTATTAGAATTAAAACCATTTAAGCTAAGAAAGAATGAACGAAACGCTAGAATCGGGTTACTCTTACTGCAACGTGAAACCGTGAAATACTTTCTCTCTATCGTAACGATAGAGCGCAAGTTGAACGTTCTGAACGTCAACAACTGCAGAGACTAAACGAAACGTTAGTTCAACTTTGAAAACAGTACGAGACTATCAAAGAAATTCTTTCAAAAACATTAAAATTAAAATAGCATAAATTCTTAACAGGAAAAACGATATGACGGGCTCAATGTTAATTAAATTCGGTTCCAAGTAAGGACCGCCTACTATTAGGAAAGGTCGCATATAAACAAACATAAAAATTAATTTTTATAAGTTTATAATAAATGGAAAGTTAATCGAAGAGGCCTATAAATGGCGGAGAGATATAAAATAATCTATAACTTTGTTAAGCAAAATTACCAAAAACCTAAACACACTTCCGTCTAAGGGAAGGGTGGGTCATAAAAAGTGAAAGAGAGTCTATACTCTCTTCGACACCAACACTTCCGTCTAAGGGAAGGGTCGGCCATTTAAAAGTGAAAGAGAGTCCATACTCTCTTCGTCACCATAATAAAATCTATCCAAAACGAGTTCAAGTTTTGAAATGAAGATAAAACCCCTGCATAGCGAAAGCTCAAAACTGGAATAGTGTACTTCACCAAAAAGTTGTGAAAACAAATCCAGTTAGGGACGGCGTATTAGTAGGTCTTGCCGGAGGCACGACAGAGGAAAAATTGAGTTCTTGTTGACAAGAAGTACTTGAGTACCTACTCACAGATGGCGCTGTTGTGTACACCCCCACCTGTATAGCGATCGCTGGCGTATCCCGACCGTAGATTTCTGTCGGGCAACAGAGTTGACAGCTACATGATCATCGGGTAAGATTAATATTGAAAAATACAAAATATAGTACAGTACAGTACCTGTATACAGTAATCACTAAGCAAATAAAAAAATTATGATAATACTGTACAGTATAGTATAGTAAAATACAAAGCTACGTACAAAGGACATGAGGGTCTGCTTTTTGGTAGGAGAGGATATACTTGTTGAGGAAGAGAGTAACGCCACTAAAGATGTACCAGAGGATAAGGAAGCATATTGCTCGAGGATGCTGAAGACCGGGATTTTTCTTTGCTCTACTATTCGGCTTGACATTGATGCCATCTTCTTGGGGGAAAAGCATACCATCTTCACCATCAGACTGAAAAGTAAAAAAAGAAATATAAATAAATAAGAAACTGATTACGAAAACCAATACAGTACTGTATATTTTTCACGATTATTTCATTAATGCAAACAACATGGTCATAAACAACTAATCAATACATAATTCTTTTTAAAAAACTAAATGATCACAAATTACACACAGCATTTTTAAGTACCGTATATTTTCACGTATTAACCGACCTTTAGACAAGACAATGTCGAAAATTAGGGCAAATTTTAATGAATTTAGGTCATATCTGTAGTATAAGATGACTGGTGAAATACAAAGTCATCAGTGTACAGTATAAGGTAACCTTTGTTGTATCCTTAGAAATTCAAAATAAATCAAATAAAAGCAATTTTATACAAATATAGGATAAAGTTGGGTATCAGAACAAAGTATGATGTCTGAATCCGATCAAAGAAACATAACTACCATTAGTAGATACGATTCACAAAATATTGCGGCCCTCCGGGACGGGAGGTATTAATAACATGGATGGATAACCTGAGACAAACTACAGTATAGTCTCTGTCGCAGCCCCTCTCTCTCTCTCTCTCTCTCTCTCTCTCTCTCTCTCTCTCTCTCTCTCTCTCTCTCTCTCTCTCTCGAACAAACCATCCATAACATTACGTAACGAATATAGGGTAAAGTAAGGTATCAGAACAGAGTAGATTGTCTGAATCCGATCATAAAAACATAACTACCATTAGTAGATACGATTCACAAAATATCGCGGCCCTCCGGGACGGGAGGAATAATAACACGGATGGATAACTTGAGAGAAATGAGGGGGGGGGGGTGGTTAGGCGAGGCGCATACGCTACTCGCGATGACGCAGTGAGCGAAAGATCCAGTCCCCACCCTGGGTGACTTCCAATTCTCTAAAAGCACGTGACCTAAGCCTACCCCCCTATGTAGGGAGTGGCGAGAGGCGTAAAGAGGGAGAGGACACCCAGGGGGGAGGAGACTGGCTCGAAACCATGTGACTAGTGTGATCAGAGGGGGGGGGGTGGGGGAACTACCCTCCGAAACACAGAGGAAAACCTGATGCGAAGCACGCAAACGAAAACATCATATAATGGCAGACGTTACAAAATGAAAAACAATGAAATACGGGTACAAAACAAATTAAAAGTGATTTTATATCATGTTTTGCTTAAACATGCCACCAAAAACTTAAAACATTGTTTTGTTTATGTTTCACCGCCAATCATATCGAACAAAGAACCGCATTCATACATCTGTGTATAGGATGGCTTTTGCAGCAACAGATACCTTACCAAGTATTAGTTATGTAATGATGATGTTATTACTAATATTGTTTCAATTACTTTATCCTTAGAAATTCAAAATAAATCAAATAAAAACATTTTCATATATTTTTCCTAAACACGCCGCCTAAGACAGAAACCACTGTTTTGTTTACATCTCATTACTGATCATAACAACAAACTAATGCATTCACACATCCAAGTGATAACTAATGATATTAAGAGATTTTAGTAAAGATTATGTAATTACAAATATTTTACTAACCCTTTTGTTTGCATTTGGTCATCAATAATACACTACAGCTAATGACAGCACGATAATTCGCATTAATCGGTCTCATGGTTGTTTTAACCAGTATCAGCTGAACTCGGTTGAGTCCCTTGTTAGGCTGGGAGGAATGTAGAGAGTAGAGGTCCCCTTTTTTGTTTTTGTTTCATTGTTGATGTCGGCTACCCCCCAAAATAGGGGGAAGTGCCTTGATATACGTATGTATGTATGATTGTTTTAAACTGTTACAAATAATAATTGTACATTCCACTTTCAAAATATTTTTCCTAACTTCAGTTCTAAATCAGTTTAATTTCTTAACCCTTTTACCCCCAGGCTATTTGGAACTTTCCAACCCTTAATCCCCAGGGGTTATTTTTTTTTCAAGCACATTTTGCAGTATATATTTTTAAATTGCTCTAACAGCCTTAATTTTCATCATAGAGAGGTCAGGTTGGTCTCATTCTCTTGGAAAATGCCTGAAGTTATTGAAAAAAATTATCAAAAATATGCAAAAAAAATTGTAAATAGCAGTTTTTTTCAAGGACATACCGGTACATCCAAGGGGGTAAAGGGATGTGTTTTGTGAAACATACCAGTACGTCCTTTGGGGGTAAAAGGGTTAACAACTTGTATCAACATCAATTATGAAACTGCCAGCAAAAAAGAAGAAAGTATGAGGGTAGTTTTAAATCAAAAGTTATACAAGCAGCCAAGGAATCAAATAATTTTGGTGCCGGCAGCTGCTAGAACGTCTGATGTGACAGAGAAGGGAGTGAGGAAGAGTGAGGATAATTTGAATCATGATTGATTTTTAATAACAAATGAATATAATGTTAATTTAAATGTTATTACTACCACCAGTAACACAACCATTAAGATTATTAAAAGGTTGCTGAGAACACTACCATAAATTTATATTTTTCCAGCTGGACTCATAAATAAAAGTTACCCGGTAATTTCATAGTCAATATGTTATTTTCATTAGTAAAATAAATTTTTGAATATACTTACCCGATGATCATGTAGCTGTCAACTCTGTTGCCCGACAGATATCTACGGTCGGGATACGCCAGCGATCGCTATACAGGTGGGGGTGTACACAACAGCGCCATCTGTGGTCAGGTACTCCAGTACTTCTTGTCAACACCACCTCAATTTTTTCCTCGGTCCACTGGTTCTCTATGGGGAGGAAGGGTGGGTCAATTAAATCATGATCATCGGGTAAGTATATTCAAAAATTTATTTTACTAATGAAAATAACATTTTTCAATATTAATCTTACCCGATGATCATGTAGCTGATTCACACCCAGGGTGGTGGGTGGAGACCAGCATACATGTTAACCAAGAAGCTAAGTATCCCGTATTTTATTTTATTAGTTATTCAAAAATAACATAAAATAAATAAGTACCTGGTAAGGAAGACGACTTGAACCATTACTCTGCCTTTATTAAGTACGTCTTCCTTACTGAGCGTAGCGGTCCTCTTAGGATGCTGAACGACTCTTAGGTGCTGAAGTATAAAGGGCTGCAACCCATACTAAAGGACCTCATCACAACCTTTAACCTCGGCGCTTCTCAAGAAAGAATTGACCACCCGCCAAATCAACAAGGATGTGGAAGGCTTCTTAGCCGACCGTACAACCCATAAAAAGTATTCAAGAGAAAGGTTAAAAAGGTTATGGGATTATGGGAATGTAGTGGCTGAGCCCCCGCCTACTACTGCATTCGTTGCTACGAATGGTCCCAGGGTGTAGCAGTTCTCGTAAAGAGACTGGACATCTTTGAGATAGAATGATGCGAACACTGACTTGCTTCTCCAATAGGTTGCATCCATAACACTCTGCAGAGAACAGTTCTGTTTGAAGGCCACTGAAGTAGCCACAGCTCTCACTTCATGTGTCCTTACCTTCAGCAAAGCAAGGTCTTCTTCCTTCAGATGAGAATGTGCTTCCCTAATCAGAAGCCTGAATTAGTAAGAAACTGAGTTCTTAGACCTTGGAAGAGAAGGCTTCTTGATAGCACACCATAAGGCTTCTGATTGTCCTCGTAAAGGTTATGACCTTTTTAGATAGTACCTAAGAGCTTTAACTGGGCAAAGTACTCTCTCCAGTTCGTTCCCCACCAAGTTGGACAGGCTTGGGATCTCGAACGACTTAGGCCAAGGACGTGAAGGAAGCTCGTTTTAGCAAAAAACCGAGCTGCAAGGAACATGTAGCCGTTTCAGATGTGAAAACTATGTTCCTGCTGAAGGCGTGGATCTCACTTACTCTTTTAGCTGTTGTCAAGCACACGAGGAAAAGAGTTTTTAATGTGAGGTCCTTAAAAGAGGCTGATTGGAGAGGTTCAAATCTTGATGACATAAGGAACCTTAGGACCACGTCTAGATTCCAGCCTGGAGTGGACAACCGACGTTCCTTTGAGGTCTCAAAAGACCTAAGGAGGTCCTGTAGATCTTTGTTGGTGGAAAGATCCAAGCCTCTGTGGCGGAAAACCGCTGCCAACATACTTCTGTAACCCTTGATCGTAGGAGCTGAAAGGGATCTTACGTTCCTTAGATGTAACAGGAAGTCAGCAATCTGGGTTACAGTGGTACTGGTTGAGGAAACTGCATTGGCCTTGTACCAGCTTCGGAAGACTTCCCCTTTAGACTGATAGACTCTGAGAGTGGATGTCCTCCTTGCTCTGGCAATCGCTCTGGCTGCCTCCTTCGAAAAGCCCCTAGCTCTTGAGAGTCTTTCGAAAGTCTGAAGGCAGTCAGACGAAGAGCGTGGAGGTTTGGGTGTACCTTCTTTACGTGAGGTTGACGTAGAAGGTCCACTCCTAGAGGAAGAGTCCTGGGAATGTCGACCAGCCATTGCAGTACCTCTATGAACCATTCTCTCGCGGGCCAGAGCGGAGCCAACCGTCAGCCGTGTCCCTTTGCGAGAGGCGAACTTCTGAAGTACCCTGTTGACAATCTTGAACGGCAGGAATGCATACAGGTCGAGATGGGACCAATCCAGCAGAAAAGCATCCACGTGAACTGCTGCTGGGTCTGGAATCGGAGAACAAAACAACGGGAGCCTCTAGGTTATCGAGGTAGCGAACAGATCTATGGTTGGCTGACCCCACAGGGCCCAAAGTCTGCTGCAAACATTCTTGTGAAGGGTCCACTCTGTGGGGATGACCTGACCCTTCCGGCTGAGGCGATCTGCCATGACATTCATATCGCCCTGAATGAACCTCGTTACCAGCGTGAGCTTTCGATCTTTTGACCAGATGAGGAGGTCCCTTGCGATCTAGAACAACTTCCACGAATGAGTCCCTCCCTGCTTGGAGATGTAAGCCAAGGCTGTGGTGTTGTCAGAGTCCACCTCCACCACCTTGTTAAGCTGGAGGGACTTGAAGTTTATCAAGGCCAGATGAACCGCCAACAGCTCCTTGCAATTGATGTGAAGTGTCCTTTGCTCCTGATTCCATGTTCCCGAGCATTCCTGTCCGTCCAAAGTCGCACCCCAGCCCGTGTCTGATGCGTCCGAGAAGAGACGGCGGTCGGGTTTCTGAACAGCCAAAGGTAGACTTCCTTGAGAAGAAAGCTGTTCTTTCACCACGTGAGAGTAGACCTCCTCTCTTCGGAAACAGGAACTGAGACCGTCTCTAGCGTCATGTCCTTTATCCAGTGAGCAGCTAGATGATACTGAAGGGGGCGGAGGTAGAGTCTCCCTAACTCGATGAACAGGGCCAGCGATGAAAGAGTCCCTGTTAGACTCATCCACTACCTGACTGAGCATCGGTTCCTTCTCAGCATGCTCTGGATGCATTCTAGGGCTTGGTAGATCCTTGGGGCCGACGGAAAAGCCCGAAAAGCTCGACTCTGAAGCTCCATACCCAGGTAGACAATGGTCTGGGATGGGACGAGCTGGGACTCCTCAAAATTGACCAGGAGGCCCAGTTCCTTGGTTAGATCCATAGTCCATCTGAGAATCTCCAGACAGCGACGACTTGTGGGAGCTCTTAAAAGCCAGTCGTCTGACGGAGCCGGACACAAGATCATGGTACTGCTGCACAGTCTGTGAACTGTCAACCATGGGGAAGCGAGGAAGTACAGCGACAACCCGAAACTGTCTAGACTGTCTGGGTCGTACAGACAACTCCTTATCGGGTTGCTGAGGTTGCCGCACTGCGTCACAACAAGTCACTTCTGCTGGTTGTTGAACGTCTTCCCAGTGACACACTGACTCCGTAAACAAAAAATCCTCTAACAAGGACTAAGCTTGGACTGCATGTCTTGCAACAAAGCTCAAGGTCTATGGGAGCAGGTGTGGCAACAGACGGGGTTAGCGACTGAAGCGGAACCATTACCCTCCCTGGAAGCATGTTATGCTTAAATAAAAGTCCATAGGAGGCTAAGCAGCTTAAGGCTCCTCTCCAAATGACAGAGTCCTCAAGGGAATATCAGAAGGAGGGAGAATAGCACTTTCTCATCTACAGGAACCATATCCGAGAAAAGCTAAGATCTCTCAGTGAGGGTTTCACTGGTGCAAAAGCAGCAGACCAGAAGGCAACGTTATGAAACTGCTTGACAGTCTTGTGAGTTGGCAACAACCAAAGATGTGTGACTGAAGAGCATGCGGTAAGGTATGCAGAGCATGCTGTAAGGTATGCACATGCTGTAAGGCAGTGGTTCTCAAACTTTTCAGCCAACGACCCCCCAAACGATATTGCTAGAGGCATGTGACCCTCGCCTTTCCCCGAAGTGCTTCTGACACACACACACACACACACAGTACATGCCTATGCCCCGAATCATAAGAACATAATAACAACAAACATGATAAGATAAATGCAAAAAATATACGCATTATAGAGTTAACTAATTTATTACTTGTAGAAAAAATCACAATCTTTAAAGACAAAATAGGCAAAGCAATACAGTCTATTTAAATTTATAGAATTAATGTTAAATCCGTACAGGCACTCACACTTTGCTAACTGCTTCAAGAGAAAAAAATAAGTATGAAATTAGAATTATACCTTTGTTGAAGAAAGCTACTGCAGATAGCATAAATTATGTCAGTGTTTGTAAACTTTAGCACAATAAAGAAAAAATTACTGGTATCTTTATACCAAAATTTAGATATTCAGGCTGGGCTTAAAATGATTAACAAAATAATTATAGCGTTTGACTTGGGTGCTGATATTACAAATTTGCTGAAACCTAAAATCAGCTAATGATCTATAATTCTCATATGAGACAGTATACCCACACAAACATCCAGTAGACACAAAGCTATTTCATACCCTTTTGGTTTCAAAATCAATATTTTGGAAAATTTTGGAAATTATGTCTGAGATAATATTTTTTTTTTCTTTTTTTTTTTTGGCTTTAGAAGAACTGTATGAATTTCTTGTGAAATAATTACTTATTTAGTAACTGTTAAAATAAAAGTACAATATTCATGGAAGTTTAATGACAATGATCAATATTTAGGCCCAACTATGGGGCTCCACTAGCAGTGATTAGTTAATTATATCCCTATTCCACAGTGAAAACAGTATTTACATAGGCCTAAGTTTATCATGAATAACTAACATCAATTAGCGAGATACATGGGCCTGCTTTTTTGAGCACAGTAACTCCATCCTGGGTTTGATACCAGAGATGGCAACTCGGAGATCATCCTCCACCCTGAGTCTTGATCGGTATTTGTTTTTTATATAAGTCAGTGCCGAAAAAGTCTTTTCACATAAATAGGTTGATCCAAAAGGAAGTAATACATCCATTGCTGCCATGGATAATCGTGGATATTCCCTTGCAATTGAAATCCAGAACTCATCCAGTGTGGTTGAGCCAAACGATGCCTGTAAAGTCCGATCACTGGAGAGCTCCAGCAGCTCATCCTCCATGTCGGATGATAAGTGATCCCCTGTAGCAGTGAATGGTTGCCGTATCCAGTCATATTGTTGTGGGGTTGTCTCTTTTGGGAAGTATTTCTTGAAGTGGTCCACAAGACCTTGTAGTTGAGTCGTGATCATTACCTTCACGTTATCGACGCTTAATTCATTCTCCGCCATAAATTCTTCCACCTCAGGAAACATTTCAACACTGCCCCCATCAACTCGCACAGCCCATCGTTCCAGCTTCCTTGTAAATGCATCAATTTTGTCAGAAAGAATCAAGATGTTCGTGTTTGGGCCTTGTAGTGATAAATTCAGCAGATTAAGTCTTTCGAATATACAAGACAAATATGCTAGATTTGCTAACCAGTCAGGGTCAGTCAGATAGTCAGCAAGTTGGGACTCAGATTTGATCAGGAACAGGCGCACCTCATCTCGTAGTTCGTACAAGCGGCTGAGAACTTTGCCTCGGGACAGCCACCTGACTTCTGTGTGGAACAACAGTGCTTCCTGCTCCGAGCCCATCTCATTGCAGAGTGTGGAGAACAGCCTGGCATTTATGGGACGTGTTTTGATGTAATTTACTATTTTAATCGCAGTTTGAAGAACACTGCTTTACTCTGGATTGAGTGCTTTGCTAGCAAGAGCTTCCCTGTGAATAATACAATGTGTAAAATTTATGTGAGGTGCCACTTGTAAAACTTTTGCTTTAAGTCCTTTCCTCTTACCCAACATTGCCCCAGCACCGTCTGTGCACACACCAACACACTGGTCCCAAGACAAGCCCTGCTTTTGTATTTTGGTGTCTAGCTTTGTGAAAATGTCACTACCTGTACAGGTCCCCTCTAGTACAGTGCAAAAAAGCATGTCTTCTTGAAGTTTTCCACCAAAACTGTATCTAATGAATGCAAGTAATTGTGCAGAATTTGATATGTCTGTCAACTCATCTAGCTGCAAAGCATACTTCTTTCCCTTAACCCTCTCAATCAGCTGACACTTAATGTCATTTGAAATGTCATTAATTCGTCGAGTAATGGTGTCGTTAGACAGCGGGACTGTTTCCAGCTCACGGGCCATCTTATTACCATGCATAATCCGACTCATAGTCACTGCACCAGGTTTCATGAGGGTTTCCCCAATGGTATGTGGCTGCTTGGACTGTGCAATTAGGTATGCTACCTCAAATGATGCCATTTGAGCTTTGGCAGAGGTGGTGGTTTTCTGAGCTAGCACTTGTTTTTGACCCTGCAACTCTCCCTCCTTTCGACGGAAAAATTCTATTGGTTTATCAGCATGAGAAGGATGCTTGCTTTGCAAATGCCTTTTCATTTTCACAGGCTTTAAGCTTTCATTTGCAAGTACTTCTGAGCACATAACACATTGGGGGTACTGCATCTTATCAATGGTAAAACTAGTGAATCCGAATTTTATAAATTCTGCTTGATATTTCCGAAGTTTGGGTTTGGATGATTGGTCATACTGGGAGGTCTTACCCTTACGTTTGTCTTGCCTTTTATCTATATTTGAAGTAGAACTGGTAGATGGTAGTTCGGAAGGAATCTCATCAGTTGTTTCTGAGACACTGTTGTCAGTATCTGATGTTCCTTCCTTGTTTGCAGTCCTACGAATTATCCATCGCTCCATGTTGCTTAATATGTATATAGCTTGCTATCAAAAATTGTCCCTAAACACACACGAGGCAGCTGTGACTGAGGAAAGACTCACCGTTGACTAACTCGACTCATGTGCCGTCTTGGACTGCTGATAGTAAATGCCATATTGATAATCAGATAGATAAAATATCAATTAATTGTTATTTACATACCAGATAAATTTGAAAGTATGTATACTGACATTTAGTTTTAAGCATCACGTAATCTGAGACCCTGAGTATCAAGCAAAAGTAAAAATTTTACTGTAAATTGGTGATGCATTGTTATTAAGCATCTGACAACTGGTCACGCTCATTCACTGTGCGCCAACGGAGCTCAGGACTGGAAAACGGACAGGTACTGAACGTGTACGAGTGTAAATTGACAGTGAGATGGGGAGGTGACATCTCGGTTTTGTACGATGTTTCTAGGAAATGTAGGTAAAATATTGGAACTATTGCAAGTACATTGTATAATAAAATGTAATGCGTGGAAAAAAATTATGAATAATAGTTTAACACTATCAGTGGCTAGATATATAAATATATTATATTTATTGTTTTTTTTATTTGCTTATCAACTAATCAGTTACTGATTTCATCAGTTGATTTATTTATTCATTAACTAATCTATTTATCAATCAATCAGTTTATTTACTTATCCATTAATTTTTTACATTTTATATATTCATTTAATTACTTATTTTTTCATTCATTTTTGTTTGCATTTATCTATAAATGTGTTAATTCATTTATTTATCTATTTAACTATTCAGCTATTTACTTATTTTCCCTTTTGTATATCTTAAATTTATTCGTTTATTACAGTGATACCTCGGTACTCGACCATAATCCGTTCGAGATCCGTGTTCGACCTCCGATTTGTTCGAGTACCGAATTTTTTTTCCCCATAAGAAATAATGGTATATATTCTATTCCGTTCCCAAGCACTCGAACAGGCCCAAAATATTAATAAAACGTGTACCTAAACAACAATAATTATCTAAATGTGTATGAAATTGGTCAGAAAATCCTATAAAACAATTTTAAACCATTTACTGTACTAAAATAAAACAATTTTAAACCATTTTCTGTACTGTAGTGAACATACCTTTGAGCAGCGGTTCGATGGCATACAGGGATGGATGTGGAGAGGATGGAAGGGGGAGGTTACTGCTTGGAAGGAGAGTCCCCTTCCATGATGTGGCGGGGTAGTTCTCCTTCAGGAGTTGTTTCTCTCTCCAATGAAAGGGTGGGCAGATCTATTTCAGGGGTTTCTTCTCTTCTTTGTCTCTTCTTTGGAGGAGAAACAGGCTTTGATGTAGCAGCTTTCTTTTCTTTTGTGAAAAACTGGTCTATTGTTAATTGTTTCTTCCTCCTCTGCAGTATTCTTCGAAAATGATACATGACACTATCATTAAACATATGCACTGCCCGGTTTGCTACTGCAATTTCTGGGTGGTATTTTTCAGCAAAAGCCTGCACATCTGCCCACTTGGAACAAATTTCATTGATGAGAGAACTTGGAACATCCTCCCTTACCTCATCCTCTTCTGAAGATTCCTGCTCCACAATCAGATCCTGCTGCTGTTGTTGTTGCAGGTGCAACAATTCCTCCACAGTCAACTCGGTAGAATGGCTTTCTACAAGCTCATCAATATCATCCTTGTCGACCTCAAGCCCCAAACTCCTGCCCATGACAACAATTTCCTCAACGACATCAGTGTCATCAGAAATTACAGGGGTAGCAGTGCTTGGACCCGCCTCTGGTTGGAAACCTTCAAACTCCCTCTCTGTGACACATGATGGCCACAGCTTACGCCAGGCAGAGTTCAATGTCCTATAGGTCACACCTCGCCAAGCTTGGTCAATCATGTTAACAGAGTTGAGGATGCTGAAGTGTTCCTTCCAGAATTCCTTTAGGGTCAACTTCGTGTCACTGGTCACTTCAAAACACTTTCTGAAAAGGGCCTTGGTATAGAGTTTTTTGAAGTTTGAAATGACCTGTTGGTCCATGGGCTGGAGTATGGGAGTAGTATTGGGGGGCAAGAATTTGATTTTGATAAAGCTGTATTCTTCTTTCAAGTCATCCTCGAGACCTGGAGGATGTGCAGGAGCATTGTCCATAACCAGAAGACATTTCATTGGCAAGCTCTTTTCAATGAGGTAAGCCTTAACCTGGGGGGCAAACACTTCGTTTATCCACTCAGTAAAGAATTGTCTTGTGACCCAAGATTTAGTGTTCGAGCGCCACATAACTGGTAGTGCACTTTTACAAATATTATTTCGTTTGAACACCCGGGGGTTGTCCGAGTGGTACACTAACAAGGGTTTGATCTTGCAATCGCCACTTGCATTTGCACACAGCAACAATGTTAGCCTATCTTTCATTGGCTTGTGACCTGGCATCTTCGTCTCGTCCTTGGTAATGTACGTATTGGCTGGCATTTTCTTCCAAAATAACCCAGTCTCATCACAATTAAAGACTTGTTGTGCGATCAAATTTTGTTCATTTATGTACCGATCGAATTCCCCCACGTATTTATCGGCTGCAATTTGATCCGAACTAGCTGCCTCCCCATGCCTAGTAACACGATGAATACCTGTTCTATTACGAAACTTTTCAAACCAACCCCTGCTCGCTTTAAATGTAAATGAATCACTTTCACTGGTACTCGGACTTTTCTTCACTAATTCTTCATAGATATGCAACGCTTTTTCACAAATGAACGCTTCACTAACACTTTCCCCGGCCAACTGTTTTTCTTTAATAAATATTAAAAGCAACTTTTCCATCTCCTCAATCACTTGTGGCCTTTGCTTAGTTACCGCCGTAACTCCCGTTGCAACATTCGCCTTCTTAATCATTTCTTTATGCTTTAAAAACGTAGAAATGGTCGACTTCGCCATTCCGTATTCTACCGCTAAATCGGACACTCGTACACCATTCTCATATTTCGCTATAATTTCCTTCTTCAACTCGATCGTTGTTCGCACTGTTTTCCTCTTCTCCTTCCCCTTAACACTCATTACTTTCTTGGGACTCATTATGAAAGCTAAAAAAGCAATTAAAAGCACTGAAAATCACTAAATCACAACGAATGCTGATCGCGCGTTGTCTGAGTGACGCTCTCGAGAGAACTGATGCTTCCCGAACAAGCGAGAGTGGCCGAGATGGCGCGATCATCACAAAGCCCATGCGGTCGTCACGTGTTCGGCTGGTCGAGTACCGAATTTTTGGTCGAGCACCGCAGCAAAAATTTCTCGAAAATTTTGGTCGAACTCCGAATTGTTCGAGTATAGAGTCGTTCGACTACCGAGGTATCACTGTATTTCATAATTACTATTGTATTTCTTTATATGTTTAGTTTGTTTTATTTAAATATTATGTATTCATTTACCCATACATGAAAGTCCATCAGCTTTAATAATTTTGCTTCGTTTTTTATAGTTAACAGACTCGTTTGCTTAAAGGGGAAAAATAAAATGACAAAATATGAGTAAGTTACGGCAAAACTAGTATGCTATTAGCGAGGGAATATCCTACTCGTATGAGAATCACGCGGACTGACGGATATACACCCTTGCTCAGAACTGTCAAAAATAGCAAAAAAAAGACGTTTATGTTTGATAAATCATACCTTCCAAAACTAATAATGCTAGCTTAAAATCAATGACACTACTGCATAGAAACTTAGTCCCAGCGCAGCAGTGGGGGAATCACTAGTGTGTAGTATTTAGTTTAGTTTTTGCAAAGGCCCATGGTGTTACTATTGTCCCACCCGGCTCTCTTTTCAGTGTTATTCTTAAAGATGCGTAACAATTCGTAACTAGTTACGGTAAATGACAAAATATAAGGTGTATATATGTATATATATATATATATATATATATATATATATATATATATATATATATATATATATATATATATATATATATATATATATATATATATATAATATATATATATATATATATATATATATATATATATATATATATATAATATATATATATATATATATATATATATATATATATATATATATATATATATATATATATATATATATATATATATATATATATATATATATATATATATATATATATATATATATATATATATATATATATATATATATACATACATACATATATATATATATATATATATATATATATATATATATATATATATATATATATATATATATATATATATATATATATATATATATATATTTGTTGTACTAAAATATAAACATTTGGTTTATTATTGATTTGAAATATTTTAGCAGAATTATTATGATTTAGCCTTAAAACTAAAGTTGACCATAATACTATTTTTTGCTTACTTATATTTATATTTTCTTAACATCATCTCGCGACCCCCCCAAAAGCATTTGGCGACCCCCAGTTTGAGAACCACTGCTGTAAGGTATGCAGAGCATGCTGTAAGGTATGCAGAGCATGCTGTATGTAGAGCATGCTGTAAGGTATGCAGAGCATGTTGCATGGCATGCGGCTTATGCTGCATGGGATGAGGCTCATGCTGCATGGGATGAGGCTCATGCTGCATGGTATGAGGCTCATGCTGCATGGGATGAGGCTCATGCTGCAAGGGATGAGGCTCATGCCGCATGGGTTGAGGAGGATGCCGCATAGTATGAGGCTCCTGCCTCATGGGTTGAGGAGGTTGCCGCATAGCATGAGGCTCCTGCCTCATGGTTTGAGGAGGATGCCGCATAGCATGAGGCTCCTGCCTCATGGTTTGAGGAGGATGCCGCATAGCATGAGGCTCCTGCCTCATGGGTTGAGGAGGATGCCGCATAGCATGAGGCTCCTGCCTCATGGGTTGAGGAGGATGCCGCATAGCATGAGGCTCCTGCCTCATGGGTAGAGGAGGTTGCCGCATAGCATGAGGCTCCTGCCTCATGGGTTGAGGAGGATGCCGCATAGCATGAGGCTCCTCATAGCATGAGGCTCCTGCCTCATGGGTTGAGGAGGATGCCGCATAGCATGAGGCTCCTGCCTCATGGTTTGAGGAGGATGCCGCATAGCATGAGGCTCCTGCCTCATGGGTAGAGGAGGTTGCCGCATAGCATGAGGCTCCTGCCTCATGGTTTGAGGAGGATGCCGCATAGCCTGAGGCTCCTCATAGCATGAGGCTCCTGCCTCATGGGTAGAGGAGGTTGCCGCATAGCATGAGGCTCCTGCCTCATGGGTTGAGGAGGTTGCCTCATAGTGCTGGAACCCGGCAACTCCCGATGCGGCAACTCACGCATGAAAGCAGGAGGCGCAGCAAGAACATGCGTCTGGCAGGGTGGACTGCGCATCGGAGGTGGAGCTCTCACAGGTGGAGGGTGGGAGCAGGCAGCCGCAGTATCTGCTGAGCGCACAACCTCGGCGGGTTGTAGGTTAACAGGCTACATTGTCAACCTTCCAGCATGATACTCCTGTATGAAGGAGCAAGCTGAGACTGTATAGTCTGCAGCATGGACCACTAGGGTCTATGAAAGACAACAACAAACGGAGCTACTGTCCGTTGAGACTGAGGGTCTAAAACAGCTGGTGCGGCAACAGACGGAGTTACTGCCTGTTGCGGTACCACCTTGCCTCTCTGGGAGGTGTGCAGTTGTCGTACTGCAGCAAGTCCGAACTGACCCAGTGCTAATGGCTACACCTAGGAGTTGGACTTGCGCGGAAGGGACCGACTTGCACTTAAAAGCTGCAAGATTTGGTCCATGGTTTCTGCGAGAAACCTCTTCCGCAGACGAGGAATAAATGGGCTCTCTCGTCTTTGTGTGGGTGGGGTGATCACGTCGGCTACGTGAGTGGGTACACCCGAAACCACGGAGGGAAACGTCTGTTCGTCGATCAAGGCCTGATGAACCCATAAGTCCTTCGACGTTACTTCTCCCCTGGGCTTGGGAGCTTGTAAGAGGTCCCAGACTAGGCGAACAACTGGCACGAACAGACGAACCCTCGAACGCAACACTGTAACACTTTGCGCTTATCACTTTATCACTTTTGAATTTCTGTTTGCACTTATTTCACTGAACTCGAAACTTTAAGTGGTTTGTACCTGAAACACGCAATTCTATCCTTCATTAAAAGTTAGTAATTGCGAAAACAGTATTACAATGTAACAGAAAAACATAATGAAAGATAAAAAATTCAGTGGCTGGAAAAGAGACTAAACACTAGATCAAATAAACTACGTTTAAAATCTCTCACCGCATAAAGCCTGGGAACAAGAATAAAACTCTAGAAACGTTTACCTTCTTCCCCTAAAGAGACCAGGGAGAAGAGCAAAAACGATAACAACGTTACCCGCTTGAACGAAACGTTTATCCTCCTCTCTCTCCCTTCGTCTCTATCTCTCTCTCTCTCTCTCTTGACTTAGAACCTGAGAGATGAGCCCAATTATATATATCGTTAAAACATATTATTGTTAAAGGAAAAAAACTGAAAGATTTCCCAAATAAAAAGTTCCTTTATCAGAATTAAAACCATTTAAGCTAAGAAAGAATGAACAAAACGCTAGAATCGGTTTACTCTTACTGCAACGTGAAACCGTGAATACTCTCTCTCTATCGTAACGATAGAGCGCAAGTTGAACGTTCTGAACGTCAACAACTGCGGAGACAAAACAAAACGTTAGTTCAACTTTGAAAACAGTACGAGACTATCAAAGAAATTCTTTCAAAAACATAAAATAGCATAAAATCTTAACAGGTAAAAACGATATGACGGGCTCAATGTTAATTAACTTCGGTTCCAAGAAAAGACCGCCTACTATTAGGAAAGGTCGCAAATAAACAAACATAAAAATTAATTTTAATAAGTTTATAATAAAAGGAAGTTAATCGAAGAGGCCTGTAAAAGGCGGAGAGATATAAAATAAATCTATAACTTTAAGCAAAATAAAGAAAGAGAGTCTATACTCTCTTCGACACCAACACTTCCGTCTAAGGGAAGGGTCGGCCATTTAAAAGTGAAAGAGAGTTCATACTCTCTTCGTCACCAAAATTAAATCAAATTAATTCCAAAAACTTGCTAAGCTAATGATAAAGCTTCCTGAATAGCGAAGGCTAAACTCTAGAGCAAATACATCACCAAATCGTGAACAATAACTCCAGAATCAACAGCGTATCCAAGTAGGTCTAGCCGGTGGCACGACAGAGGAAAAATTGAGGTGGTGTTGACAAGAAGTACTGGAGTACCTGACCACAGATGGCGCTGTTGTGTACACCCCCACCTGTATAGCGATCGCTGGCGTATCCCGACCGTAGATTTCTGTCGGGCAACAGAGTTGACAGCTACATGATCATCGGGTAAGATTAATATTGAAAAATGGAATTTTTCCTCAAATAGACTATTTACAGTATCATGAACTTATGCCAATGATACATTATGTAAGGTTAAAAACTGGAAGTCGTTCCGCTAACTAAATAACGCATGCCTAAGAACGACAGCGCCCATGGCGCCTCGAGAAAATTACCTAGCTCTAAAAACACAATAAATACTCAATATCATTGAGAAACAAGGGCTAAAACATATTCAAAGTAAAGACCCGATACTAAACTTTCCGAAGGCGGAAGAAGATGAAGAAAGCATAATAATAATCCTTTAACCAATCGAAATAATTTTAATCACTGGAAAATACCGAGCAAAATCGCTACAAATAAAGGAATGACCACTATCGTAGGGATGGCGCTGTTGTACTATCGATAGTAATAGGGAACGGGGATGGCCTTTGAAGGGCCCCCCTTTTATTTTTGCCACACCTCCTCGAACGTAAAACTCTATCTGGGGTGCAGATTGATATGAGGCGTGCCATTACGTCCTTACGAGATATCCCTTCTTAAAATTTTAAGGGATATTCGCTCCAGGAGTTAGAATTCTGGGTACCTTCGGTAAATTCTCTGGGATATATCACTGTAGTCACATATAACCTAGGAAGCTACTAATGAAGGAACTTCCATCAGCACGACATGGCTTGAGCCCATATATATATATATATATATATATATATATATATATATATATATATATATATATATATATATATATATATATATATATATATATATATATATATATATATATATATATATATATATATATATATATACATACATATATATATATATATATATATATATATATATATATATACATATATATATATATATATATATATATATATATATATATATATATATATATATACATACATACATATATATATATATATATATATATATATATATACATACATACATATATATATATATATATATATATATATATATATATATATATATATATATATATATATATATATATATATATATATATATACTGGGTATGTATATTTATACAGTATATGACTTGTAAAATACAGCTTTGTATATTTAGTCTAAAAGTCTAAAAGTAAAAACTTACCTTTTTGTCTGTCATACTTAGTAATCGACTACGACTGGTTGTAAAAAGAAAAGGATTTCTTGAACTAAGGAATTTTGATCCAAAAGACATGCCTGTGAAAAAGATTAATTAAAAAATTATACAATTGAAAAATACAGTGAAAGTTTTGAATCATTTTACAATCTGAATATAAAAAATTAATTTGGAGCAATGAAAATATCTTTAACCTGAGAGAGGATGAATATCAGTATGTTTTTCTACATAATACGTGGGAACTACACTATAGACATGTGCAATATTGTAAACATATCATCACCCTTCATAACACGGTTAGGTATGGAAATTCTAACTGTGCTCTTTCATTTTGTCCTTTTGTCTGATTCCCATTTGATATACCGTGCAATACATTTATATCTTTCATTTCTTCATCCACAATTTTTGGGACTTGACTACTAATTTTGGCTGCCTGTTTTACTACTGCTGCTTTTCTTTCCTTAGTTTTTCATATCAAAATCATCTAACTTTTCTATATAAGAAGGCTATTTTTCAGCCTCTTTACATCTATACTAAAAATCCTCAAATAAAATAAAATATCATGCCTGGTGTCTGAAATCTTAATGGCAAAGTTCATTCTATTCAAACTTTAGTGGCAACCTCCCTCAAAGCCAAATCCTCATTAAGACTCTCAAACTATTATACTATATTGATATTTGATTGCCAGTTGCGACAATAAGAAAACAATCAAATCAAAGTGGTGGCCACCTATGGTCTATAGAAAAATTTTTCTTGCTAAGAAATAGAAAGTAACACTGACACTAATTCAAATACTGTAAACCACTAAACCATCATTTTAGCTCTTCAATTACCAGTTATACTATCCGATTAAAGTACCAGTATTTTGGGTTTAATCAAAGCAGAAGAAATAGTGACCTAAAAATATTACATTGGGTTGCATTAGGAATTTAATTTTCTATAACCTATTATGAGTGACTTGAAAGTTATAAGGATTAGCACAGATTACAGAGAAAACAAACAAACAAATTAAGCTATCATGTCTTATGGACAAAAAAATCACCTTAAATGTTGATCCTGTAATATCAATTTGTCATTTTCAACATGAAAATATTTTCCAAAATACCTGTACTATACTTATCTTGTAGCTTGTATTGACTAGTAGTATTATTAATTTAGATCCTGTTTTAACTTTCTGTCAATGTAAGGACCCTAAATTGGGAAACTAGGATAGTAGTGGCCAACAAAAGCAAGTTATTCCCTCCATTAACAATGGTGAAACTCAAACATTTGTTGAAGTTGAGAAAATGATAGTGACTCACAACACAAACCCCCCAACTGCCTATTTCACAGCCTCTAAGAACTCTCAACCATAGCATGTCCTTCACAAACGAAGGGACGGCTAAAAGAACCCCAACAGATAGGTTTTCGTCAGAGCGCTGATGAACAGGTGCAAGTGCGCACTACCGGAGTAGCATGTAAAGCAAGAGAAGCGAGCAAACCACCTTTGTCAATGAGAACTTATCCGCCCACTTTGCTAGTGCATGGTGGGTGAGTATTTGGTGATTCACATGACTCACCCCTCCCAACTAGGGACTGTTCGTCTATAAACCAAAGCATTGTGAACTGAAGAGCTAACATTCATCTGGAAACCTGCGCGGTGGTCAAAGGTGACGACCACAGGCAGCCTGAGAGCATTACCATCAGGTTTCTCCCAAGAGCTGGAGTGAGGTAAGGACAAGTCCAATTCCCATTCAAAAGGGAAGCTCTTTCGCGTTGGAGAGGACAACCTTCCTCGTAAGGTGGAGGAACAGTGCAAATGCATTTCTCCCATTGAGAGAACTCGGTGCGTAAGCTCAGCTGGTTGACCAAAGTCAGCCGGCATGCTCACCTGGGGGTATCGCAAGCCTGGCCAGGACTGAGAGAGTTAGCAACTCCTCAGGGGGGGAGAGATGTTGTGGAAGATGCTTCCGCTAAGGACGTGAGACACTCCGGAGGGAGACCATTCTGGAGGCTCTGAGGGGAAGGCAGTAGACAACCCTTGCGGAGGCAGATGTGTGAGCGCTCCCGCTGTGTCCCTAACTTCAGTAACTCCAACAGCCGGTCCTTGGAAGGGGGACGCAAAATCCCCAAGGAAAGCCACAGCTGACACATGGCGTCAAGAGGGAGAGAGCCCTGCCGGTGGATGCTGCTGCTTCGCTAAGTGAAACGATAGGGTCCACAGAACCAAATGGTTGTTCAGGGGTCAAAGACAAATCCCTCTTACTCAATTGTCCTCCGGAGTAAACCAAACAAGTAATCAGCGTGGGGGTGGGGCAGATGAGACACCAGAGTAAGAAGTCGGGAATTCTTTGACCTCAAGGACGACCCTAGGAGAGAAGAATCCTTTGTAAACTACTACTGTCGCTACCGTATCACTCCCATCCGCAGTCATCTAAGGCACCGGAGGAAGCAGCAGGGCCTACCGGAACTGCGTCACAATCGCTCGCCATTCATTCCTATTTCTAGCACGCTCTCTTGCCTCTCTCACATCTATCCTCCTATCACCCAGAGCTTTCTTCACACCATCCATCCACCCAAACCTTGGCCTTCCTCTTGTACTTCTCCCATCAACTCTTGCATTCATCACCTTCTTTAGCAGACAGCCATTCTCCATTCTCTCAACATGGCCAAACCACCTCAACACATTCATATCCACTCTAGCCGCTAACTCATTTCTTACACCCGTTCTCACCCTCACCACCTCGTTCCTGACCTTATCTACTCGAGATACACTAGCCATACTCCTCAGACACTTCATCTCAAACACATTCAATTTCTGTCTCTCTATCACTTTCATTCCCCACAACTCCGATCCATACATCACAGTTGGTACAATCACTTTCTCATATAGAACTCTCATGCCCAACCCTCTATTTTTTACTACTCCCTTAACTGCCCCCAACACTTTGCAACCTTCATTCACTCTCTGACGTACATCTGCTTCCACTCCACCATTTGCTGCAACAACAGACCCCAAGTACTTAAACTGATCCACCTCCTCAAGTAACTCTCCATTCAACATGACATTCAACCTTGCACCACCTTCCCTTCTCGTACATCTCATAACCTTACTCTTACCCACATTAACTCTCAACTTCCTTCTCTCACACACCCTTCCAAATTCTGTCACTAGTCGGTCAAGCTTCTCTTCTGTGTCTGCTACCAGTACAGTATCATCCGCAACAACAACTGATTTACCTCCCATTCATGATCATTCTCGTCTACCAGTTTTAATCCTCGTCCAAGCACTCGAGCATTCACCTCTCTCACCACTCCATCAACATACAAGTTAAACAACCACGGCGACATCACACATCCCTGTCTCAGCCCCACTCTCACCGGAAACCAATCGCTCACTTCATTTCCTATTCTAACACATGCTTTACTACCTTTGTAGAAACTTTTCACTGCTTGCAACAACCTTCCACCAACTCCATATAACCTCATCACATTCCACATTGCTTCCCTATCAACTCTATCATATGCTTTCTCCAGATCCATAAACGCAACATACACCTCCTTACCTTTTGCTAAATATTTCTCGCATATCTGCCTAACTGTAAAAATCTGATTCATACAACCCCTACCTCTTCTAAAACCACCCTGTACTTCCCAGATTGCATTCTCTGTTTTATCCTTAATCCTATTAATCAGTACTCTACCATACACTTTTCCAACTACACTCAACAAACTAATACCTCTTGAATTACAACACTCATGCACATCTCCCTTACCCTTATATAGTGGTACAATACATGCACAGACCCAATCTACTGGTACCATTGACAACACAAAACACACATTAAACAATCTCACCAACCATTCAATTACAGTCACACCCCCTTCCTTCAACATCTCAGCTTTCACACCATCCATACCAGATGCTTTTCCTACTCTCGTTTCATCTAGTGCTCTCCTCACTTCCTCTATTGTAATCTCTCTCTCATTCTCATCTCCCATCACTGGCACCTCAACACCTGGAACAGCAATTATCTCTGCCTCCCATTATCATCCTCAACATTCAGCAAACTTTAAAAATATTCCGCCCACCTTTTCCTTGCCTCCTCTCCTTTTAACAACCTTCCATTTCCATCTTTCACTGTCTCTTCAATTCTTGTGCCGGCCTTTCTTACTCTCTTCACTTCTTTCCAAAACTTCTTCTTATTCTCTTCATATGACTGACCCACTCCCTGACCCCACCTCAGGTCAGCTGCCCTCTTTGCCTCACGTACCTTGCGCTTTACTTCCACCTTTTTCTCTCTATATTTTTCATACTTCTCTATACTATTACTCTGCAGCCATTCTTCAAAAGCCCTCTTTTTCTCTTCCACTTTTACCTTCACTCCTTCATTCCACCATTCACTGCCCTTCCTCATGCTGCCTCCAACAACCTTCTTGCCACATACATCACTTGCAATCCCAACAAAATTTTCTTTTGCTAACTTCCACTCCTCCTCTAAATTACCAGTTTCTCTTACTCTCACCTCGTCATATGCCATTTTCAACCTTTCCTGATATTTACTTTTTACCCCAGGTTTTATTAGCTCTTCAACCCTCACTAGCTCCCTTTTACATCCACCTACTCTATTCCCCCACTCTTTTGCTACAACCAATTTTCCTTCCACCAAAAAATGATCAGACATACCGTTAGCCATACCCCTAAACACGTGCACGTCTTTCAATCTTCCAAACATTCTTTTAGTTATCAACACATAATCCATTAATGCCCTTTCTACTACTCTTCCATTTGCCACTCTTACCCATGTATACTTATTTTTATCTTTCTTCTTAAAAAAGCTAGCACTTATTACCATCTCTTGTTCAACACATATCTACCAGTCTCTCACCACTCTCATTTGATGATAAAGGAAGAAATGGCCAGTCATTCTATCCATCCATCCCAGACTGATACTGGGTAACATCGGCCATTGACCAACTGCTACTAGTCCTGTAAGGAAGCTGAAGTAGCTAAGCCACTTGTTGAGCAGCCACCACAGGTCCCAGAGTAAACGTATCCAGGTTCCTGTGGGTTACGTCTTGCATGGTAATGGGAGGTGAAGTTGTCTTGTCTTTAAAAATGCCTGCTTGAAGTACCTACATAACAGAAAAGTTTCTCTTAAATGCTAGGGAAGTACTTATGCCCGTAACATAGTGAGAAATTTGAAAGTAATTTGTATTTTTCCTAACGATACTAACCTGTGGCTATTTATTGGCAGGAACAGGAAGATCTTTAGAAGACCTCCAGATCAGGGTCTCTAGGGGGTGGGGTCTCACTCTAGGACAAGAGATGCCCACCCGCAGGAGAGACCAACCTCCGACTTTGCTTCGGCCCCAATGGAAGAGTCAGCTCAATAAGGGGTGGAAGCGTAGTCTTCGGCAATGGCGGCGGAAGAGGCAGAGCAGGAGTCATTGGCAGACACAGCAAATGACACATCAGGATCTCGTAAGCCCACACTCGGCAATGACAAGGGAACCACCTCTGAGGAAGTCGGTGTTCGCTTCCTCTCCGCACCGAGTTGAAGAAGCTCAAAAAGCGCCTTCTGCGAAGGGTGCCAGTCAAACCAAGGACATGCCTGAAAAACATCCGAAAAAGAACAGGTCTCACTCGTGGGGAGGGACTTTGCTGGGGAAGCAGCACCATCCCTCGAGAACCGAGGTTGAACTGGAGTTAATTGTTCTACGCTTCTGTTTTATGGTTCCCGGGTGGAAACTGACCGAACAGGAGCTTTGGAGGAGGTTGAGGGGGGGAAGAAAAAGCCTTAGTTTTCTTCGACTTCGAGGAAGACCCCGAAGGCGAAGAATCCCTCTTGGGCTTCTTCTTACGCTGGCGACCAAACTTTCCCCACTGGGAGGCAGACCACTCCCGGCATTCAAGGCAGGTGTTGTCTTGGTCACAACGCCGCTCCCAGCAGACAGGACACAACAGATGCGGGCTTGTATCAACGGATGACACGAAAGCCCCAAAAGGAGCAACCCTCAGGTCCTGGGTAGGTTTCCATGGAGATAGCGAAGAAGAGAGCAGACACACACACACACAGTGAAAAGAAAAAGAAAACAAAAGATTAGTCAGTAATGGCAACAAGTCAATAATTGGTGAGGGGAAGAGTGGCTGCGTCGGTTCGTTCTCCAGCTGAGCCAAAAGAAAAGTGGGTTCACAGCCCAGGTGTGTGAGTGAGTGAGCAAGTTAGCTACTAACCCCAACCCCCGCTAACTAGCGGGTGGATGGTTAACCCTTGCTAAAAATCTAATGGCTCGTCTTTCAGCTTCACCGAAAGTAATATACCAAATAAATAGCGTTGGTTTGTATTTAGTGACGGAACAAAAGCTCAATTGAGTAAGGAGGTTTTCTAGTACTGTACAACAAAAAGGCAACGAACGACTCCATAGAAAACGGGATTCAAAAGTCATATTTGCTGTACGCCTGAAAGTCTTTGCAAACAATAACTCCAGTGTTTTTATTTTATTTCATTATTATTACTGGGTTTTCATTATGGTAATATTCTATTTCATGAAGATGTCTGGTTTTTATATGGTGATGACTGGCAGAAACAAAAATGTTTAAAAAAAGTTCATAACTAGCGCAAAGCTATAGCTTTTAAGTTATGGCAGTCAAATGACTCTAACTCAAAAACTATGGATTTCCACCATGGCATTATCAAAAACATTCAAAACAGCACACAATACACTATACAACAAACTTATTTTCTACAAACTTTTTAGTATGATATTTTTATATTTT
>NC_090740.1:129863033-129873033 GCF_036898095.1 Palaemon carinicauda | reverse complement strand
ATTCCTCCATCAAACTTTTATGATGGAGTTAAGTGAGGCAATAATATTGTATTTATCGACCATTCACCTTTCCTGGTATACCAATTAATGTTATGCTCCCATAATTCTTATATCTCTCGTTTTCCCTTTTTAATTTATACAAACCAAACTAATTTACTCCTCTTACTAATCCCTACCTTTCTCTCATCAAGGCATACTTTCCACAACTCGATCAACCACTTAGTCACAATTTTATAATGAAATAATACAAGGAACTATATTGCCTTTAAATTTTTATCGCCTGATAACTATAGTCCATTTCTTTTATCGAGGCAGATTTGCACCGACTCGCAGCGGTGCCCTTTTAGCTCGGAAAAGTTTCGTGATCGCTGATTGGTTGGAATTATCTCGTCCAACCAATCAGCGATCTGGAAACTTTTCCGAGCTAAAAGGGCACCGCTGCGAGTCGGTGCAAATATGCATCGCTAAAAAAAATGGACTATAGGCAACTGAACTTTCTCTGACTCTTTATCTCATACTCATTATACTTAATTTGTATATTATTAATTTCACAACTTACAAGCATTGCAGTTCATGACCACAGAAGTACGATATCTGTGATTCAGTATAATTTATCGTGGCAGGAATGCACTCGGATACATTGGTGTCCACACAGCTGTCTAGATTCTTTATCACCTCTGTTGCTGAATGGGAAAGAAACGTGTTAGTTAATATATATATCTAGATATAAAAGATAACGTACATGGTAAAGAAGAATGGATCCATTAAAGAAATCATTTATACAAATGAATGCATAAAATACATAATTAGTTAGGGAACCGTAAATTCTTGGGTTCTTTGTTATTTTAATACTCCAGGCCTTGTTTGAAAAATCATTAAGATAGATGACTAAAAATCCTTTTGTTTCGAGATTATCAGCCTTTGGTCATATTTTTGTTAACTGATAAGAAACTAGCCTCGACCAGGTCTTTTCAAATAACTAAAACGTGATAAAAACAAAAATTAAAATAAGAGTTACGTGACATTTGAATGAAATACAAATGCGAATGGGTATCATAAAACATTACAGAAGAAGAAGAAGAAGAAGAAGAAGAAGAAGAAGAAGAAGAAGAAGAAGAAGAAGAAGAAGAAAGCATTGCGTAGCCACATCAAGAGAGATTAAAAATCTTAAATAACATAGAAATAGGGAATTTAGAAACACCAATTAAAGAGATTGCCTAGTATATTTGAAAATCCTTTGAAGTTAGAAGTAAAAGTATGCAAGCTGTGCTGTCTGTGTAGGAGGTAAGTAATGAAAATGAATTTTCTGCAGATTGCAGAGCTTTGCACCTACTACACTTCTTCTAGTAGTGTGCCCACAATCGTCGTGTTGTGGAGAGAGCAACGAAGAACCCTGAAGAGGGATTGAAAAATCTTATGGTATACTTTACCCTCATTTTGCTGTTTGTAATAGAATCTGCTGATAAATCGCTCCACTGGATCCCTGACAAGATTCATCCACGCTGCTTCGCCTTCCTTGAATCTAAGAGAGGAACCGGGAACAGTTTAATTCAAGGTAGTGTACATTTTGTTAATTTCGTGATGATTATTCTGACTGAAAGCAATTTACCAGAAAGGTTACCAACTTGCTAGGCAAACTTCCAGAGAATAAATTCCCTGAATTTAAAAGAGATAAGAAATCAGTTAAAAGATATGAGGCAATATGATGGTGTTGATGAAAATCTATATATCAATAAAACTAAGTCGTTCGCGGAAAAGAATTATTGAGAACAGAAGAAAATGTGAAGAAATGGCGCAAGGCCTGAAGAGTACTGTAGTATGACATCATTGTCAGGAAAACACCTTTTTTTATAGCAAATTAAAAGGGTAGAGGGATAGTATGTCACCTCAACAAGAGATTGATTCTGACGTTATATAGAAATGATTAACGTGGAATATATCTATGACATATCTGTTTTTGACGTTGTTAATAGTTTATATAGGACATAATAATCTGTTTTGACGCTGTTACTGTTTTTAGAATGATATATTGTTAATTTATTCTCATTTATTTATTTCCTTATTTCCTTTCCTCACTGGGCTATTTTTCCCTATTGGAGCCCTTGGGCTTATAGCATCTTGCTTTTCCAACTATGGTTATAGCTTGGCTAGTAATAAATGTAAATGGAATTTCGGTATGGAAATATAACTTTTGAAGTTTCTCTATATAGATGTTTATAGTTAATGCATATCTTTATATCGTTAAGTAATTTGATAACGTTAACTCAAATTCATAGATCATTAAGATTGTACAATCTACGTTGATGTTCTCTTTTTTATGATAATTATCCGTCTGTGTTATTCATAAATTTGATTTTTATAATGGTAATAGTAAACGTGGTTTGGACAGTCGTTGGTATATAGACTACCTAACCTATTTCAGTACATTCTATTTGGATAGGGAACTACCGTTAACACTTTAATCGACTGTGCATTTTGAGATAATATAGATCGACTACTGTACGCAACCCGTCAAAAATTACTGCTAAATATTTAGATACACACAGATTCAACCTCATCCTCCTCTGCTAACTACAAACAGCTGGTTTGGCAATTTCTGGGAGATTGGGGTTTCGAAGTATACCTCTCGGAGTCTCGCTGTATTGCACTAGTGCAGCCCGTAAGAGGGAAGGATTATGGATATGCTCTCTCTCTCTCTCTCTCTCTCTCTCTCTCTCTCTCTCTCTCTCTCTCTCTCTCTCTCTCTCTCTCTCTCTCTCTCTCTCTCTCTCTCTCTCCTACATGTGAGACGTGGAGAGACCGGGCAGTCATACGTTTGGCAATGCTGCTCAGCGTTACAAGAAAGAAATATATTCATATTCATGTAATAGACACTTGCTCTAATCACTCTCAGCCTTTTGAGATACGGCTTAGTTACCCATCCAAGGTCCAGACGTTTTTCATTTTCTTTACTGTTAAATTCCGCAATAATCTTCCTTATATTCATAGGCAAACTTGAGAATATATGTAATCCTACTTCAAAACACATTGCACATTTACTTTAATTTCTAGCACTTGTTTCATTATTGCTATTTACGCGAATTTTTGATTATATGAGCTGGAGTTAGTTAGGATATATCTGTGTCTCCTGGCTTCGGAATCCTTATATAGCCTCTGGTGGATATTAGTGTCGCAGTCAATGATATCAGGGATTATTATTATTATTATTATTATTATTATTATTATTATTATTATTATTATTATTATTATTATTATTAGTTATGCTAATTTACATCCCTAGTTGGAAAAGCAGGATACTATAAGCCCAAGGGATCCAACAGCGAAAAAATAGCCGAGGGAGGAAATGAAATTAGGAAAAAAATCACTGGAGGAAAAGTAATGAACAAAAAAACTGAAATACTTCAAGAACAGTGACAACATTAAAACAGATCTTTCATATAAACTATAAAAGCTGAAACACGCGAGGAAGATAAATCAGATAGAATAGTGTGCCCGAGTGTACCTTCAATCAGGTGAACTCAACTCCAAGACTGGAAGATTAATGCTTCTGCCCCTCTCAAAATAGAAGCTGCTGCTATTATTATTATTATTATTATTATTATTATTATTATTATTAATTATTATTATTATTATTATTTTATTATTATTATTATTATTATTATTATTATTATTATTATTATTATTATTGTTATGCCCCCTGTGGCCGCGGGGGCATAAAACAATTAGAATAGCGCCAACGTTATCCCTGCGTGTCGTAAGAGGCAACTAAAAGGGACGGGACGAGGGGGCTGGAAACCCCCTCTCCTGTATAAGAAATCCTGTGAGACAGTAACAAAGAGATGGAGCTGGGGGAAGAGTGACTGCTCCCCGCACTCTAGTTTTGGGGTGTTTGAATGTGCGTGGATGTAGTACGATAGAGAGTAAAAGATGTGAGATTGGAAGTATGTTTAGAAGTAGAAGGATGGATATATTGGCCTTGTGTGAGACAAAGATGAAAGGAAAGGGTGAAGTGATGTTTGGTGAAATGTCTGGTAGAGTGTCTGGGATTGAAAAGGGAAGAGCGAGAGAGGGTGTGGCTTTATTGCTGAGTGAATGGATGACAGGTAAAGTAGTGGAATGGAAGGAGATATCATCTAGGTTAATGTGGGTAAGGGTTAGGTTGGGTAGGGTATGTTGGGCGTTTGTCAGTGCGTATGAGCCAGGTAGTGAGAAAAGTGAAGAAGAGCGGAATGAGTTCTGGAATGAATTAACTAGGTGTGTAGAAGGACTGGGTAGAAGGAATTATGTAGTTGTCATGGGTGACTTAAATACTAGAGTGGGCGCTGGAGAGGTAGAAGGTGTCATTGGGAAGTATGGCGTACCAGGTGAAAATGAGAGTGGTGAGAGACTGGTAGATATGTGTGTTGAACAAGAGATGGTAATAAGTGCTAGCTTTTTTAAAAAGAAAGATAAAAATAAGTATACATGGGTAAGAGTGGCAAATGGAAGAGTAGTAGAAAGGGCATTAATGGATTATGTGTTGATAACTAAAAGAATGTTTGGAAGATTGAAAGACTTGCACGTGTTTAGGGGTATGGCTAACGGTATGTCTGATCATTTTTTGGTGGAAGGAAAATTAGTTGTAGCAAAAGAGTGGGGGAATAGAGTGGGTGGATGTAAAAGGGAGCTAGTGAGGGTTGAAGAGCTAATAAAACCGGGGGTAAAAAGTAAATATCAGGAAAGGTTGAAAATGGCATATGACGAGGTGAGAGTAAGAGAAACTGGTAATTTAGAGGAGGAGTGGAAGTTAGGAAAAGAAAATTTTGTTGGGATTGCAAGTGATGTATGTGGCAATAAGGTGGTTGGAGGCAGCATGAGGAAGGGCAGTGAATGATGGAATGAAGGAGTGAAGGTAAAAGTGGAAGAGAAAAAGAGGGCTTTTGAAGAATGGCTGCAGAGTAATAGTATAGAGAAGTATGAAAAATATAGAGAGAAAAAGGTGGAAGTAAAGCGCAAGGTGCGTGAGGCAAAGAGGGCAGCTGACCTGAGGTGGGGTCAGGGACTGGGTCAGTCATATGAAGAGAATAAGAAGAAGTTTTGAAAAGAAGTGAAGAGAGTAAGGAAGGCCGGCGCAAGAATTGAAGAGACAGTGAAAGATGGAAATGGAAGGTTGTTAAAAGGAGAGGAGGCAAGGAAAAGGTAGGCGGAATATTTTGAAAGTTTGCTGAATGTTGAGGATAATAGGGAGGCAGATATAATTGCTGTTGCAGGTGTTGAGGTGCCAGTGATGGGAGATGAGAATGAGAGAGAGATTACAATAGAGGAAGTGAGGAGAGCACTAGATGAAACGAGAGTAGGAAAAGCATCTGGTATGGATGGTGTGAAAGCTGAGATGTTGAAGGAAGGGGGTTTGACTGTACTTGAATGGTTGGTGAGATTATTTAATATGTGTTTTGTGTTGTCAATGGTACCAGTAGATTGGGTCTGTGCATGTATTGTACCACTATATAAGGGTAAGGGAGATGTGCATGAGTGTTGTAATTCAAGAGGTATTAGTTTGTTGAGGGTAGTTGGAAAAGTGTATGGTAGAGTACTGATTAATAGGATTAAGGATAAAACAGAGAATGCAATCTTGGAAGTACAGGGTGGTTTTAGAAGAGGTAGAGGTTGTATGAATCAGATTTTTACAGTAAGGCAGATATGCGAGAAATATTTAGCAAAAGGTAAGGAGGTGTATGTTGCGTTTATGGATCTGGAGAAAGCATATGATAGAGTTGATAGGGAAGCAATGTGGAATGTGATGAGGTTATATGGAGTTGGTGGAAGGTTGTTGCAAGCAGTGAAAAGTTTCTACAAGGGTAGTAAAGCATGTGTTAGAATAGGAAATGAAGTGAGCGATTGGTTTCCGGTGAGAGTGGGGCTGAGACAGGGATGTGTGATGTCGCCGTGGTTGTTTAACTTGTATGTTGATGGAGTGGTGAGAGAGGTGAATGCTAGAGTGCTTGGACGAGGATTAAAACTGGTAGGCGAGAATGATCATGAATGGGAGGTAAATCAGTTGTTGTTTGCAGATGATACTGTACTGGTAGCAGACACAGAAGAGAAGCTTGACCGACTAGTGACAGAATTTGGAAGGGTGTGTGAGAGAAGGAAGTTGAGAGTTAATGTGGGTAAGAGTAAGGTTATGAGATGTACGAGAAGGGAAGGTGGTGCAAGGTTGAATGTCATGTTGAATGGAGAGTTACTTGAGGAGGTGGATCAGTTTAAGTACTTGGGGTCTGTTGTTGCAGCAAATGGTGGAGTGGAAGCAGATGTACGTCAGAGATTGAATGAAGGTTGCAAAGTGTTGGGGGCAGTTAAGGGAGTAGTAAGAAATAAAGGGTTGGGCATGAATGTAAAGAGAGTTCTATATGAGAAAGTGATTGTACCAACTGTGATGTATGGATCGGAGTTGTGGGGAATGAAAGTGATGGAGAGACAGAAATTGAATGTGTTTGAGATGAAGTGTCTGAGGAGTATGGCTGGTGTATCTCGAGTAGATAGGGTTAGGAACGAAGTGGTGAGGGTGAGAACGGGTATAAGAAATGAGTTAGCGGCTAGAGTGGATATGAATGTGTTGAGGTGGTTTGGCCATGTTGAGAGAATGGAAAGTGGCTGTCTGCTAAAGAAGGTGATGAATGCAAGAGTTGATGGGAGAAGTACAAGAGGAAGGCCAAGGTTTGGGTGGATGGATGGTGTAAAGAAAGCTCTGGGTGATAGGAGGATAGATGTGAGAGAGGCAAGAGAGCGTGCTAGAAATAGGAATGAATGGCGAGCGATTGTGACGCAGTTCCGGTAGGCCCTGCTGCTTCCTCCGATGCCTTAGATGACCGCGGAGGTAGCAGCAGTAGGGGACTCAGCAGTATGAAGCTTCATCTGTGGTGGAAAATGTGGAAGGTTGGGCTCCGGCACCCTAGCAGTACCAGCTGAACTCGGCTGAGTCCCTGGTTAGGCTGGAGGAACGTAGAAAGTAGAGGTCCCCTTTTTTGTTTTGTTTCTTGTTGATGTCGGCTACCCCCCAAAATTGGGGGAAGTGCCTTGGTATATGGATGGATGGGTTATTGTTATTGTTATTGTTGTTGTTGTTGTTGTTGTTGTTGTTATCATAATTATCATTATTATTATTAATACTACTACTACCACTACTACTACTACTACTACTTGCCAAGCTACAACCCTAGTTGGAAAAGCAGGATGCTATAACCCCAAGGGCTCCAACAGGGAAAATAGCCCAGTGAGGCAAGGTAACAAGTAGAACAATGGTTTGATTCTGGAGCGCCCTTCTCCTAGAAGAGCTGCTTACCATACCTAAAGAGTCTTTTCCACCCTTACCAAGAGGAAAGTGGCCACTAAACAAATAGAGTGCAGTAGTTAGTTAACCCCTTGGATGAAGAAGAATTGTTTGGTAATTTCAGTGTTGTAAGGTGTATGAGGACAGAGGAGAATCTGTAAATAGGCCAGGCTATTCGGTGTATGCGTAGGCAAAGGGAAGGTGAACCGTAACCAGAGAGAAAGATCCAATACAGTACTGTCTGGCCAGTCAAAGGACCACATAACTGGTATATCAACGAGTGTCTGGTGCCATGGTCAACCTACTACCTCCTAATTGTAATGCTTCATCAAATTGACGGTTTGTGTGTGTGTGTGTGTGCGTGTGTGCACATTTCTTACTACTATAATCAGAAGAAATTTCACCCTTACCCATCTAGGTTGAAATACAGCATATGCCGGTCATAGCTGAGGCGCATGGATTTTGAAATGGTCAACCACTCAAGTTTCATATGTTCTAGCACTGTCCGATTCAGCCATATATCTCTGTAGTTCCCCGAGTGGAGGTGCACGAATCCATTGAGTTTGCTCAACCTGAAGAAACAGATTAGTTTGTAATTAGTAACAATAGAGTATTTCAGCAACATTTTCATCGGGATACTATCTCCGGTAAAATCAAGGTCACAAGGGAAATTCTAAATAGTTCAATGCAATTCAAAACATGAGTATCTACTTGAAGATGGAATTCTCAAGGAAATAAGACAAACATAAATACATTATTTATAAAGACTATATCTAGGACAAACAAATAAAAGAAATCGATATTTTGTCTAATTTCTCGGTAAATAAATCCTCAATTTGAAACATTTAAAGGTTTAAAGGCCACTCATGAATGACAGAGGCAAGGGACAGTGACATTGCCTTAGCAAGCAAGACAGTGCCCTAGAGACTTACCATATATTATATGATCAGCGCCCAAGGCGACAATGCCCTAGAGATTTACCATATATTAAACGATCAGCGCCCAAGGCCCCTCTCCACCCATGCTAGGACCAGGGAGGGCCAGGCAATGGCTGCTGATAACTCAGTAGATAGTCCTATAGGCTCCCTCATACTCCCAACCTTAGCACATAAGGATGGTAAGGTTGCAGACACTAATGGCGCTAACGAGTCTGAGTGGGACTCGAACCCACAACTGGCAACCATCAGGCAGAGACGTTACCAATCAGGCCACATCAACCCAAAAGTTCATCTTATGTATAAGATGTCTACAAAACTAATCAGTAATAAACAGGGAAGGATTAAACCAAATGGAATCCACACTGATATGTTCATAAAACAATCTTAAGAAATAAGCTCTCTTTTTTTTTTGCGGGACTTTTACATCATAAATTGTTCATAGACAATCATATGAAAAGGAATAATAAAAAGATAATTTGTAACTAAATTAATTCCACGAATAAGGACATAGTTTAGCGTGATTTAAGTGACGATTAAGAATAAAGTATTTCAAAGGTAAAGTGTCTGTGACATTAAAGATCAGTTTGCAAAGAATTTTTTTTTTTTAGTTGTTTGTGGTACGAGAAATGCTCTTCAAAATAGTTAATATTCAAATAAAAAGGACTCCAAATAACGCAAGACGCATATCTCCAGTCAGCCCCATATAAAAAGGAAAAACCCTAATGCAAAATAGTTAACCCAGCCACTGAGGGGTGGGAAGGGGAGTGGGGGTGCAAGCCAGCCTCAACTTGGTGCCGGTCCCAAGCCCGGGTAAATGGGGAGGGTTGGCGGCAGGAAAGGCATCCGGTTATGAAAAATTTGCCAAAACGAATATGGACAGTGAATATTATCAGAATAGAATTAATGCTAGATGGAGAAAGCTGGCCAGAAACATCAACCCCACATAGAAGTGGGAAAAGATGCAGACAAAGAAGAAGAAGAATGCAGAATAGTTCTCAAGTGAAAGAGTTAGCAAGGATAAGTGTCGTGATAAAAACATTCTAAACCGAAGATTTTCTTTTGCTAAAGAAGATATCTACACGATATGAGTATCTTAAAGATACGTATTTATGATATAATGTTAGTTACTGAAACTAAGATCAATAGGCATAATTGGCAGATTCAGAGAATTGCATATTACTATGTAAGTTAGTAGACAGGGTAATGGCCACAATGAAATCTATGGACCAAAAATCCAAACATATAACGGATAAATAAGTATTCTTATAAGGAATTTGATAGACCCAATCCACCCATTGAATAAATTTGCCAGCTGAAATAGACTGATAACGAAAAAAAGGGAGAAATTATATCAGATAAGGCTGGTCTTGAAACTGGAACTTATAAAAGCAAACATAAGTCTCTGTGATCTTAAGTACGTTGATGTCATTGTATTACCCTACATAAATAGAGAAAAAATGTAAATACCGTAGCATTGAATTATTTGGTCAGAGTGGGGAGTAAAGCAAGACTTGCCATTAACAAAAGCCAAATTGGTTTGATAAACACAGTGACAAGAAAGGTTAGTAGATTTAAATATTCATTTATGATAATCTCAAGGAGCATAAAATATAAATATTGATGATAGCAAGAGAAAAACTGATCAGGCACAGAAATTGATACACTTGATGTGTAATATGGCATTCTGATGATAAACAGTGATGTTTATTAACTTATGTTTACGATTAAACTAACATTGACATACGGATCTATT
>NC_090740.1:129850533-129860533 GCF_036898095.1 Palaemon carinicauda | reverse complement strand
TCTCTTATAGTTTCATTTCTCGTCCTGTCCCGCCATTTAACTCCCAATATTCTTCTGAGAGTTTTGTTCTCAAACCTACAAAATCTGTTGGATACTGTTTCATTGTTATACCACAACTCATGTCCGTTCAGTAACACCGATCTCACTAAACTGATATATAGCCTTATTTCTATACGTAATTTCAGACAATTTGATTTCCAAGCCTTACTAAACCTAGCCATTGTCTGATTTTTTTTCCAATCTTTCATTAAATTCAAATTCTAAAGATCATAGTTCCTAAATACTTAAATGATTATACCTCATTAATCTTTTCTCCTTCCAATGATATTTCATCTTTATATATATATATATATATATATATATATATATATATATATATATATATATATATATATATATATATATATGTATATGTATATGTATATGTGTGTGTGTGCGTGTGTGTGTGTGATTAAGTTGGGGAATGATCTTCCAAATCGAGTAACTGAATCGGTGGAATTTCAAAAATTCAAACTTGCAGGGTATATTTTTATGCTGAATAGGCTGACATAAGTCTCTTTAAATACTTTATTTATGAAATATCTACTCTAATGTTGTTACTGTTCTTAAAACATGTTTTAATTGTTCATTACTTCTCTTGCAGTTTATTTATTTTCCTATGTTACTATCATCACTGGGCTATTTTTGATACTACTACTACTACTACTACTACTACTACTACTACTACTACTACTACTACTACTACTACTACTACTACTACTAATAATAATAATAATAATAATAATAATGTACCTCTTTTTTCATGGATGTAAATGACGAGGCGAATTAGGGAAAAAATAAAATTGAGATGCTTTAAATCATCATCATCATGATCACCATCATCATCATGATTTTCATTATCATCATCTCCTCCTACGCCTATTAACGCACTGAGCCTCGGTTAGATTTCGCCAGTCATCTCTATCTTGAGCTTTTAAATCAATACTTCCTCATTCATCATCTCCTACTTCGCGCTTCATAGTCCTCAGCCACGTAGGTCTGGGTCTTCCAACTCTACTAGTGCCTTGTGGAGCCTAGTTGAAAGTTTGGTGAACTAATTTATCTTGCTTTATAAAGAGATGTTGATATATCATTTTGTTTTAGTGATATATTTTATACGTTGTTGAACTTTGATAAATCAGCTTTTTAATGATAGTTAATTTTCATTGCTCAATCAACTGGAAAAATAAGATTTGCAAAGATTTTCGTATTTTTTTAATTTTTTTTGTTTTTGCAGTATGTTTCGTCTGATTCATAAGTAGCTATCTCTTCATATTAGGATATTTTTTGTGATTAATTTTGGAGAAAAATTGCTTTTAATTTATCGTAATAAAGCAAATCAGCAATGCCATGACTTGCTATTAAAGAATTATTTGCCTAGAATAGAATATACAGTATGTCATTTCTTTAACAATATTAAACTATGACAAGCTACCTTTTCAGAGATATGTAGCATATTGATAGTTATTTTTCTACCAGTGTGTAGTATAGCTTATTACTGCATTATTTTGACATTATGGGTACAATAATGTGAACCAGTTTCATTATAGGCCTCGATTTCTTCAAAGAAAAAAGTTCAGGTTTTACCTTCGTAACTTTTAAGTTTCCAGCAAATTTTTTGGAAAGAAGATACTATAGTCCATTTCTTTTATCGAGGCAGATTTGCACCAACTCGCAGCGGTGCCCTTTTAGCTCGGAAAAGTTTCCTGATCGCTGATTGGTTAGAATTATCTCGTCCAACCAATCAGCTATCAGGAAACTTTTCCGAGCTAAAAGGGCACCGCTGCGAGTCGGTGCAAATCTGCATCGCTAAAAGAAATTGACTATAACTGTAATCTCTTGCCCTTATTGGTTGCAAAGTACCTCAGTTGACCAACTATCAGGTGTCTAATTCACTGTTTTAAGCTATTCGAGGTACACAGATACAGTAGGGCTACTTAAAAATATTCTCGTTCAAGATTCGAATCCTACTCTGTCCCAGGCTAACTTTAGAGAAAAAGATTCCGTTTTTAGAGAAAAGGACTCCACGAAGAATTTCCTTTCCGGTTTGTAAAATTGAACCATTGTTCTCTAGTCTTGGGTAGTGTCATGACCTCTGTACCATGGTCTCCCACTGTCTTGGGGTAGAGTTCGTTTGCTTGAGGGTACACTCGGGCATACTATCATGATATCTTATTTCTCTTCCTCTTGTTTTGTTATGTTTTGAATGTTACTGTTCTTAAAACGTTTTATTTTTCCCTTCTTCTTTTCCTCACTGGGCTATGTTTCTCTGTTGGAGCCCCCTGGGCTTATAGCATCCTGCTTTTCCAATTAGGGCTATAGCCAAGCTTGTAATAATAATAATAATAATAATAATAATAATAATAATAATAATAATAATAATGGAATTGTTAGTCCTACACAGCAGAGGAGCTGCTAGGCCTAGAATGCAGTACGATATAACAGATTTTTTTTTTTTTTTTTTTTTTTTTTTTTTTTTTTTTTTTTTTTTTTTTTTTTTTTTTTTTAAGCAGGAGCACAAGCTTAATGACTACCAGACTACAGGAGACAGATTTATAAAGCCGAGGTAAAAGGCTTGACACCTGGTTTGAAACACATTTTTGCATATTTAATGAAATTTCAGGAACTATTTTATTTCCTACTTGAAACAGATACGTGTCATACAATAGTTAACGATAACTGAATGAGCAAATTTCAATGTTTTAGACACGACATTGTCAATCGGTTCCTTTCATGTAACAACAGACTACACTGATCTATCTTGGATTTGCCAATGGCGTAACTGTAAGCCTACCTACTGAAATTTCCTTTGAAGGGTTTTCTCATAAGGAGGTTTTAACATGGAAATCATAATTGTCGATAAACCTAAACAGCTCGGGCATAATAGGGGATGAAAAGTCTTAAAATCCATTAGAAGACACTTACTCTATCAAAAGTCCAATCATTGTACTTGACCCACATTTTGGAACACGGTTATAAATAAGAAGCCGAGGATGGAGTGGAACTGCAGATACAAATTTTGAGACGTCTAAGCTCTTGGTTTTCAAAGAAATTTGTACTTCTCTCTTCGCTTGAAATTTTCGACCTGTAATCCACGAAGAAAAGGAATTAGCGTATCAGAGGCAACATAACTTGTTGAAAATTATATTAGAGCACTTAGAATTCATATAGGAGTGAGTGGGAATATCTATTGTTACAGAATAACCCAGTGAAATTTGTGTTTTACTATACGATTCTTAGTCAAGGGGGTTAACATAACGCAGTTGTGGAATTGTCTATTATTGGTATTTGGAGTATTAGACATCATAACAGCATTCAAAAGTCAAAATTTTATCTTCCCACACATAAACGGGACAATTTTGTCTTTTTACCATTTTAGAAATTGGAAGGGTACGAGAAATGAAAACAATTAATACTTGTTATTTTATTACTTTAGTTCTTTACGAAATCTTGCTGGGTGGAATAACTGAACTAATTGTAATTTTGAAGAAAAACGTTTTGAAACTCGCTATTCTTTTGTTGTTAAGGAAACCCTTGCTGTTTGCCTAAAATATGAGCCATTGTTTATGCTAAAACAAAGTTATAATTAATGAAAACAAATTGGGAGCAGGATGGGAGGAGGAAACTTGAAATAAAATATATGCGTTAAGTCAAATATCTCTCTTGAAATAAAAACTGCTGCAGTTAGCCAAAAGTAGATGTAGGCCTATAGAAGTTTGACGCAAAGATATCACCACGATGAAATGAACTTTTAACTACAAAATGATTATAAAAAAATAAAGAAATAGAGGGAGAGATTGAGATAGAAAATAAATGGACTAATATATAGAATCAGAAACAGATCAAGTTAAAATGAGAAGACTAAGAGAAAAATCTAGATAAGTGATGCAAAATAAAGAAAACATAGACGCAGGTGGTAGAGATGTGCGGAGAAGTAAATGACTAGCAAGCATAACTCCTCTCAGTTTCCTCAAGTATTTATCCAGTAAAGGAGAATTCTAAAATATAATTAGTGTCTATATATTAACAGGTATTTCAGGAACGACTACACGGAATCTGATGCAAGTAATCATATCAAAGAAAAGTAGATGGATTTACAATTTTAGAATGAAGTAGTGGAACAGTTTTAGGTGTGAGAAAGATAAGAGAATCACTACGAAAATAGCGGAGATGATATGAAATGAAGTTAATTGTTCAGTAACCATCTTAAAAATCAACGAAAGTTTGTGAAGTTCCAAACCCATCATAGATAGAGAGGATATATAATAACGAAATTTAATATTTTAAACAACACTAAAGCAACGTAAATATTGAGGTTCATAGGAAGGAATAAGAGGATTTTGGTGACTGAAAAGAATCATAGATATATCGGAGAAAGAAATGTAAGAGATTATTTGGAATAGTATAATCAACGAGAAAAAAAAAATAAAAAAAGTTGGCTGATAACTGCAGAGTTTTATTGTAAGACGGATAAGATAACATTGATTAAAAAATAATAAATTGTAGTAATAGCCCTCCATTATGATGGCAAACAAAGAAAAGGCTACATTTTGAACTCCATACAATAATGAAATTTACATATATATATATATATATATATATATATATATATATATATATATATATATATATATAGATGTATATATAGATGTATATATATGTATATATAATATATATATATATATATATATATATATATATATATATATATATATATATATATATATATATATAATATAATATAATATAATATAATATAACGCATAATTATTCTTCTTGCTTACAATTATTAAAATTCGTTATCAATTCAACAGCATCCAAGTTTCTTCCCTTGTAAGCTACACTTCTTTACCCTAGTATTTTTTGTTTCATGTTTGAAAATTATTTTCTCTAGACACTTGTGGTAATCAAAGAACATAAAATATTTTCTATTACTCTGTGATCCCAACATCATCATCATCATAATAATGATGATCATAATCATAATAATTATGATTCTATTAACGTTTAAAATATAAAAATACTAGAAACTTATCTTTGATAGACAAACCTGTTTTAGCCTGATAGTTCTGCAAGAAAATCAAGAAGACGAGCCACAGAAAAATGCTGGCCAAAGCCACTAACATTCTTCGAGGTTCGTAGATTTTCCGATACATGTGGTGCAGTCGACGTCAGCTATTTCTTGAAAATCCTTGATTCTTCGACGTATTTTCTTAACAGCCACTGTCAGTGACCAAAGCTTCCCCCAGCATTGTACAGAAGAAGGAACATGACTGCATTAATCATACGCCAAGCTCGGCAGGGAAAAGGCGAGACGCTAACAAAAGAAATGTTCTTGTTACTATATTTAGCAACCGGCAACGTCATCTGATTTGACTCCAGCTTTGAGCTTCAGGTTTTTAAGTTTATGTTTCCTCTTTCATTAACTAGTCCCGCTATCCGGTTTTGATAATAAATGATTCACTTCTCGATATATGTATTTTATCAATTACAGGGATATTAGAGACTGAATTAAATGTAAAACGAACAAATGTATTAGATAACCACTGAAAGTGTAACCGCCTCATTGACAAGTAAATCTTATTATTATTATTATTATTATTATTATTATTATTATTATTATTATTATTATTATTATTATTATTATTAGCCAAGCTACAACCCTAGTTGGAAAAGCAAGATGCTATAAGCCCAAGGGCTCCAATGGGGAAAAATAGCCCAGTGAGGAAAGGAAATAAGGAAATAAATAAATGATGAGAATAAATTTACAATAAATCATTCTAAAAACAGTAACAACGTCAAAACAGATAAGTCCTATATAAACTATCAACAACGTCAGAAACAGATATGTCATGTATAAACTATAGAAAGACTCATGTCAGCCTGGTCAACATTTAGCTTTACATCGAATAAAATCTTGTACTTGCCAATCTGTATGATTGCTTCTAATACAGCTCCGATCTGCAAAGTTTATGGTTTTTCAACACATATTTAAGCTCTCATAGCTGATGGCCATATATGATTTTACTGCGTTTAATATTCGCTTTGGGGTTGTTTACACTAAATTGAGATTCCACTATGCAAGCAAAGATTCAGTTTGAATAAACGAAGTTTGATATCTTTTCGTTTTTCTTTTACGGATGATACAACCGTCCGATAATTTCGAATACTGTATCACTTGAAGACTGATTTACAACGCCATAGCCTCCAAACTTTTTTTTCAGTATAAGGGTCATATTTTGTATCTTTAACATATTTCAATAATAAAAAATTAAACTTTTGAGAAATTAATAAAATTTTCACCGATTACTTTTATTGAACAAACAATCGAATAGTCTTACAAATTAGAATTAGATGAGAAAAGATGGATTCATGGAAATAGTTTAGCCGATATATTAAAAATATGGAATATAAATGTAGTAATTTTAGGAAACAATACATAAGTAACGTAACCAAGATTCCTCAATAAAACAAAACAAACTAGAAAAGCACTCTGAGAGTGCAGACCTCCACTGCGACAACTTATTTCAAGGGTTAATTCGGTCGACCTCTTTTGCTCTATCTTGACCTTTGACCTAGAACTTCCAAAATTGAATCACTTACATGTCTCAATATATATATATATATATATATATATATATATATATATATATATATATATATATATATATATGTATATATATACATATATATATATATATATATACATATATATATATATATATATATATATATATATATATATATATATATATATATGTATATATATATATATGTATGTATATATATATATATATATATATATATATATACATATATATATATATATATATATATATATATATATATATATATATATATATAAATCCCTAAACGTTTCACTACTCTATGAGATAAAATTGTGTTTAGGAAGTTGTTCACAAACAAACGGACAAACAGGGGTGAAAACAGAACCTCCTCCTAACTTCGTTGGCGGAGGTAATAAATCCAGAGCGAGCAATAGAAATAAAAAGAATAATTGAGCTGCTTTTTTTTTTCTTTTCTTTTTTATTTAATTCCAGTAACTGGAATATTCGATTCTAGCCAATGTATTAAGATTTTTTTTTTCTTTATAAGATTAAAAAGGAGTAAGGGTGATACTTTTTCATTGTCAAATCATCGCTGGACTGGGCTTTTAAGCTTAACAATCAAAATATACTAGATATGAAATCCTCCTCAGACTTGAGTTATCATATGATTTCGAAGTGTTTGTTCTCAAAGGTACGTTCCACCGAAAGCTGAATCCATAAATAAATCCACTATATGAATATTGAATAAATTGCAACATTTGATCATATCAGTTCTCTTTCACCCGATTGGTTCCTTCGAAACGCATTTTGGGAGTCTCTCTCTCTCTCTCTCTCTCTCTCTCTCTCTCTCTCTCTCTCTGTCAAGCTTGTTGTATGAAATGCCGTAGCTTCTCATACTCATGATATTCAGCGAAAGGTAATTGTTTACATATTAAAGAAACATCGTCAAAAAATAAAAAAAATATATTCAAAAGTGGGGATACCTTAAAACGTGGTGAATGGCTTTATATATCACCACAATCAGTAAAGTTAAACTAGTCAGGGCCACCCATACTAGGTTGGTTTGTTATAAGCGATCAGACTAAAGTCTCTCACCATCAACAATCTGTAGTAGCCACCGTGATGATGAAAATTAGCCAAACCCCAGATATGAAGAACAACATGTCTGAGGCCTTTGTCCTGCAATGGACTAGAAACGGCTGCCTTCGCCGTTGTATATACAGTACGTATGCCTACGACCCACCACATGAACGTGCCTTGTCTTAAAATAGCAACAGATCGATGTGGTAATGTTCGTGACAGGTAAACGCCAGACTAGGGTTCGAGTCCTGCTCAAACTATTTAGTTTCTTTGGTCGCTGCAACCTCACCATCCTTAAAAGCTAAGGATGGGGGATTTTGGGGAGCCTATAGGTCTATGTGCCGAGTCATCAGCAGCCATTGCCTAGCCCTCCTTAGTCCTAACTTGGGTGGAGAAGGGGCTTGGGCGCTGATCATATGTATATATGGTCAGTCTCTAGGGCATTGTCCTGCTCGATAGGGAAATGTCACTGTCCCTTGCCTCTGCCATTCATAAGTGACTTTTAAACCTTAATCAGAAATGGAAATGCAGAGAATAAGCGCTTTCGTGTTTCGTATCTCACCACCTCAAAAACTTGCGTAATGATCTTCCTAATCGGGTAGCTGAATCGGTAGAACCTCAAAAGTTCAAACTCGCAGGAAATGTTTTTATGTTGAGCAGGCTGACATAAGTCCTTTTATAGTTTATATATCAAATATCTGTTTTAATGCTGCTAATAATTTTGAAATGTTTTATTTTAATTTTTCATTACTTCTTATATCGTTTATTTATTTCCTTATTTCCTTTCCTCACTGAGCTATTTTTCCCTGTTGGAGCCCTTAGGCTTACAGCATCTTGCTTTTCCAACTAGTAATAATAATAATAATAATAATAATAATAATAATACAGTTTTGCGATATCATAGAATATAAAATAGGAAAGTTGAGGAGTCATGGTCACCGATCTGCAAAAAATTATATTCTTCTGTCTCTACATCAGGCTGCACCTTAATCTTACTGTATCAGGGAACAAAGGAATTCTAGTTTTCCTGGAATGGATATAAACATGCGTTTACTCACTCCTTCGGCTTTACCTTTTTTTTTTCTTTCTTTTTTTTACTAAGTCGAGAATTAAATGAAATAAGTGTTATGAAACAGTACGGTCGCTTCAAGTTAGCAATGACGGAAAATATTTTTCACACTGATTTTTTTTTCTATCCCCGATACATTATAAACTTTCTAAAATCGGGTAGTTGAGTCAGTAGAACTTCAAAAGTTCAAACTTGCAGCAAATGTTTTCATGTTGAACAGGCTGACATAAGTCTCTTTCAGTCTTTATATTAATTATCTGTTTTAATGTTAATATTCTTTTAAATATTTTTTTTTTTTTTCATTACATCTGATATCGTTTATTTATTTCCTTATTTCCTTTCCTCACTGGGCTATTTTTCCATGTTGGAGCCCTTGGGGTTATAGCATCTTGCTTTTCTAACTAGGGTTGTCAGCTTAGCTCGTAATAATAATAATAATAATAATAATAATAATAATAATAATAATAATAATAATAATAATAATAAGGGTTACAGAAATTACTTAATACAATGTCCAGTTATTCCAAGAAAGTAGTTTTTTTTCTTTAATATTTTTTTTAAATCAAACATTCACGGCAGGATCAATAACCCCCTCATGCTTAAGGACAAAAGGACCTAAAAAATGAACCCGGAAAACGGGAAATATAAAGTGGGAAGGACCTTGATCCTGAGTTCAGATTCTTTGTCTTCAAAATAATGGACGCCCATGAGCTATTATTATTATTATTATTATTATTATTATTATTATTATTATTATTATTATTACTTGCTAAGCTACAACCCCAGTTGGAAAAGCAGGATGCCCCAACAGGGAAAATAGCCCAGTGAGGAAAGGAAACAAGAAAAAATAAAGTATAATAAGAACAGTAACAGCTTTAAAATAAATATTTTCTATATCATCATCATCACCATCATTATCATCTCCTCCTACGCCTATTGACGCAAAGGGCCTCGGTTAGATTTCACCAGTCGCCTCTATCTTGAGCTGTTAATTGCGTGGCCCTCCTTGGTCCTAGCTTGGGTGGAAAGGAGTCTTGGGTGCTGATTATATATAATATGGTCAGTCTTTAGGGCATTGTCCTGCTTGATAGTTAAATGCATCTACTGTTTTTTTTTTCTAAAGTTAATGTAAGGAAACTTTTAATGGCGCATAAAGGAAAGTTCTCATGGAAGGCAAAATTCGTTATAAATATCTTTGTCTAGAACTTTTAAAACGTCTTGTGTTAATGTTTCTTTTTTTAAG
>NC_090740.1:129800533-129845533 GCF_036898095.1 Palaemon carinicauda | reverse complement strand
GGATAGATTGTGTGTGGCTTATTGTCAGTGCTGAAAAAGTATGTTTCTAATCTGAAAATATGAACTCTTATATAAAGGTAAAAACAATTTCAGTCATCGTTTGATGTAAAGTAGTTGTTAGTTTCCTTACTTTAAGTTGAAGAAGAGCCGCTGCCAATTAGTCAATGAGTAACTTTCTATTAAGTGTTTCACTCTGTCTCCCGCGTGTCCGTGTTTTGAATTAACGCATTTTTCCCCAGATTAAGTTAAGTATTTGTTCATATATATATATATATATATATATATATATATATATATATATATATATATATATATATATATATATATATATATATATATGGTAGGTGTGTAGTTGCTTGGGATAGATGTAAACTTTCTCTTAACTTGTCAAATCGATTTTAGGTTTTAGTTATGAGGAAAATGTGTATCTTTGTCTGAAATACGATATTGTATTGTGAATTAAGTTTTATTAATGTTACCTTGTCCGGTAGCCGGGAGTTAATCCAGTTGGAAGCAATTCTAAGATTGAGATTAGTCTTAGGGTAAGCTAAGGATAGGCCGTCGAATTGAGGTTCTAAGGGTGGTAAAGTTGTATTGTATTACAGGGTGTGATTTCGAACAGAAAATATATGTTTCGGTTTGACCCACTTGTAAGCAAGTCGATACGGGGGTTAGTTTGTAGCGCTACGGCCAAGCGTCCTAATTTGCTTATTATCGCTCCGACTGTTATCTTGTATAGAATAAAAACGTTTGGAAATGGTCTACGGATTTTAAATATTTTGTGTAAGGGGGGGTCCGCTGCGCCCCCCGGGGTAAGGACACGGCTTTTAGCATAGGTTAGGTGGGTTTTTTAAGTTAGCTTCTCCCGTCGTACTCATAGGTAAGGAAACTGTTGTGTAAGGGGGGGGGGGCGAAGCCCCTCTGGGTAAGGATACGGCTTTTAGCATAGGTTAAGTGGGTTTTTTAAGTTAGCTTCTCCCACCAAAATAGTTTTTAGAACGACGGCCACAGTTCAGATTATTCCCGTTTTCTACGGGATCTGGCCGTCACCCTACAAAGGCTCCGATACGGGTACGGCTCCAAGGTTAGGTTAGGTGAGGAAACTCTTGGTTTGGTGGTGTTTGTTTATATTTCAAATGTGCGGTTTTATTATAGTTACGGACGGAAAAGCTTTTCTACCAAGAAACAGGTGCTTCCTTTTGGAAAGAAAAGACCGTTTTCATTGAGAGTGAATGACGCTTATTTTCACTGCAAATAAAAACTTGGTTATCTAAGAAATAATAATCCAGGTGGTTAGCGAGCGCAACTCAGTATGCACCCCTTTCCAGTGTATAGGAGCTTGATATTTTTCTTTTCGACGAGCGAAGCGACCGCACGGTGGAGCAAAACCCATTAGATTTCTTAAAAATATCCCCATTCTTAGATGGTCTAATGGGTTTTGGTTTGTTTGCTGTCGAAATGAAGGTCAAATATAGTGAAAGTACATTTTGTTCCGTAACCGAAATACAAACCACATTATTTACAAAGGGTATTACTTTTAGCGTAGCTGAAATGGCGAGCCATTAGAATTTAACGAGGGTGTATTACCCCCGCGCTAGTTAGCGGGGGGTTAGGGGAGTGGTAGCTAGCTACCCCTCCTCCCCCTCACACACAGGTGAATACTCACTTTTCACTTTTGGCTCGGACTGTGACAGACGTCTCTGTCTTGGTCCTCGCTTGGCAGCCATTGTCTGTTTTGTCTTTACTTAATCGCTTACTTTTCATTTACTCATATATATGTAAGCATGTTTTCATGTTTGTATATATATTTGAGTATAGAAATAAGTAAGTTTCCTTTTCAGATGTGTGTGTGTAGTGTACGATATCTACATGGAGGCCTCGGCAGTTAGGCCACCACGGCGTATTTTATGGGTGGCGATCGAGTTTGACTTATGTCTTTCTCTCTCTCTCTCTCTTGAGGTCGTTCACCCTTTTACTACGTGTTACTACGCCCTTGTAGCCTAGCTTCCTTTCCGTGTGGGGGGTTGCTACGCCGTACGTTTGTATCAATTGGTTATGAATCTAATTGTAGTTGTTTTTTGTTTTTCAGCTTGTAGAACGATTCCTTTCGGGGTTTTCGTTCTTTCTTTAGTGTTCATTCATTTTTAAATTACATAATTACATAGTTACATAATTATAATTGTTATAATTCTGTTTTGGTTACAGCTCTCCTTCCGCGAGTGTAAGTGGTTGTGAGGGCACATGCCTGTTGTGTAATTCTTGTTCCTTTCCCTCGGGATTCCTCTTCGGAGCCTTCCCGGGGGAATGAATGTGTACTAATATTATTTGTTTTATTTTTTTACAGTTACCGATCTAGTTCGTTTCTGTAATATAGCAACGGTGTGAGCTGTCTGGTTGAGTCCTGGGGATTCGGCTGTTGCTGCCTCCCCCCTTGTATTTTCGTCAGGGGCGTGTCTCCTTCTACTGGTAGTACTCCCGTGTCGACAGACAGCTCTCCAGTTCATTTTAGAACAGTCAGGAGGCTTGCCTCCTTGGGCGGATAACTTTCCTTCCGAGGGAAGTTTTTCCTGTCCAGGCTTGAGTTTTTCCCCTTTTGGGGGGTTCTTCTCTTGCCTTTTTTTCGTGCGACTATGCTCTTGGTGCGGAGCGGTCGCACCTGCAGTTTCGCTCAAGGGGCTGGGCAACTGCAGGAGCTCCTCTTCGGAGGATTGCTCCTTTTAGGTCACTGGCTGACCAGTCTCTTCCACGAAGTGTTTCTCTTTCGTTCGCGAGAGAGTACACTCATAGAGACTCCTCTTCGGAGGTTTCTTCTGTTGCTGTTGCTGTTGGCCTCCCTCGCCGTAAGGCCCACCGTCCGCCTCGTCGTAAGGGCCTCTCATCTCCCTATAAGGGTGCTTGAGGCGCCTTTTTGGATCTCCGTTTGCAGCCTACAACTCCTTTTTCTCGATCTTCCGCCTTGGTGCAGATGGACAGCAGTCTGATCTCGTCTTCCGACGGGCAACAGTCTTCCCGACGGACAACGGTCTGCCCGACGGACAGCGGTCTTCCGACGGACATCAGTCTTCCGGCGGACAACGATCCCTTCGGGGCAAAGGGTTGCCCCCACGAGGGTTCTTCCCTTGCGTGTCAGGGTTTCCCTGCGCGCCCTTCTGCTCATCAGCGCTCTCCGGTTCGTCAGCGCTTTCAAGATGATCTTCCCTGCGGTTCCTATTGGTTTCTGTTACGCGCCCTGTGCGCCCACGTTTGCCCTCGCGATCTAGAACTTCGGTTCAGGTCAGGGTCAAGGACTCTTCTTCTTTGCGCAGGCTTCCACGCGTAGCCTTCTGCTCGTCAGCGATCATCAGCTCGTCAGCGATCATCAGCTCGCCAGCGATCATCAGCTCGTCAGCGATCATCAGCCCGCCAGCGATCATCAGCTCGCCAGCGATCATCAGCTCGCCAGCGATCTCCGGATCGCCCACGTGTGTTACAGCCGGCACGCCAACGTTCTCCAACACTTCTGAAGGAACATGGTTCGCCAGCTACTAGCTCACCTGCGCATGCTGATCGCCATCGCGCGACCCTCAACTGCGGATGCTGATCGCCATCGCGCGACCCTCAACTGCGGATGCTGATCGCCATCGCGCGACCCTCAACTGCGGATGCTGATCGCCATCGCGCGACCCTCAACTGCGGATGCTGATCGCCATCGCGCGACCCTCAAATGCGGATGCTGATCGCCATCGCGCGACCCTCATCGGCGGATGCTGATCGCCATCGCGCGACCCTCACCGGCGGATGCTGATCACCATCGCACGACCCTCAACGGCGGATGCTGATCGCCATCGCGCGACCGCACACCTGCGGATGCTGATCACCATCGCTCAACCCTGCGCATGCTGATCACCATCGCGCGACCCTCAACTGCGTATGCTGTTCGCCATCACGTGATCGCCCACCTGCAGATGCTGTTCGCCATCGCGCGACCGCCAACCTGCGTATGCTGATCGCCATCGCGCGACCCTGGCATGCTGATCACCATCACGCGACCCTGCGCATACTGATCGCGATCGCTCACCTTCGCATACTGCTCGGCAACGCATGATCGCTCACCTGCGCATACTCTCACCTGCGCATACTGCTCGACCATCGCGTCGGCATAACACAACGCGCCATCGCCAACCTGCGCGTTAGCGCTCACCAGCTCACCACCGATCGCTTGTTGATCCATATCGCCAGCGGTCCTCCTCGCCCACGCGGCAGCGCGTTTCCCGCCATCGCGCTAACGCTTGCGTTCGCCGCCTCGGACTCGCTCTCATCCACCTGCCCACCCTCGCGACTGCTCGCCTGCGCGCCCGCGCGACCGCTCGCCCGCGCGACCGCTCGCCCGCGCGACCGCTCGCCCGCGCGACCGCTCGCCCGCGCGACCGCTCGCCCGCGCGACCGCTCGCCCGCGCGACCGCGCGCCCGCGCGACCGCGCGACCGCTCGCCCGCGCGACCGCTCGCCCGCGCAAACGCGCGACCGCGCAACCGCGCAACCGCGCGACCGCTCGCCCGTGCAACCGCGCGACCACGTGCCTGCACGTCTACGCTCATGCTCTCCAATGTTCGCCCACGCGCGAACCAACGGTTTTTTTTTTTTTTTTTTTTTTTTTTTTTTTCTTCTCCATCGCGCAGACGGATGGTGTTCCGTCGCGCGAACCTACAGTGTTTCTTCGCACAAATGTCGGCTTATTTCTTGCAGTATTCATTGCTCGTCTATGGGTTATCGCTCGCCGACCACCAGGAATTCCCGTCACGCGAGCTCCAGGGTAATTGCGACCACGATTCCCAATGGGGTGTTCGCAGCATGACCAGCCTGGCGAGTTCTTCTGGAGCGTATTTCCAGAACACTGTCTCACCCCGTAAACACAGAGCATGGCACTTGCAAGAATAGGAGAAACTTAAGGGAGATCTGAGCAACACTCTATTCCTGAACCTGGGTTAGCCCTTCCCCGTCATTCCCTGGAAGGATTTTTGGCGAAGGGGCTTTCCGTTCGAGATTTCTCCATCGGACAAGGGGTGACTGCTTACCTCGTCCTCTGGGAGCTTACCAGGTTCTTTCCCTCCTCGGTTACGGCCCGAGGTTTGGTTCAAGGAAGCTACAGGAAGATCAAGGGTACTTTCCTCCTCTCGAGCTCAGGCACCTTGGCCTTTCGTCGTTAAGTATCTAATTTGCGGACAAGCTCGATGTTGTACCATCTGGACGCGCTGACTGAGGGCTTCCTTCGGGTGTCTCATCTGTGGAGGTCGACGACCTCAGACACCCTTCCATCCTTGAGAAGAGTTTGTTTGTGCCCAAGGACAGAGACTTAGACAGCTGCTGTGCGGAGTAAATCGACTTCCGGTTTCACTCCTCCAAGGCGCTTTCTTCCAGACTCTGCAGGGCTCCAGCGCCCTTTTCTTTCAACCACGTCGGCCTAAGTTATCGGCTACGACAACTGGGACAAGGTGTCCAATTGCAGTTTCCTCCTGTCAGGAACAGATGGCACGGGAGACTCCCCCGGGGGGGGCATAGCCCTAAAAGGAGTTCACGAACTCTAGGATTGCCGGTTTTTCGCTGGGAGGATGCTTAAGGTTACTCATCCGAATGACAGCTTCCCGATGCCCATTCCCGCACAATCTCTGTGAGTAGCCAAGGATACTGCGCCTGCCGTCTCTGTCAGCGAATTCAGTGTCTCTGAACCTCTATGCCATAGCGTCAGCAGAGTTGCCCGGTTGGGCAGAATGATCCATACCTTAGGCGAAGGTCTTCCTTAGGATCATCAACGGCTTCACCCCCGGCCCCCTCAGTCGATCCTTTCTTGTAAGGAAGGATCTGAGAGGGGATGTCCATAGTCGACCTCTCAGCCCCAATCAAGTTTGTCGAACAAACTTCGGCCAGCGTAGACCAGCAGAATCGATCAGACTGGTAACGAGGCGACAGGACTCCTTAAACCCTGGATCGGAAGGACGGGTACTTTCAGTTTCCATTCCATCCATCTTCCAGGGTGCTCGTCGAATTCAGCCTAACTGCAAGTATTCCTGCTTATGATTCTGTGTGGCTATCCCGCCGTGGCATAGTAGGTTTGTTTCCCCAGAGAACTCTCCCTGCCTTCCTCATGGCCGCTCAGGTGCAGGCTTCCGCCTCCTCTGCTGTTTAGAGGGCTGGTCAACTCCGGTAGGCTCGGGTTTCGACCTTCTTCAGCTCCGGGACAAGCTTCCGGATGCTTACCATGAGTGTGGGCTCATGGTATTTTACTTGGAGCCTTCTCTTCCTCTGCCTCAACATCTGGAGTATCTGGCCATGATATTGAGTCAACCGCCTTACCACATTGGAAACCCCGCTTCTCGTCCGTCCAGCGAGGTTAAGCAACGTCGGTACTTGGATGGGTGACCACCTGGGGACACCAGATTCTGTTACCACATCCTCCGAGCCTTCCTTTCGGTTGACTGTGGCAAGACTGAGGAGAGTCGCAGTACCTGTTCTCAGTCAAGCAGAGCTTTCAGCTACCTTGGAACGTTTCCTAGTTCTTCTTTCCTCATTGACCCATCTATAGTCCGAACGGTCGCCTCAGGATAAGTTCCATGTGGGGCGATCCAAGTTCCGGTGGCTTCAGGCAATGTTTAACCGGACTCCCTGGCCCTATGGGACCAGCGGAACTATTAGACCTGCAATGGGTGTTGACCTATGGAGCCTCTTGATGGTAGTGGATAGTCTCGTCCTTTCCCCACATTCTTGATGCGGTTCTCGGACTCGTCAATGGAAAAGGGGGGGGGGGGGGGCATGTTCCGGTCCAGGCCTATGGTCAAGACCTGAAGGATACCTCTTCATCATTCAGGCAGGCTTAGGGGCCTTAGTCTGGCCCCTCTTCAGATCCTACAGCTCCTGCCGAGTCGCCCCGTTGCGCGTCTACTTCATTCTAACCAGCAGGGGACGCATTTTCACACCTTCACATCTTGCAGTAGAGATACCGGGATGATTGAGATTCTCTCAAGACCACCATCGGCTCTCTCATTCCAGGCAGGGGAATGTTTCTCTCAGACTATCCGAGCAGAGCCTCATAGAGAGAGTGTACCTAGGGGTCTTTGACCTTGGGTAACCAGCAAGTGCTGGTCTGGGGGACCTGATCACGACAGCTTGGAACCTCAAGCTTCCGCTAGTCTTCCCCCCAGTCTCAGACCGCGAGACTCTGGCAAGATGCATTCCGGTGATGGTGGGACAACTTCGACGCCTGCGTCTTCCCTCCTTTTTGTCTGCGGACAATGGGCCTCAACAAGACCAGGTTGTCTGTCAACCTTTCAATGGGAGAGCTCCACTGGGACTATGCGCAGAACGGTTTCTAGACCCTCTGCTTCCCCTGACGGAACTCCCGGGAGAGCTTTTCCCACGGCGCAGACTACTCAAGCAACCACACTGCGACATCTCTCCCGAACCGGGGCGTCGCTTCGGCTTCATGCCTGGAGACACTACGCTTCCTCTTCTAGAAGAGACAACCCGCTACAGTCGCGGTACGGAGGTCGCGTCATCTGCGATAGTCATCCACAGGGGTCTCCCAGCAAAGTGAAGAGTCTAAGGTGGTTGGTGCCGTGGGAGATATACCTCTTCCCTTGAGGCCTCTTCTCCAGCAATAACGGTCTTATTGCCTTTCGGCGGGAGGAAACTCCTTTCCGCTCTCAGCAATGAAGCCTGTCGCTCAGCCTTTCCCTGACCTTCAGGCTTAAAGGAATAACTTTTTCCTGCCCGCTGGATCTATCCTCGCTCATGCGAAGCTACGATCGTCCCTGCCCTAGTCGGAGGAAGACCTCCAACTTGGAGCATGTCTCGGACTTTTAGACCTTTAAGAGATCTTCTCAAGACCCTTTTACGACAGGCCTCGGATTGTATTCCGCCTTGGGTCTTCTGCTCACTCTGGCCACGGCCAGTGTGTAAGCAATCTTCTTGGTCTCTTACTACTCCCCCCTTTCTAAGGAAGAGGGGAAGGCAACATTCAGGCTCGCTCCTGAGTTGTTGGCTATACTCAGAATCTGAGGGTCCCGGCCCTTCGGTCCGATTCATTCAAGATTTCGAGTCTCCATTCTGTGTCTGATGTCCCAAGACCTTCTCTTTCTTGCCAGTAAGGAATCGAGAGGTTAGCGCTGGGAACAGCTGCAGTTTGTCCTCAGTTGCAGCCGATTTGGGAACACAAGGAGGAGATGGGGGGAGAGTCACCAGTATACCTCTTCAGCCCGGACTCAAGGACATTCATCTCGACCTGTCTTCAGACTCTCCCCCGTCACGTCGCCCTACAGCACGATGTTGGATACATCGCAACGTCCCTCGCCTTCGAGTAATACTACTCTGTGACGCAGGTGCTACAAGCTGGAGTCTGGAAGCGTCTGATGACCTTCGCAGCCCGCTTCCTGCAGGGCGTGACCCACAGGAGTCTCGATACGTTTTCTATCGCTCTGTGGTGGCTACACAACAGCTGGTCTAACCTCAGGCTCCTTTTTGGACAGGTAGCAGAAGGTTGAGGGCATTGTTATCAGGTTTTAGTCTGCATGAACGAAAGAAGTATGTCTGGCCCCTACTACTTTCTTCATCATCCCCTCTACGGGGAAGCAGCATCCTGGTCTCTGCATAGCTGACCTCGAACCTCTGCAGGTAAACCATGCTTCCTTGTGTTCCGAGTATTGAGTCAATACTGTCGCGTCCCCCATACCCTGACGAGGTGGTATTGGGAACGTCCTAACCCAGAGTTCCTTCTGGAACTCCAGGTCAACTGCCTAGGACGAGTCACACTTCTTCCTTCACACACAAGCTTACGTAGGCCACATGGTTCCTTGCGGAGCAAGGAACTCGTGAGGTGCAGGGACTCCTTTTCTCGAGTGCGACTCACTCGGATTCTGAGTCCCCGGGTAAAGCCAAAGCCAGTATGGCTGGGGACTTTCCACCCTTCCTAAGGGATAAGTCACCCTTTGTAAATAGCGTGGTTTGTATATCGGTTACGGAACAAATGACAAATTCGAAGATAATTTGTATTTTTCCTAACCATACAAACCTTAGCTATTTACACATATTTGCCCGCCAGCCCTGTCCCCCAAGACAAGTCCTACCTCTAAGTGAAAGTGAGTATTCACCTGTGTGTGTGGGGGAGGAGGGGTAGCTAGCTACCACTCCCCTACCCCCCCCCCCCCCGCTAACTAGCGCGGGGGTAATACACCCTCGTTAAATTCTAATGGCTCGCCATTTCAGCTATGCTAAAAGTAATACCCTTTGTAAATAGCTAAGGTTTGTATGGTTAGGAAAAATACAAATTATCTTCGAATTTGTCATATTTACTTCAGGTAAAACAATTTTCTGTTCAAAATGTTGCTGCGTCCATAACTATGATTATGGTAATTCTTAAGAAGCAAGGCGCATCACCAATTTTACCTGTAATTGATAGCTAGCAATATTGCTGTTATTATAGTTCCAATTGGGACAACATTTTCTAATAATACCGATTTTCCTATAGAAAACATTCTGTTTTCTACGAAAATTAATTTTTATTTTTTCATCGCAAATAAACAGTTGGTGAGATATACTGTACTCTATTATATCCACTGACAACGGTGGCCATCCAGTGGGAACCAGCGGGTTTAGGATGTGGAAAATATACTAGGGAAATAATAAATAGTAAAATAAACCTGTTCTCTATACATTATTTTCTGGGTTGCATAATAAATCCATAGAAAATTACACAAATTATCTATATCTTAGAATACTGGGCTATTTTTCATTTGCTTGTTGATATTCTACCAAATGATCGTAGCCAGTCCTGTTTGTACATGTGTACATACTTTGGTATGTACTAACAATTTAAGTTTGGGTGAGGTTTACTCACATACGTACATGTGTACATATCTTTGATGCATATTAACCAATTTAACTCGTTTTATGCATTACCCTATCCCCACTTTTTCAACCAATATGATTACAGTCAGCCCTCGCTGTATGGGACTTTATACTTTGGGATTTCACTTACATGCGACACAGAGAACCGCAATACCTATTAAGTAAAAAATAAAATATTCACGATAAAAAAACTAACAGCGCGATGATTTCAAATAGCCCACGCTTCTTTGCACTGGGCTTGCTTTTTACCCCTTCCCTCTCCCACCACCTACCTTGTTCCAGCTCTCGCTATGCACTGTATATCCATTTACTGTGGTAGTATTTCAAATAAACCAAATTTTGATTAAACTGGCCTTTCACTTAACTGTATCCAATAATAATGCATGTAATATTCACATTTTAGTATCATTTTTGTGAATAAAAACATCGAATTATAATCTTTTTCATTGTTTACGTTTATACTTTCTAAATCAGCAGTTTAAGCCATGCTACCAAATGATATTTCATATTTTCTAGAAACAATTATTTCTAAGATATCTGTTTTTAGTTTATAGAATAAGAAAGTATGAAGATAAAACACAATTGGAGAGTTATAACATAATGTTTTAAATATTAAACTTAGCCGGTGAATATATAAATAGCTGACGTCTCCGACGGCCCGACAGATTCCAAAAAACTCGCGAGCGATTGCCATGAAGGTTGCGGGTGTGCCCACCAGCGCCGACTATCGGCCAGATACCGCATATACTTCTCAACCACTCCAGTTCTTCTATGTCTGTGTCACCGACAACAGTGGTTCCACTCGCTCTAGACCTCGAGTTTTCTACCGAATTGGTGAAGTACTTGGTTTTGGTTTTATTGCTTTCGCCGTGTTGGATTATTCAATACTATCTTCAAAAGAAATGCTTTTGAAAGGAGAGGAAAAGTTTTTTGCCCTTGCTTTTTTAATCTCACTCTGGTTATTCCATAGAGAAAAGATGGCCGATCCTTCCCTCAGTGTACGGAAGTGTGTTAAAGGCTTTTAGTAATTATTTTATCACTTTATAAATTATTGTTGATATTTATAGATTTACCTCTATATATTTTATATCTCACCCGCCTTTATTAGGCCTCTTCGATTAGCTTTCCATTTATACTAAACATCGAGATGAATTTTATGTTTTTGTTTATATGCGGCCTTTGGCTATTCTTTGTAGGCGGTCCTGACTTGGAAAACGAAGTTAAACAACATTGAGCCCATTCAACTTTTATTTTTGTTTAGATAAAAACAGTTGCTCTGTAAGAGTGATGAGATGAATATTTTTAGAAAATATTTTAAGAAATTTATTCTTTGAATAGTCTTCGTGCTGTTTTTCAAAGATGAACTAACGTTTGGTTTATTTATGCTACGCAGTTTGCGCTCTATCGTTACGATAGAGAAAGAGAGAATCACGGTTTCACTTTGCATAAAGAGTAAATCGATTTTGACGTTTTGTTCATTCTTCTTTCAAACTGTGGTTTTTTTAGATACTAATTTAAAGGAACATGTTAATTTTCAATTTCTTAGTCCTTTCAGTTTTTTTCCTATAGTCAAATAACCTGTTACTGACGAAGAGTGAGTGGGCCATTCTCTTGTGAGTGACAAGAGAGAGAGAGGGAGAAAGAGAGAACGATCCGATCTTTATTCTCGTCCCAAGTCTCTGTACAAGGAGTTTGGGAGCGAGTAACGTTGTTCTCGATTCAGTTTTTTTACTCTCGTCCCAAGTCTCTGTATGGGGAGAGAGGATAAAAAGTTTTAGTTTTTATTCTCATCCTAAGGCACTGTACGGTGAGAGATTGAAAACGTAGTCCTTAGTGAACTAGTGTTTAGTCTCATCCCCAGTCACTGATCTTTTTAACTTTATATATTTCCGTTTTATTCGATATATATGTATATGTTTATTGATTTTTGCATGTGTGTTTCATTTTGTACTAATGTGCTTACATTATATGACTCATTTCGCAATTCTAACCTTTTGATTTAAGGAAGAATTGCGTGCTTCAGGTAGAAATCAGTTTTATTCATGTCTAATGTGAAATTATTGAAAAATGCGATATCAGTGAAGTAAGTGCAAAAAACATGTTCTGTGTTGCGGAGGGTTCGTTTGTTTGTGCTTGTCGCTTGCCTAGTCCGAGACCTCTTTCAGGCTCCCCTGCACCAGGGAGAAGGAATGTCGTAGGACCTAAGGGAGTGAGGAGTGTAAACCAATGAACAGACGTTCCCTCAAAGGTATCAGACGTTGCTCGTCAAGCACGTCCTTGCCATAAGACAGGAGAGACGAAGTTTCTCCTCGTCTTCCGATGATTCGTCTCTTTAAAAGCCTGGGCGTAAGGTTTCGAGATGGTTGAAACGTTTATTAGTTTCTTCAGAACAAGTTCAACGTCCTAGCTGTAGTCATCATAAGAGTCCCGTTCATAGCGATGATGTTCATGTACAGACGTTTCTGCCACAGACTCGACGTGACGTTGAGCGGTAGACACCGTAGACAGAACGTGACGTCAAGTGTCAGTCAACGTAGTCACGATATAGCATCGATCAGCAGTCACCGCTGTTACTACGTGACGTTTGAACGTCAGCCACCGCAGTCACAGGTTGATCCGAAGTTAAGTGTTTTGCAAGATATGCTGTTAAAGCTTTCTTCTTTAATAGAAGCTTTCGATCCTGTTCCTGTGCGAAAGGATCCTTTGCTTTTTGTACGTCACGGTTCTGGGATACGTGATTCGGGTCTTCAACCTTCTAAACGAGCTTTGTTACGCCACGCTGACGTTATCCCTAGTGACAGCTTTGCTGTTAAACGAGATGCGGAGCATAAATCTCGATGTAACTTTGATCGCTTTGAACGTCAGCCACCGCAGTCACAGCGTGACGTTGAGCTGCAGACACGACGTGACGTTGAGCGGTAGACACGTGACGTTGAGCGGTAGACACCATAGACATGACGTGACGTCGAGGGTCAGTCATCGTAGTCACGATATAGCATCGAACAGCAGTCATCGCTGTTACTACGGGACGTTTTAACGTCAGTTACTTCTGTCACGACGTGTAGTAGAATAACATTCTCTGCAGTCACAACGTGACATCGACCCTCCAACTTTAACTTCTGTTCATATACAAGTTGATGTAGCCTGTCAGGCTTTTCCTTCACGTCATTCTGAATATAAATCTCCTTCTCGCAAGACTTTAGATTTATCAGATGATGTGCCTTCTGAAGAAGTTGATGACCCCCTTTCAACTAATGTTCCTTTGGGGAGTCTTTCAGAAGAGGAGTAACCTAGGGTGGTCCAACAATCCCTTGTTTTATAATTATGAATTTCTATAGTGAAATTTTGTCCTACTCGTTTTGTAACGGCTGCTCCGCCGTCTGAGTTTACTCTTGGCATGACTTTCTTCGACTCCTACATTTACGAAGTCAGTTCTCTCTTGTTCTTCCAAGAGGGCCATACTCTTACTGGGAGACTGGTTGGAATCCAGGAGAAGTTTATTAAAGTCTGCTTTTGCTTTTCCTCCTTCTTAATTAGCTTCTCGCTCGGGCGTCTGGTGTGACACAGGAGAAGTTCTCGGCTTGGGAGTACCTGCCTCTGCCCAGGGAGACTTCTTAAGCCTAGTGGACTCTCCTCGTCGTCTAGCCATGAGACGCTCCAAGATTTTATGGTCTGCTTCAGAGCTAGACCATCTCCTGTTAGGAGTTTTTTCGAGCGTTTGGAGTTTTTATTTGTTGGATTGGTCCCTGGGAGCCTTAAGTAAGAAGGTCTCTCCAGCTGTCAATGTATTGCTGTACAATTATGTCATGCATGAACAAGGCTATCAGGGATGGCTCCAATGATCTGGGAGCCACGTTCACTGCAGGAGTACTTAAGATGTAAGTGCGCTCAATGTGTTCATTGTCAAGACAAAGTTCACGATGAAGACTACCAAATCTGTCTTGGCAACAGTAAGGGAAGGCTACTGGATGGCCTCTCTCGACCTAAAGGATGCATACTTCCACATCCCGATTCATCCAAACTTTCAACAACATCTGAGGTTTGTGGACGAGAAAGTAATGTACCAATTTCGAGCACTGTGCTTCGGCCTCATTCCTGCTCCTCTTGTTTTTACAAGGCCCTTGCAAAATGTAGCAAGCTTTCTACATTTTTTGAGGATTCAGAGCCTCCCTTTATTTTGACGACTGGCTAATCAGGGCGTCGTCATTAAATCGCTGTCTGGAGAGCCTCTAATGGACATTAGACCTAACCAAGGAGCTAGGTCTCATAGTGAACGTAGAGAAGTCGTAACTTACAGTACTCCATCCCAGACTATTCTTTATTTGGGAATGGAGATACAGTGTCGGATTTTTCGGGCCTTTTTGTCTCTCACAAGAATGGAACTAGCTCTGTTAAAAGTCCGTCACTTGCAAGAGAAAAACAGTTGCTCTGTAAGAGTTTGAACGAGCCTCGTGGGAACTCTTTCATCGCTGGAGTAGTTTATCTCTCTGGGGAGACTCAACCTTTGCCCTCTCCAATTTCACCTAAACCATTGGAACAAGGAGAAGGGCTTAGAGAGTATTTCTTTCCCAATCTTCAACTCAGTCTAGACATGTCTGACTTGGTGGGACAGCAACATCAGACTTCGAGAAGGTCTTTCTCTTGCGATCAAGAACCTAAACCATGTGTTGTATTCAGATGCATCGGATTTGGGTTAGGGAGCTCCACTGGACAGTCTGGAATGCTCAGGTCTTTGGTCCACGGATCAGAAGGAACTCCATTTAAGGCAGGTAACATCTCTCTTTTGACGAGATTTGTGCAAGGAAAAATGAATGTCTTGGCGGACTGCCTCAGCAGAAGAGGACAAGTCATCTCCATGGAGTGGACGTTGCACAAGACTGTGTGCGAGAAGCTATGGATGACATGGGGTCAACCCACCATAGATCTTTTTGCGACTTCACTGACAAAGAGGCTCTCGACTTACTGCTTTCCAGTTCCAGATCCAGAGGCAGCCCACATACTGTAGACGCTTTCCTGCTGGACTGGTCTCACCTGGACATTTATGCCTTTCCACCTTTCAAGATCCTAAACAAGGTGCTGCAGAAGTTCACCTCTCACGAAGGGACCAGGTTGACGTTGGTTGCTCCACTCTGGCCCGCGAGAGAGTGGTTCACAGAGGTACTTCTATGGCTGGTAGACGTTCCAAGAAGTCTGCCGTTGCGGATGGATCTCTTGCAACAGCCTCACGTAAAGAGATTTCATCAAAGCCTCCCCATGCTTCGTCTAACTGCCTTCAGACTATCGAAAGACTCTCTTGAGCTCGAGGGTTTTCGAAGGAGGCAGCTAGAGCGATCGCGAGGGCTAGAAGATCCTCTACCATTAGGATCTATCAGTCGAAATGGGAGGTATTTAGAGACTGGTGCAAGTCCTCCTCTATTTCCTCTTCCAAGTGCCTCTGTAGCGCAGATTGCGGATTTTCTGCTTTATCTGAGAAACGGTCGCTCCCTCTCTGCATCCACCATTAAAGGCTACAGAAGCATGTTAGCTTCTGTTTTCAGGCATAGGGGTTTGGATCTGTCTAATAACAAAGATCTCTAAGACCTGCTTAAGTCTTTCGAGACTTCCAAGGAGCGTCATATTTCGATTCCTGCTTGGAACTTGGACGTGGTCCTACAGTTCCTTATGTCAGACAGGTTTGAACCATTAAATTCAGCCTCCTGAAGGATCTTACCCTCAAGACACTTTTTTTGGTGAGCTTGGCTTCGGCTAAAAGGGTTAGTGAGATACATGCTTTTAGCAAGAACATCAGCTTCTCCTCTAATAAAGCAGTATGCGCTCTTCAACTTGGTTTTTTGGCCAAGAATGAACTTCCGTCTCGTCCTTGGCCTAAATCATTTGAAATCCCCAGTCTTTCTGAGATTGTGGGGAATGAAGTTGAAAGAGTGCTGTGCCCCGTTAGAGCTCTTAAATTTTATTTATCCAGAACTAAACCGCTACGAGGTTGTTCAGAGGCTTTATGGTGCTCCGTTAAAAAGCCCTCTTTGCCCATGTCTAAGAATGCGTGGTCTTGTTTTATTAGACTTGATTCAGGAGGCACACTCTCATTTAAGTGAGAAGGATCGTAATTTACTTAAAGTCAAGGCTCATGAAGTTAGAGCGATAGCAACTTCAGTAGCGTTCAAGCAAAATAGATCCATTAAAACTATTATGGACGCGACCTTTTGGAGAGGCAAGTCGGTATTCGCTTCATATTAGTTGAAAGATGTCCAGACTCTTTATGAGGACTGCTACACACTGGGACCATTCGTAGCAGCGAGTGCAGTAGTGGGTGAAGGCTCTACCACTACATTCCCTTAATCCCAATATCCTTTTAATCTACTCTTGAAATTTTTAATCTTATTTTGGGTTGTACGGGAGACTAAGAAGTCTTTCGCAATCTTTTTGATTTGGCGGGTGGTCAAAATGTTGTTTCTTGAGAGCGCCCAGATTAAGGGTATTGATGAGGTCCTGTTATAGGGGTGTTCGCCCTGGATATAACAGCTCCTGGGAGTCTTTCAGCATCCTGAGAGGATGGCTGGGCTTCATGAGGAAAGCGGACTAATGAGGCAGAGTAATCATCAGAGTCAGCTTCCTTACCAGGTACCTATACTTAAGTTTGTTTTTATGAAATATTTGTCAAAAACTCTTGAGCATATACGCCTTTATTGTTATAATACTGGTCTCTACCCACCACCATGGGTGTGAATCAGCTATTTATATATTCACCGGCTAAGTTTAATATTTAAAAATGATATTTTCATTATAAAATAAATTTTTGAATATACTTACCCGGTGAATATATAATATTAAAGGCCCTCCCTTCCTCCCCGATAGAGACCCTGCGGACTGAGAAGACCTGGAGTGGTTGAGAAGTATATGCGGTATCTGGCCGATAGTCGGTGCTGGTGGGCACACCCGCAACCTTCATGGCGATCGCTCGCGAGTTTTTTGGAATCTGTCGGGCCGTCGGAGACGTCAGCTATTTATATAGGCTATTCACCGGGTAAGTATATTCAAAAATTTATTTTATAATGAAATATCATTTTACATATCAGCAACCACCATCTACTGCTATCTCTTGGAAAAAATGTAACCAGCAGCCAGAGTGCTATGAATAGATAAAGATAGAATTACCGGTAAATATTATTTTACTTTAACAAAACTATATACTATAATCAAAATGAGCATATATGATTTAAAGTCCTCCTTCCAAACTACTACCCTATTAACGAACAATTCTGTACGCAATTAGAATACCTGTTAACTGGAGTGTTATTCATGTTGCCGATGCACAATATTTTATAGTTTTTAGCTCTGTAGAGCTTGATTATAAAGCTTGGGAAATTATTTATATCGTGTTATAACAAAACTGTATTCTCGGTTTTAATACACTTTGTAATGTTATCCTCTAAATGCATTTACATTTAATTACAGTATGCAATTTACACATTCATAGTTTTCCACCAGATTTCCTTCTTATATCCTAGTTACAGATAGTTGTTCCGTAACTGAAATACAAACCACGCTATTTACATGGGGTAATTACTTCGGCGTAGCTGAATGACGAGCCATAAGAATTTTAACGAGGGTTTACTACCCCGCTGCTAGTTAGCGGGGGTTAGGGAGGGGTAGCTAGCTACCACCCCCCCCCCACACACACACCGGTGAATACTTCACTTTACTTTTGGCTCGGGCGGAGAACAGACCTGTCTGCTCTCTCCCTCGCTTTGACTGCCATATTTAATCTGTTTTTGCTTTTTCTTTGCCAGTGTGTTTGAAGTTGGCCTTTACTGACTATGCGTACATGCCCTGGACTTCCCGGCTGCCCTTGTGGGACCTTTATGTCGGCGGTAGACACCAATCCCCACACCTTGTGTTCTCACTGTAGGGGCCAACGGTGTGATAGCGATAATGTATGTATCGAATGTAGGGAGTGGTCTACCTCCCAGTGGGAGAGGTTTGCCCGGCGCCGGAAGAAAAAGGCTTAAAGGTATCTTTGTTCCGTAACCGAAATACAAACCACGCTATTTACATTGGGTTTACCTTTTAGCGTAGCTGAAATGGCGAGCCATTAGAATTTAACGAGGGTGTATTACCCCCGCGCTAGTTAGCAGGGTGTTAGGGGAGTGGTAGCATGCTACCCCTCCCCCCCTCACACACAGGTGAACTGCTTCACTTCACTTTTGGCTCGGACAATGGACAGACGTGTCTGTCTTTGTCCTCGTTTGGCAGCCATTGTTTGTTTTGTCTTTACTTAATCACTTACTTTTCTTTTACTCAATATATATGTAAACATTTTTTCGTGTTTATGTATATTTTTGAGTATAGAAATCAGTAGGTTTCCTTTTCAGAGTTTGTGCTTGTGTGTGTAGTGTATGATATCTCCGTGGAGCCCTCGGCAGTTAGGCCACCATGGTGTAATTTCATGGGTCGCGATCGAGTTTGACTACGGTCTTTCTTTCTCTCTCTCTCTCTTGAGGTCGTTCACCCTTTTACTACGTTACTTTTACTACGTCTGAGTAGCTTCCTTCCCGTGTGGGTGGGGTTGCTACGCCGTACGTATTGTCTCAATTAGTTTATGAATCTAATTGTATTTGTTGTTTTTTCAGTTTTGTAGAACGATTCCTTTCGGGGTTTTCGTTCTTTCTTTAGTGTTCATTCATTTTTAAATTACATAGTTACATAATTATAATTGTTATAATTCTGTGTTGGTTATAGCTCTCCTTTCGTGAGTGTAAATGGTTGTGAGGGCACGTGCCTGTTGTGTAATTCTTGTGATCCTTTCCCTCGGGATTCCTCTTTGGAGCCTTCCCGGGGGAATGAATGTTAACTAATGATTTTTGTTTTTATTTTTTCACAGTTACCGATCTAGTTCGTTTCTGTAATGTGACAACGGAGTGAGCTGTCTTGTTGGGGCCTGGGGATTTGGCTGTTGCTGCCTCCCCTATAGATCTTCGTCAGGGGCATGTCTCCTTCTCCTGGAAGTACTCCCATGACGATTGACAGCTCTCCAGTTCATTTTAGAACACTCAGGAGGCTCGCCTCCTTGGTTGGGTAACTTTCCTTTCGAGGGAAGTTTTCCTGTCCAAGCTTGAGTTTTTCCCCTTGGGGGGGTTCTTCTCTTGCCTTTTTTTCGTGTGACTATGCTCTTGGTGCTGAGCGGTCTTACCTGCATTTACGCTCAAGGGGCTGGGCAACTGCTGGAGCCGCTCTTCGGAGGATTGCTCTTTTTAGGTCACTGGCTGACCCGTCTCTTCTACGAAGTGTTTCTCTTTCATTCGCGAGAGAGTACACTCATAGAGACTCCTCTTCGGAGGAATCTTCTGCTGTTGTTGCTGTTGGCCGCCTTCGCCGTAAGGCTCACCGTCCGCTACGTCGTAAGGGCCTCCCATCTCCCTATAAGGGTGCTAAGAGGCGCCTTTTTGAATCTCCATATGCAACCTGCAGCTCCTTCCTCTTTAGATCTCTCCGGGGATCGATCTCCAACGCCTTCTTGACCTTCCGCCCCTGGTGCAGATGGACAGCAGTCTGACCTCGTCTTCCGACAGTCAACGGTCTTCCGATGGACAACAGTCCCTTCGGGGCAAAGGGTTGCCTCCCACGGGGGTGCTTCCCTTGCGTGTCAGGGTTCCCCTGCGCGCCCTTCTGCAGTGTTCTCTCCTGCTCAGTGTTAGCGCACAGGCGCTCTCCTGCTTAGTGTTAGCGCACAGGCGCTCTCCTGCTCATCAGCGTTTTCCTGATCGCTAGCGCTCTCCTGTTCGCCAGCGCTCTCCTGTTGATCGTCGCTGCGGTTCCTGTTGGTTCCTGATACGCGCCCTGTGCGCCCACATTCTCCCGCGCAATCCAGAACTTCGGTTCAGGTCTTGGACAAGGTCTCTTCTTCTACGCACAGGATTCCACGCGTTGTCTTCTGCTCGCCAGCGATCACCAGCGATCACCAGCTCGCCAGCGACCATAGACGCGTCAACGTTCGCCTGCTCGTCGGCGATCTCCTGCCCGTCAACAATCCCCTGCGCGTCAACGATCCCCATCTATCTGCCACGTGTGTCAGGTCCCCTGGACACCATCAGTAGCGATCTAGCACTCGCCTGCTGTGGACCACGATCTCCTGCTGTGGACCACGATCTCCTGCTGTGAACCACGATCTCTGGTAGCTCAGTCTTGCCGAAGATCTACCTCCTGCTCGCCAGCGCTCACCTTTACTTCTGTCCTTCTGTGCGACAACTTTCTTCAATCGCCAGCACACATCTGCGCGCTCTTTCCTGCCACGCACCAATGGGCGCCAACGGTTTTCCTGACCGTCCAGGATCGCCTGATTGACAGCTCGCTACAGCGCTCACCTTCCTGATGCACCTGCGCGCCTTCTGTTTAGTGCGATGCGTGCATACCATCCCTAGTCTCTTACGCGTTAGCGATCGCCTACGTGCCCGCGCGATTCTTCGCCTGCTCATTAGCGTTTTGTTAACGCACCACCACTCGCCGACGCTTGCCAACGCGCCGACGCTTGCCGACGCGCCATCGCTTGCCGACGCGCCATCGCTTGCCGACGCGCCTTCACTCGCCTACGGGCCATCGCTCGCCAAGACGCGCCATCGGTCTCTCGACCGCCTGCGCTCACGCCCACGTGCCCGCACGCCCACATGCCCGCGCACATGCGCTCCAATGTTCGCCCGCGCGCGAACCAACGGTATTCCATCGTGCGGACCAACGGTGTTCCGTCGCGCGAACCGACGGTGTTCCGTCGCGCGAACCGACGGTGTTCCGTCGCGCGAACCGACGGTGTTCCGTCGCGCGACCCGACGGTGTTCCGTCGCGCGACCCGACGGTGTTCCGTCGCGCGACCCGACGGTGTTCCGTCGCGCGACCCGACGGTGTTCCGTCGCGCGACCCGACGGTGTTCCGTCGCGCGACCCGACGGTGTTCCGTCGCGCGACCCGACGGTGTTCCGTCGCGCGACCCGACGGTGTTCCGTCGCGCGACCCGACGGTGTTCCGTCGCGCGACCCGACGGTGTTCCGTCGCGCGACCCGACGGTGTTCCGTCGCGCGACCCGACGGTGTTCCATCACGCGAACGTCGGCTCGATTCCTTCAGTATCCATTGCTCGACTACGGGTTATCGCTCGCCTGTGAACTTTCGGATTCCGACCACCAGCTCTTGCCCTTCCTACCACACTCGCCCTCCTTCTGCGCTTCCCCGCGCACTTTCGTCTGCGCTCCTGCGTGCCCGCGCATGGGTGCTTCCATCGCGTGAGCGCCAGGGCGATTGCGACCGCGATTCCCGTCGGGGTTTTGCAACATGGCCAGCTTGGTGAGTCTTCTGGAGCGTATTTCCAGAACACGGTCTTCACCCCGTAAACGCAGAGCATGGCACATGCAAGAGCAGGAAGAATCTTCAGGGAGCTCTGAGCAACATTCTTCTTTCCAGAACCTGGGTTAGCCCTTCCTCGTCATTCCCTGGCAGGGTCTTGCCAGGGAGCTTTCCGTTCGAGATTTCTCCGTCGGGCAAGGGGTGACTGGTTTATCCCTTCCTCTTCTCCATCTCGTCGAAGGGGCTTACCAGGTCCTTTCCCTCCTCGGTTGCGACCCGAGGTTTTATGCAAGGAAGCTCCAGGAAGATCATGGGTACTTTCCTCCTCTCGGGCTCAAGCACCTTGGCGTTTCATCGCCAAGTTTCGAACTTGCAGGCAAGCTCGATGTTGGACCATCTAGACGCAGTTAACGAGGGCTTCCTCTCGGGTGTCTCATCCGTGGATGTCGACAAGCTCAGACACTCTTCCATCCTTGGGAAGAGCTTGTTTGTGCCCAAGGACAGAGACATGGACAGCGGTTGTGCGGAGGAAGTTGACTTCCGTTTTTACTCCTCCAAGGTGCTTTCTTCCAGACTCTGCAGGCCTCCAGCGCCTCTTCTTTCAGCCTTGTCGGCCTAAGTTATCGCACCGGCTACGGCAGCTAAGACAAGGTGTCCAATAGTAGTCCCGCTCCTGTCAGGGACAGGTAGCACGGGAGGCTCTCCCGGGGGGGCATAATCCTAGAGGGTGCGGCAGAGTTCACAAACTCTAGGATTAGCACCCCCCCCTTGCAGGTCTCACGCTGGGAGGATGCCGAAGGTTACTCATCCGGATAACAGCTTCCCGATGCCGATTCCTGCACAATCTCTGTGATCAGCCAAGGATATCGCGCCTCGCTCTTACCATCTCTCCGTCTCTGTCAACGAATTCAGTGTCACTGAACCTCTATGCCATGGGGTCGGCAAGAGTTTTGCCCGTTAGGGCAGAATGATCCATGCCTTAGGAGAAGGTCCTCCATAGGGTCGTCGACGGCTTCACCCCCCGGCTTCTTCAGTCGATCCTTTCTCGTAGGAAAGCATCTGAGACGGGAATTCCGTCGTCGACCTCTCAGCTCTGATCAGGTTTGTCGAACAATCTTCGTCCAGCGTGGAACAGCGGAATCGATCAGACTGGTAACGAGGCAGCAGGACTCCTTAGGCCCTGGATCGGAAGGACGGGTACTTCGTTTCCATTCCATCCATCTTCCAATCTTCCAGGAAGCTCTTGGAATTCAGCCTAAACTTAAGATGCGGTGTGGCGATCCCGCCGCGGCATCACAGGTTTTTCCCCAGAGAACTCTCCCTGCTTTCCTCATGGCTGCTCAGGAGCAGGCTTCCGCCTCCTTTTGCCTTTTGGAGGTCTGGTCAACTCCGGTAGGCTCGGGTTAGACCTTCTTCAACGCCGGGACAAGCTTCCGGGTCCTTACCATGAGTGAGGGATCATGGTAATTTGCTAGGAGCCTTCTCTACTTCTGCCTCAACATCTGGAGTATCTAGCCATGATATTGAGTCAACGGCCTTACCATGTTGGAAACACCGCTTCTCGTCCGTTCAGCGAAGTTAAGCAACGTTGGGTCTTGTCAGTACTTGGATGGGTGACCGCCTGGGGACGCCAGATGCTGTTGCCTCCTTCTCCGAGCCTTCCTTTTAGTTGACTGTGGCAAGGCTGAGGAGAGTCGCAGTACCTGTTCTCAGTCAAGCAGAGTTTTCAGCCCTACCTTGTAACGTTTCCTGGGTCTCTTTTCCTCATTGACCCGTCTAAAGTCCCGAACGGTCACCTCAGGATAAGTTCCCTGTGGGGCGGCCCAAGTTCCGGTGGTATCAAAGCAACGATTAACCAGACTTTTTGGCCCCTATGGGACCAGCGGAACGTTTAGACCTGCAATGGGTGTTGACCTATGGAACCTCTTGATGGGAGCGGATATTCTCGTCCTTTCCCCACATTTTGATGCTGTTCTCGGACTCGTCAAAGAAAGAGGGGGGGGGGGGGGGGGATGGGCATGTTCCGGTTCAGGCCTATGGTCAGGACCTGAAGGATACCTCTCCATCATTCAGGCAGGCTTAGGGGCCGTAGTCTGGCCCCTCTTCAGATCCTACAGTTCCTGCCGAGTCGCTCCGTGCGCGACGACTTCATGGTACTGGCGTATTCCAACCAGCAAGGGATGCATTTTCATACCTTCGCATCTTGTAGTAGAGATACTGAGATGATCCGAGGTCCTCTCAATACCACTATCGGCTCGCTCATTCCGGGCAGAGTAATGTTCTCTCCGACTATCTGAGCAGAGCCTCGCAGATAGAGGGTACCTGGGGGTCTTTGGCCTTTAGTAACCAGCAAATCCTGGCCTGGGGGACCTGATCGCGACAGCCTGGAACTTCAAGCTTCCGCTGTTTTTCCCCCCAGTCTCAGACCCCAAGACTTTGGCAAGATGCTTTCCGGTGATGGTGGGACAACATCGACGCCTGCGTCTTCCCACCATTGTTGTCTGTTGAGAATGAGTCTCAACAAGACCAGGTTGTCTGTCAACCTTTCGATGGCCCTGAGAGCTCCACTGAGACTATACACGGAACGGTTTCCGGACCCTCTGCTTCCCCTGACGGAACTCCCGGGAGAGCTTCTCCCACGGTGCAGGCTACTCAAACAACCACACTACAACATCTTTCACGAGCCGTGGCATTGCTTCGGCTTCACGCCTGGAGACACGACGCCGCCGCCTCAAGAAGAGACAACCCGCTACAGTCGCGGAGCGGAGGTCGCGTCACCTGCGATAGTCTTCCGCAGGCGTCTACCAGGTGAAGTGAAGAGTCATCTGTGGTTGGTGTCGTGGGAGAGATACCTCTTCCCTTGAGGCCTCTTCTCCAGCAATAATGGACTTATTGCTTTTCGGCGGGAGGAAACTCCTTTCCGCTCTCGTCAGTGAAGCCTGTCGCTCGGCCTTTCCCTGGCCTTCAGGCTGAAAGGAATAGACTTTCCTTCCCGCTGGACCTTTCTTCGCTCATGCGAAGCTGCGAACGTCCCTGCCCCCAGTCGGAGTGAGACCTCCTCCATGGAGCATGGTTCGGACTTTTTAGTCCCTTAAGAGATCTTCTCAAGAACCATTACGTCAGGCCTCTGATCGTATTCCGTCTTGGGGGACGGTGCTCTGCTCACTCTGGGCTCGGCCAGTGTGTAAGCAATCTTCTTGGTCTCGTACGACTCCGCCCTTTCTAAGGAATAGGGGAAGGCAACATTCAGGTTCGCTCCTGACTTGTTTGCTAGACTCAGAATCTTGGGGTCCCGGCCCTTCGGTCCAACTCCTTCAAGATTTCGAGTCACCATTCTGTATCAGATGGCCCAAACCTTCTCCTTCTTGCCAGTAAAGGAATCGAGGGGTTATATTTGGGAACAGCTGCAGTTTGTCCTCACGTGCAGCCGGGTTGGGAGCACAGGAAGGACACGGGGGAGAGTCACCAGTATACCTCTTCAGCTCGGACTCAAGGCCCTTCATCTCGACCTGAATCCAGACCCTCCCCCGTCACGTCGCCCTACAGCACGATGTCGGATACATCGCAACGTTTCTCGCCTTCGAGTAGTACTACTCTGTGACGCAGGTGCTACAAGCTGGAGTCTGGAAGCGTCTAATGACCTTCGCAGCCCGCTTCCTGCAGGACGTGACCCACAGGAGTATCGATACGTTTCTATTGCTCTCTGGTGGCTACACAACAGCTGGTCTAACCTCAGGCTCCTTTTTGGACAGGTAGCAGAAGGTTGAGGGCATTGTTATCAGGTTTTAGTCTGCATGAACGAAAGAAGTCTGTCTGGCCCTTACTTCTTTCTTCATCGTCCCCTCTACTGGGGAAGCAGCATCCTGGTCTCTGCATAGCTGACCTCAAACCTCTGCAGGTAAACCTCTGCAGGTAAACCTCTGCAGGTAAACCATGCTTCCTTGTGTTCCGAGTATTGAGGCAATACTGTCGCGTCCCCCATACCCTGACGAGGTGGTATTGGGAACGTCCTAACCCAGAGTTCCTTCTGGAACTCCAGGTCAACTGCCTAGGTCAGGTCACACTTCTTCCTTCACACACAAGCTTATGTAGGCCACGCGTTTCCTTGCGGAGCAAGGAACTTGTGAGGTGCAGGGACTCCTTTTCTCGAGTGCAACTCACTAGGATTCTGAGTCCCCGGATAAAGCCAAAGCCAGTGTGGCTGGGGACTTTCCACCCTTCCTAAGGGGTAAGTCAACCAATGTAAATAGCGTGGTTTGTATTTCGGGTAGGGAACAAATGACAAATTCGGAGATAATTTGTATTTTTCCTAACCATACAAACCTTAGCTATTTACACATATTTACCCGCCAGCCCTGTCCCCCAAGACAAGTCCTACCTCTAAGTGAAGTGAAGCAGTTCACCTGTGTGTGAGGGGGGGAGGGGTAGCTAGCTACCACTCCCCTACCCCCCTGCTAACTAGCGCGGGGGTAATACACCCTCGTTAAATTCTAATGGCTCGCCATTTCAGCTACGCTAAAAGGTAAACCCAATGTAAATAGCTAAGGTTTGTATGGTTAGGAAAAATACAAATTATCTCCGAATTTGTCATTTCTCCTTCAGAGGCTTCTTTGAAGAGAGAAAATTCCAAGACTTATTTTTCCGTAGCCCTTTCCTCCTCCGAAGCTCCCCCTTGAGCGGTCTCCTCCGAGAGGCCGGCAAGTGGTAGCGTAGACCGTACTGCTGTTGACCGATCCCGGGGTGTGGGAGAGGTAGTTGCCGCTCATAGCGAGGCGGCTGCTCCTCCTCCCCCGGAGGAGGATATGAATATTGATTTGCCTGTGTTTAATCATGATTTGTTGCAGCTTTGGGCTTCCTTGGGGCTGCAGGGTTCGCCCTCCAGGGAAGCCCTGTTTGACATGATCAAACTTGGTGCCACTGTCAAACAATCGCCAACTACAGCAGGGATAGATCCTCTGTCTGTTGTTGACGTTGTGACGTAGGCATCTTGTGGGTCTAGTCAAACCCCCGTTCCTGTTGCTGAGGTAGCTGAAGGCTTAGATTCCCCCTCCGAACACCTTTCGAGGGAGGATCTAAGTCCTACGGTCTCTCCCCCACGGGGGAGTTCACTCACAGAGACCCCTCTTCGGAGGCCCTATGATGGTCAGCCTGCTGACCCCACGGCCCCTCGAGGGCGTATAAGGCGGAAGGCTTGTCCTCCCCTTCGTCGTAGAGGCCTTCCTTCCCCTCATAAGGGAGTTAGGAGGCGCCTCTTCGGCTCGTCGTCACCACAGTCCTCTGCGGAGGAGACGACTCGCCGTTCGCCGATCCTGCCAGCTACCACCTTAGACCTCTCCGGGGATCGTTCGCGATCCCCTTTGGATGATGGTCGTCGTTCAGGACCCTGTGACCAGTCTCCCTCCAGACCTGCTGACCTGCTGTCACATTACGAGGATGCTGATGCGCGTTACGCGCCACCTGATCCTGCTACTGCGCTGGCACCGGGCCCTTCGGGGCTTAGGGCCTTGAGCGCAAATCTGCGCCTCTTGCCCTCAAGCGCCAGGTTCAACCTGCGCGCCCTCATGCTGCTGCTGCTGCTGTTCCAGTCTTATCGCCACAGCACTCACCTGCGCACGTGCGTGCCCGTTCCTGTTACGCGCCCACATCCTTCTGCACCCCGGCGCCCGCCAGCAGTTCCTGATCCAGCGCGCCAGCGCCCACCTGCGCCCCAGCATTCCCTGGTTCCTGCCTTATCGCGCGCAGTTCATGAGGCCCCTACGTTAGCGCACAGGCGCTCACGGGTACCTCTGGACTCGTAGCGCCCGTCTGGAGTTAGGCACGAAGCGCCCCAATCGCGCGCAGTTCCACTTACAGCGCACACGTCCTCGCCAACGCGCCAGCGCGCTTCTACATCAGAGCGCGCAGTCCAGGAGGTGCCGAAGCTAGTGCACGCGCGCTCACAGGCCCCCCTGGACTCTTCTTCCAGACCGCGCGATCCTGCACGCATTTCAGCCGCGCATGACGCTCTGGTTGCGCGCTAGGTTCCAGTCCCTCTCAAGGCGCCTTATGCAACCCTCCAGCGCACACCCGTGCACCCTAATCCAACCGCGCGCCCTGCTCGCCCACTGCAGCAGCGCACACTAGCACGCCCACATCCTGATGCGTGCCCACAGGTTAATATGCCTGTTCTCTCGGATCAGCGCCCGCCTACACTCCAACGCGCGAACCCACCCTCATGCTATCCTGAACCTGCGCTCTCGCGTCCTCGCCCGGTTCTTCCGGATACGCGCCCACGCGCCACTGCCCCCTCGCGCCCGTCAGTGCCGCATCAGGATGCTGCGCGCCCTCGTATCCAGCCTCCTCACGTTCCAGCTCCTGCGCGCCACATACCCTCGCCATCTCCTACGCGAGCCCGCTCCATCTTCTGTGCGCCACCGCGCCCTCGCGCCCACTCCACCAACCTCTCACGCCCGCGCGAGCGCGAGATTCCTGTGACACGCGATCCTGGTCAGGGCCCATCTCGCGACCTCCAGCGCGAGCGCCGCCAAGCGTATAGGTCATCGTCTCGTTCCCTTCCCCGCAAGCGCAGAACAGCGCGCTCGCCGGACGGGTCTAAGGACTCTTTTGTTTCAGCTTCTCAGGCGAACCCTCATTTGTCGACTTCTCCAAGGGATCGAACGTTCCCCTTCCCTCCAGAGGGAGTGTCCAACAGCGCGACTGTCAGCCAGCAGCCCTGGTTCGGGACCCTGGTCAGAGCTCTTGTGCAGGCTATGAAGCCCGTCCTCTCTGACGTGGGTCACAAATCAGGGGCGGCTTCCTCCCCCTGAAGAGGAAGAGAGGAGTCCCTCCCGTGGAAACACCTCCAAGGACTATTCTGTCTCCTAGCAGATCCTTGCGCAAGGCTCTTCCCCCCCCAGACTTTCTCTCCCTCCCCTGCGGATGAGGATTACCCATCCTCATGAGAGTCGGACGAGCCGGACTGTTCCCCCATCGCACCAATGGGGGAAACTCCGCCTCTCCCTGAGAAGTCTTCTCGTCCAGGGGTGGAAAAGAGCCTGCACCCATCGTTACTCAAGTCCTGTATCCCTCCCAGGACCCTCTTAATGAGAGAATGCCTTGATGTAGTTATTGAGCTTCAGCACGGCATTTCATTCCCGTGCTGAATCTTGGTGACGGGCAAGAGGGCTCTCGAACTTGGGGAAATTGCTCCCCCAGTTCGAATCTAAATTTCTCTCTTTCATCTTTTTCTTCCTCTTTATATGGCTTCAACCTTTTCCTAATATTATAAACTTTCCTTCATGTTGCTGTCCCAACCCTATGAGTAAAATTTCCCATATGTATGTGTATATATTTACATATATATGTGTTTATTATTTTTTTTCTCTCTCTTTTTTATGGCATGGATGTTTCTACATCTGTTATTGCCACTTGGGCGGATGTTTATACATCCGGTATTGCTGCCTGCTTTGATGAATGGGAAAGGTGTCACGGTTGGGAGGTGTTTGTGCTCAAAGCTATATGTGAGAGTATTGGATGATCTCAGCCATCCCGAAGATGGTTTGGACCTTTTTGGCGGAACTATTCTCAAGTGTTGGGTCTTCGGAATCCAGGGGGATCCAACGCTTGGGGTAGGACTCTCGGCTTTTGGCCGGAAGCCCGTCATTACAGATATGGGGAGGATGATTCCATAGTTTCTTGGTCTCAGTCCTAACAGGCGGGTTCAGCTTACACCTGTGCCTCTATATCTGTTTTGATGCTATCCTTCGGGTAGGGTATGGAGTGGACCATCTGGGAAGTATACTCTCACTGTGCCGGTAGTGGAGAGTGTAAATTTCCTTCCCAACATGTGATGCCTTAATGTTCTCAAGCAGGTAAATCAAACTTCAAAAAATCACTCTTCTCTCTTCTTTTTTATGATGGATTCTTGTGAAAATGACCCCACCTCCCCTGGATATGCTGACTCGCCCCCGGCACTGTTGACGACCTCTGGCAATTCATTTAAAGAAAACTCCGTTGACGACGTAGGAACTAAGAAGGACTATTCTTTAAACACTCGGAAAAAGGGTAATTTGGGCAACACAGGAAAATTGAATGTCCTGCACATTACCCAAATCCCATTAGAAACTAATTATGATACGCTACATAAAATATTTGAGTGTTATGGATTAATAAAAGAAATTAGAATGAAACTTCAAGATGATAATTGGGAATCTTGGTTATCATTTAATTGTCACGAGGAAGCATTTAATGCAAGCCGTAATATTGTTGATATTAAAGTAGGTAATACGAGTGTTAAGGGTGCTCTGTGTGATGGGGCACCTAAAGATCTGGATGTCTACAGACCAGCAGACTGGGCTGATAAAGATATAGAGGCAGATATGCCATCCCAAAGAAAGCCAAAACCACCAATGTGGCTTCTTGCTCAATCTGTAGGAGGTACGGAAAATTATTTCAAGGTCTGGAAATTTCTTCAGTGGAAGGTAGGTACGATCGCACTTGGAGATATATCTCGATTCGGTAAGAAAAGTTACCTGATAAAGGCCAAGTCATATACACAGTCTGTTATACTGTCCAATTTGAAGACAGTAAATGATGATATAAAATTGGACATCAAACCCCATCTAAACTTCAGCTATGGAAGGGGAGTGGTTTTTAATAGGGATCTGTATGAATTTACTGAAGAAGAGATATTGACTATGTGTCCTCTATCAGTGTGGAAAGTACATAAAGTACCTGGAACATCAATGATTGTTCTTACTTTCCAGGATGCCGATGTACCTTCCCACATAGACATAGAAAATGAAAGGATCAGAGTTCAACCTTTCAAGCAAAAGCCACTGCAATGTTATAATTGCTTTAAATTTGGACATCCTTCCAAAGTTTGCAATAGTGAAAGAATTTGTAATACTTGCTCCAATGTTTACCATGGGGAATGTACATTTGAGGCAAGGTGCTTAAACTGCAACTCTAATCATAAATCTAATGATAGGAGCTGCCAGTTTTATAAGTTAGAAGAGGCTGCCCTCAATAAATCAATTATTGAACATGTAAGCGTGGGGCATGCCAAGAGATTATTAAATAAATCTAACACTTATGCAAAGACATTAAAAACAGGAGATAAAGTTCCTCGGGAATCATCTCGCCCACCTACTACTGTAGGTAGTTCTCGAAAAAGGAATTCACCATCTATTGATAAAGTGCCGCATAAGACAAGAATATCTCCTCCTAAAGATTTATCATTGAATATCAACCAAAAGACATTGCCCACCACTATCAAACCTTTGTCCCCCATTATAAAGGATAGTACTAACCTCTCCCAGGCCATATCCTTGCCTGATTTAATGGAGATTCCACCTGACACCAAGTTATCAGGTGTACCTGTAGTGGGGAAGGTACAAAAACCTGGTAACTCACAACCTACTAATCGTAAAAGAGAGAGACCTCCATCTCTCTCACCCCCTTCCATAAGAAATACTAGAATTATGACATCAAATAAATATGACGTTTTGTCTGTTGATGTTGCCGATCAACCAGAAGACAATTTGAATAAATCAGAAATTCAAGTTGAGGTCCACCATCCCCCTCAACAAATAGATAAAAAAGATACAAAGAAAAACACCAACGTAAAACCCAACATAACAAGACCACCTCTGAAGAAACCTACAGGTAATAATGTTAGATTAAAAACTGCTAATGGGAAGACCTCATCCAAGATGTCTTCCAGAAATAATCCATAGTTTTCTACTCCATTTTGCAATGGAACTGTCAGGGTTTGAGGGCGAAATATGAAGAACTTAAGCTCCTAATTCATGAGCATTCCCCCATAATTGTATGTCTACAGGAAAGTATGCTTGATTCTAACACTCCTAGTCCTCGAGAGTATGTTAGCTATAGAACACCATATAATCAACAAGCAGGGAGCCATGGCGGAAGTCTCATGTACATTCGTCGAGATGTTCCCCAAATACCCATGTCTATACGCACAACCCTGCAGGCAGTTGTTGTACAAATTGATATAGGGAGAAAATATACAATATGCTCTCTGTACTTACCTCCAAATGATAATATTTTATATGATGATTTAGTAGAGGTCATTCAACAACTCCCTCAACCTTTTCTCTTACTGGGAGATATGAATGGTAGACATCCTTTATGGGGTGATATTTTAGCAAACACAAGGGGCAATATTATCTCATCAATTGTGGAGAATGAGGATGTGGGACTCCTTAATACAGGAGAGCCCACACACTTCCATGTTCAGACAGGTACTTTGTCATGCATTGACCTTTCAATTGCAAGCTCTAACTGCCTTCTTGATTTTGATTGGAGGACATTAGATGATTGGCATACTAGTGATCATGCACCAATCATTATAAACACCAACAAGGGTCCGCCTTTGCAAAGATCGCCACGTTGGAATCTAGACAAGGCAGACTGGGTTAAATTTTCCGAGCTAAGTGAAATCGAAGGGAGAGCAGAACAGTTTGAAAGTGTTGATGATGCCATAGACCTACTGAATGGAACTCTTCATACAGCAGGAGTCAATTCAATTCCCAAAACAACAGGGTTATTCAAACGACGATCAGTCCCGTGGTGGTCTTCAGAACTAACTGCACTCCACAGAGCCACAAGAAGATCTCTAACACGATTGCGTAGACGCAGAACTGATGAGAATTTAACTATGTACAAGAAATGTAGAGCACAGTTCCGTCGTGCCATGAAAGAAGCAAGACGCCAGTCATGGATGTCTTTTGTTTCCTCCATTAACAGTAGAACACCACCATCTTCTGTGTGGAGGAAAGTAAAAAAGATAGCTGGCAAATTCACCCCCAACCCACCACCAGTGTTGAAGGTGAATGGCCAGTATGTAACTGAAGCAAATGAAGTTAGGAATGCCCTGGCTAATCATTTTTCAAATGTATCCAGCAAGTGTGAAGGAGCCCCTGGTCACCAGTATAGGAGCACTGAAGAAAAGAAAATTTTAAATTTTGCAACAAGAAGGGAAGAGTCGTATAATTCTCCTTTCACTGAAAGAGAATTTGATTCTGCACTTGCTCATTGCAACGATACAGCCCCTGGACCCGATGGAATTCCATATGCAATGATTAAACATGTACATTTTAATACAAAGCTATTTATTTTAAGCATTATTAATAGAATATGGCATGATCATAGTTACCCAAGTGTTTGGGAACTAGCCATTATTTTAGCCTTTTTAAAACCCGGTAAAGACAAGTTCTTAGCAGCAAACTATCGTCCTATTGCATTGACATCTTGTTTATGTAAAATCATGGAGAAGATGGTCAATGCAAGGCTGATATGGTACCTTGAAAAGAAAGGTATTTTATCACCGATTCAATGTGGATTCCGAAAAATGCACTCAACGACTGATGTGTTGATACGACTTGAGTCTTCTATTTGTGAAGCCTTTGCTTCCAAACAGCACCATGTTACAGTATTTTTTTTACCTTGAAAAGGCATATGATACCACATGGAGATATGGTATTCTTAAAACCATTCATGAATTGGGATTGAGAGGAGAGCTGCCACTATTTATTCAGGCATTTCTTTCACGTAGAGTTTTTCAAGTGAGAGTTGGGGATACTTTATCAGAGAGTAAGTGCCAGGAAGAAAGAGTTCCTCAGGGTAGTGTGCTGAGTGTAACCCTTTTTGCACTAGCAATTAATGGGATATCCTCAGCCATTCCCCAGGATGTTCTCTCAACATTATTTGTGGATGATCTCTCAATATCATTTGCTGGCACTAGAATGGCAATGGTTGAGAGAAAAATCCAACTCTCTATTGATAAAATTATCCAGTGGGCTGACATGAATGGATTTAAGTTCTCGACAAGTAAAACTACCATTGTCCATTTTTGTCGTATCCGGGGAGTACATCCAGACCCGGATATATACATTAAAGGTCAACGGATACCATGTGTATCGGAAACCAAATTTTTAGGTTTGATATTTGACTGTAGACTTACCTGGGTTTCTCACCTAAAAGTTCTAAAAGCTAAATGTGTTGAAGCTCTGAATATCTTAAAAGTATTGTCCCATACATCATGGGGGGCAGACCGTAATACTATTTTGAAATTATACAAGGCCTTGATTTTTTCCAAAATTAGTTATGGTTGTGAGGTATATTCTTCAGCCACCCCAAGCCGGTTAAAAATATTAGATTCGATACATCATGCAGGTATTAGATTGTCTACTGGAGCTTTTAAAACCTCGCCTATCCCAAGTCTCCTTGTTGATGCTGGAGAGTTACCTCTAGACCTTTACCGAATGTCTTCCATTCTTCGGTATTGGTTTAGATTGCAAAGACCCCCTAACTCTCTAGCCTTTCAGACTGCAAGCCTTGTAAGACAAGCATCATACTTTGAGTTGCACCCAAAATCTCCTCAACCTTATGGCTTTCGGGTGAAACGATTATTAAATAGTCTGGATATAATTAGAAATAAGATACTTCCATTCAAGATATCATCAACGCCTCCATGGAAGTTACCAGAGATATCTTTTTGTAAATATTTTATTGGAGATAAGAAGAATATGTCAGACATAGAAGCCAGGTCTCTTTTTAATGAACATGTTAAAGAACATAGAGGATCAACTTTTATCTATACTGATGGCTCCAAATCTGATGCTGGCGTTGGATTTGGAGTACATAGTAATGGTTTTAATTGTAGAGGTGCACTTCCTCAGACCGCTTCCATATTTCCTGCCGAACTGTATGGCATATTAAGTGCTATTGAGAAAATAGCGTTGGAGAAGGAGGGTAATTTTACAATTTTTAGTGATGCAAGGAGTGTCCTTCAAGCTATGGAAGTTTTTAATTCTAATAACCCTCTAGTTTTAAAGATTTTAGAATGGCTTTTCCTTATTGGACGGAGAGGTATAACAGTTCAATTTTGTTGGGTTCCAGCACATGTAGGTGTGTCCGGGAATGAGAAGGCAGATTCACTGGCTAAGGAGGCTGCATTCGAGTTGCTGCCAAGAAGATATCCCATTCCCTGTAATGATTTCTTACCTGACATCAAGAAATTGGTTTGCAATAAATGGCAACAGCAATGGGATAGTCAAGATGGCAATAAAATGAGGGAAGTAACAAATGACATATCTCTTTGGAGGTATAATATGATGCCCCGAAAATGGGAGACGTCTCTTTGTCGTCTCCGTATTGGTCACACTCGGTTGACACATGAGTTTCTGCTGAAGGGCCAACAGCAACCGTATTGTGACAACTGTTTAGTACCTCTAACAGTAAGGCATTTGTTGACCGAATGCCCCAATTATAACATCTTGCGGAATAGATATTTGTTTGAGGCTCGAGGTGAGGGTGGGAGGTTCATCCTTGCCAAGATTCTTGGAAATGATGTGTCCTACCATGCAAGTGGCATTTTTAGATTTCTTTCAGAAGCATGTCTTCTGAAAAATATTTAACCTTTATGACATTCAATTTTTATGATTTTAATTGAATACTCTTTAATTTTTTATTTTATTTCATTTTTTACTTTTGTATATATAAATTAAATGTTACCGGCGTCAATGACCTTAGATGTCAGGATGCCTGAAAACTTTAAATCATTCATTCATTCATTCCCTCCCAGGAGGGAACCGAAGGACTCTTAAGGCGATCCCCAAGTCGTCAACAAGGATCAGACAGGAGCCAGCTAGACCTTCCGAGGATGTCCACGTGTCCCCCCAGGAAGAGCCACTGGGGACAAGAGACTTTGCTGCAAGTCCTTTAGGAGGAGAGCACCAAGAGTCAGAACACGCGTTCTGGCAAGTCCTGACCCTCATGAGGAACCTCAACGGGATTCCGGACCCAGAGATTCCTCCTCGTGAAGGTAATGACATGGTCTTGGACCGTATCTACGGCACCCAGAAAACCTCTAGGGCCAGTGCAGCTTTGCCCTGGTCTCAGGGGATGAAGAGTGCCAGGGACAAGGTCGAGGGCCAGCTCTCTAAGCTTGCCTCCTCCAGTAGATCCAGCGCCGGTAACAAGCTCCTCCCTCCTCCTCGAGTCCATCAGAGGAGGTACTTTGAGATCCTTGAGGAGTCTTGTTTGGGTCTTCCTATTCACCACTCCGTGGAAGAACTCACCGGGGGAGTCCCTCTAGAGAGAGACTCCAACCGGCACGTGTCCTACTCAGCTACTGAGATCCTAAGCCAGGAGAAGGTCGCTAAGTGTGCCATGCAGGCAACTTCGTGGCTTGACATCTGGCTGGGGTCTCTGGGCATCCTGGTGCGGTCTGAGGACCTCTCCAAAGAAAGCACCAGGAAGGCACTGGAGACTTTCTTGCTCTCAGGCACGCGGACCATCGCGTTTCTGGCCCACCAAGACTCGAGCTTGTGGGCCAATACGATTCTCAAACGACGGGTCGCAGTGGCTGAGAGATTCCACCAGAAGGTTCCCAGTTCGGATGTTAGCAGGCTCAGACACTCTTCCGTGCTCGGTAAGAGTTTGTTTGAGCCTAAGGACGTGGAGCTTACCGCTGAGAGGTGGAGGAAGTCCAACCAGGATTCCCTCATCCATAGGGCCCTGACATCGAGGCCCTACAGCCCCCCAGCGGCCCAACAGCCCCCCAGCAGCCCAACAGCCCCGTCCGGCTAAGGACACAAAGAAGACGACTGCAGCAAAGCCAAAGGTGTCTAAGCCCTTTCCTGCCAAGAGCAGAAGGAGCAAGAAGTCTTCCAGGGGAGGCAAGAATCCTAGAGGAAACGGCCGAGGCCGTAAACGCTAGGGTTGGCAGTCCCCCTGCATGTCCACCAGTGGAGGGATGCCTACAAAGTTGCGCGGCAAGGTGGCAGCAACTCGGGGCAAGTACCTGGACGATTTCCGTAATTGCTCAGGGTTATCGCGTCCCGTTCACAGCTTCTCTACCTCCCCTGACAGCGAATCCAGTGTCGTTGAGCTCTCTTGCCATGGGATCGGCAAGAGGACAAGCCCTTTGGGCAGAAGTCCAGACCATGTTGAAGAAGGACGCTCTCCAGGAGGTTGTAGACGGGTCCCCAGGCTTCTACAGTCGACTCTTTCTTGTAAGAAAGGCGTCTGGAGGCTGGAGACCAGTCATCGACCTCTCAACCCTGAACGGGTTTGTCAAACAGACTCGGTTCAGTATGAAGACGGCAGACACGGTCAGACTTGCAGTGAGACCACAAGACTTCATGTGTACACTGGACCTGAAGGACGCGTACTTCCAGATCCCAGTCCATCCGTCTTCAAGGAGGTACCTAAGATTTTGCCTAGACAACAAGATCTACCAGTTCAAGGTGCTGTGTTTCGGTCTCTCCACAGCCCCTTAGGTGTTCACCAGAGTGTTCACCCTGTTATCTTCATGGGCTCACAGGATCGGCATCCGTCTCCTTTGTTATCTGGATGACTGGCTGATCCTAGCAGACTCGGAGGCAACCCTTCTTCGCCACCGAGACAAGCTCCTCGAAGTTTGCCAGGATCTAGGGATCATGGTAAATCTCGAGAAGTCCTCTCTGCAGATCTCTCAGAAACTGGTATATCTAGGCATGGTCATAGACACCAACCTCCACAAAGCCTTCCCATCAGGCGACAGGATAGCAAGGTTGAGGAAGGTCGCGAGGCCTTTCCTCAATCGAGAACTCCCAGCCCAAACGTGGCTGCATCTCCTCGGCCACCTCTCCTCCCTGGCCCGTCTCGTTCCCAACGGTCGCCTCAGAATGAGATCTTTCCATTGGCGACTCAAGTCCCGGTGTAATCAAGGTCACTATTCCCCGAACACCTTGGTCCCCGTGGGTCCTGCGGAACGGATGGACCTCCAGTTTGTGGGTGGCGGACGAGAACCTACGAAAGGGAGTGGATCTTCTCGTCCTTCCCGCGGATTTGATGTTGTTCTCGGACGCATCAAAGAAAGGGTGGGAGGCCCACGTTCTGAACCACAGGACCTCAGGCCTGTGGTCAGAATCAGAAAAGTACCTTCACATGAACCTGCTAGAAGTGAAGGCTGTGTTCCTGGCACTTCAGAAGTTCTACCAAGTCCTGGCGGGCCACTCTGTGGTGGTGATGAGCGACAACACCACGGTGGTGGCTTATATCAACAGGCAGGGAGTTACCTTTTCAAAACAGCTATCCCATCTTGCAGTAGAGATTCTGAGATGGTCCGAAATCCACTCGATCACACTAGCGGCTTGCTTCATTCCAGGCAAAAGGAATGTGCTCGCCAACAGTCTGAGCAGAGTGATGCAGATAGTGAGTACCGAGTGGTCTTTGGATCCTCAAGTAGCCAACAAAGTCCTGATTTTGTGGGGTTCCCCGACGGTGGATCTGTTCGCTACAGCGCTGAACTTCAAGCTCCCGCTGTACTGCTCCCTAGTCCTGGACCCCAAGGCTCTCTGGCAGGATGCCTTCCAACAACGGTGGGACAAGGTCGATGTGTACACCTTTCCCCCGTTCTGTCTGATGAGGAGGGTACTCAACAAGACCAGAATATCGGTCAATCTTTTAATGACCCTGATAGCTATGGCATCACGCAGAATGGTTCCTGGACCTTCTGCAACTCCTCACGGAGGTTCCGAGAGAACTCCCTCCACGTCACGAGCTACTCAAACAACCACACGCCAACATCTTCCACAAAGACGTAGCTTCGCTTCGACTTCACGCCTGGAGACTATCCAGCATCTCCTCACGGAGAGAGGATTTTCGCAACAAGTTGCGAACAGGATGTCTGGTCACCTGGGCAAGTCATCTGCAGGGGTCTACCAGGCGAAGTGGCGAGTCTTCTGTGGTTGGTGTCGTGGAAGGGGTATCTCTCCCCTCGATGCCACTATTCCAGTAATAGCGGAGTTCCTCGTGTATTTGCGGGAGGAAATGCGCCTTTCAGTCTCGGCAGTGAAAGGCTATCGCTCAGCCTTAAGTCTTGCCTTCAGGCTTAAAGGAATGGACATTTCCTCCTCGCTGGAACTTTTCCTTCTCATACGGAGTTTTGAACTTACCTGCCCTCAGTCGGAAGTGAGACCTCCTCCATGGAACGTGGTTTGAGTTCTCAGGGCTCTGAAGAGACCTCCCTACGAACCATTACGCCAGGCTTCAGATCGCCACCTTACCTGGAAGACGGTTTTCCTGCTAGCGTTGGCCTCGGCCAAGCGAGTCAGTGAGCTACATGGTCTCTCGTAGGACATCGCCCATTCAAGGGGATGGGGGGAGGTAAAGTTCAGCTTCGTCCCTGAGTTTGTTGCCAAGACTCAGAATCCGGGAGTGCCGGACCCTAGGTTCGACTCTTTCCAGGTTTCGAGTCTCCGTTCTGTAACAGATGACCCAGACCATCTCCTACTGTGCCCAGTGAGGAGTCTGAGGTTGTAGCTTAAAAGAACAGCTGCAGTTCATCCCCGGGTGCGAGCCCTGTTCGTGAGCACCGGGAAGACGAAAAGGAGGGTCACCAGGAATACTATCTCGGCCTGGATTCGCAAGGTAATACATCTGGCCTTGAATCCTGACCCCTCTCCGTCACGTCGCCCTAGAGCGCATGATGTCAGGGGCATAGCTACGTCCCTGGCCTTCAAGAAAAATTATTCAGTGACGCAGGTCCTTCAAGCAGGGTTGTGGAAGCGTCAGACCACCTTGACGGCCCGCTACCTGCAAGACGTGACACACAGAAGGCTCGATACGTTCTCTATCGGCCCTGTGGTTGCTGCACAACAGCTGGTCTAACCTCAGGCTCCTTAATGGACAAGTAGCAGAAGGTTGAGGGCATTGTTACCCGGTTTTAGTCTGCGTGAATGAAAAGATCTGTCTGGCCCTTATTCTTTTCTTCATCCTCTCCTCCCTTGGAGAAAGCAGCATCCTGGGTTCTCTGCACAGCTGACCTCGAACCACTGCAGATAAACCATGCTCCCTTGTGTTCCTATTATTAAGTGTAATACTGTCATGTCCCCATACCCTGACGAGGAGGTATTGGGAGATTCCTAGCCTAGATTTCCATCTGAAGAACTCCAGGTCAACTTCCTAGGACGAGTCACTTCTCACCTTCACACACAGCTTATGTAGGCCGCAGCAGTTTCACAGCATGCTAGCGAGGAGCAGGGACTCCTTATTTCTTGAGTACTTACACACTCGAATATGGAGTCCCCGGGCAAGCCAAAGCCAGTATGGCAGGTACTTACCTCCCTACCTAAGGGTTGAGTCACCCCATGTAAATAGCGTGGTTTGTATTTCAGTTACGGAACAAATGACAAATTCGTAGATAATTTGTATTTTTCCTAACTACAAACCTTAGCTATTTACACATATTTGCCCGCCAGCCCTGTCCCCCGGGATAAGTCCTACCTCTAAGCAAAGTGAAGCATTCATCGGTGTGTGTGAGGGGGGGGGGTAGCTAGCTACCCCTCCCTACCCCCCGCTAACTATCGGCGGGGTAGTTAACCCTCGTTAAAATTCTTATGGCTCGTCATTCAGCTACGCCGAAGTAATTACCCCGTGTAGATATCTAAGGTTTGTATAGTAAGGAAAAATTCAAATTACCCACGAATTTGTCATTTTTCGCCGATTCCAAACAGAATAGCAGCTATGAATATGGTTTGTTTTTTCGCCTTCATTTACAGATCGCTAGTTTATATTTGGCTGTTTATTTTCTTGAAGATCTGTTCTCCATAGTGAAATAGGGTATAATGTAAAATGTCAATCTTGTGCTACTGTACTTTGTTTACTATCGTACGATGATTGAATTCAAGCAAAATGGCTGATATCTGATTCATTTCATAAGGAAACAGTAGTGTTTTGTTTGGTTGATATTGTGGCTGTATGCATTTCCGCAATTATTTTAACGTTACTAACGATCCTTTTCTCATTATTTTTTAATTTACTAACCCATTGAAGTAGATGATGGGATAAATATTATTACCGGGTTACTGTAGTTATCGGACGGATTTCTTACAGAAAACGACAGTGACGCATTAGGAATTCTGTCATACTAGAAGATGTCAAGTAGTATATTGCACAGTGCAGAATTACAGTAATATTGTTTTTGTTCCGTAACCGTAATACAAACCACGCTATTTAAATAGGATATCACTTTCGGCGTAGCTGATATGACGAGCCATTAAATTTTTTAACGAGGGTTTACTACCCCCTCGCTAGTTAGCGAGGGGGTAGGGGAGGAGTAGCTAGCCACCCCTCCCCCCTCACACACCGGTGAACTAGTTCACTTTGCTTCTGGCTCGGGTGATGAACAGACCTGTCTGCTCTCCCCCTCGCGTATTGACAGCCTTAATCTTTTTTGCTTTTTCTTTCAGTTGTGTGTTTGGAAGTTGGCCTCTCTCTTTATCATGCGGAAATGCCCCGGATTACCAGACCGCCTTTGTGGTACATATATGTCGGCGATCGAGACGGACCCTCATACCTTGTGTCCGTTCTGCAGGGGCCAACGGTGTGATAAGAATAAAGTTTGTTGTGAGTGTAGGGAGTGGTCTACCTCCCAGTGAGAGAGGTTTTCCCGGCGCCGAAAGAATTAGTCCAAGCGGGATCTTTCTCCTTCAAGGATCTCCTTAAAGAAGGAAATCTCCAAGGACTCTTCTTTCGTTGCCCGAACCTCCTCTGAAGCTCCTACTCGATTGGTCTCTCCCGAGAGACCGTCGAGTGGTAGCGTAGGCAGTACTTGTGTTGACCGACCTCGGGGTTCGGGAGAGGGAGTTGCCTCCCATAGCGAGGCAGCTCCTCCTCCTCCGGGGGAGGATTTATCTATGAATGTTGCTAATGATGATTTATTGCAGCTTTGGGCTTCCTTGGGTCTTAAGGGTTCGCCCTCCAGGGAAGCCCTGTTTGACCTTATCTAGTTGAGAGCAGCTGTCAAACAGTCGCTGGTGATAGCGGAGGTTGACCCTCTGTCTATCATCAACGTTGTTGTGGCAGAGGCTTCCGGTGAGTTGGATCAAACCTCTGCCTTGGGTGCTGATGTTGCTGAAGGCTTGGTTTCCCCCTCCGAACATCCTTCGAGGGTGGGTTCAAGTCCAATGGTCTCTCCTGCAGGTGTTTCTACCCCTCGGGGGAGTTCACTAACAGAGACTCCTCTTCTGAGGAATGACGATGGTGTTCCTGATGCCCCCAGAGGACGTATCCGACGCAAGGCTCGTCTTCCTCTTCGCTATAGAGGCCTTCCTTCTCCCCACAAGGGAGTTAGGAGGTGCCTTTTCGGCTCCTCGCCTTCGCAGTCCCCCGCAGAGGATCCTCCTCACCGTGCTGTGGGCGCCCATGCACCCCGTTTTCAAACGGGCACCGGTCCCTACGGGGCAAAAGGGTTTGCTTACAATGTGGGCAAGTCCCTTAAGTGCCAGGTATCCCCTGTGCGCCCACGCTCTCTGCGCGCAAGCGCTCGCCTGTTCCTGATGTTCCTGAGACAATGACCCAGAGACATCTTATGCCAGGGACAACGCGCCAGCGAGCTCCTGCTGCAGAGTCGACGCGCCAGCGCTCTCACCGATCGCCTGCGCGCCAGCGATCTCCTGTACGCCAGCAATCTCCTACTCGCCAGCACACAACTGCATGCCCTGATCCTGTTACACGTCCTGATCCTGTTACACGCCACGCGCGCCAACGATCTCCTGTGCGCCCACAATCTCCAGCTCGCCAGCGCTCTCCTGCTCGCCAGCGCGCACCTGCGCGCCCTCGATCTCTGGATCTGAGTACAAGAAAGAAGACTTGCCCCTCGCCTTCTCGCCAGCGATCTCCTGCGTGCCCTCGGAACTCTCCCACCCGTCAGCCCTCGCCTGCGCACCATCATGTGCAAAGGTTCCAGTCCCTACCGTGCGCCCTTCCAGAGGCTTCCGAGATACTGCACGCCCACGAGCAGTCTCCTCCTCATGCTTCCACGCTTACTGGTCCTTCTGCACACCCTCTGTCTTCACCAGACCGCGCACCTGCGAGCCATCGATCTCCTGCGCGCACACGCACACCATCTCCTGTCCACCATCACTCCCCAGCACACAATCGCGCCCACGAGCCTGCTCACCGTAGATCACCTACACGCGCACCGTCACCTGTGCGCAGTCGCACACCTGCATGCCCTACGCGCCATCGCTCGCCTGCGCGCCATCACTCGCCTGTGCACCATCATTCTCCTGCTCGCCAGCACTCGCCCGTGCGCCCTCGCCTGTGCGCCCTCGCCCGTGCGCCCATGCGCTCCCTTGCCCACGCGCTCCTGCGCCTTCATCTCCGTGCTCCGTGTGCGAACCTGGGATTATTCCCTCGCGCGAGCGCTAGCGCGAGCCCAAGCACGATTCCCACCGGGTTTTGCAACGCGAGCTACCGAACGAGTTGTCAGGAACGAGAGCAGCTAGGTCGCCTTCACGCTCTCCCCCCCCCCGCGCAAGAGCAAACCAGCGCGGTCGCAGGAGGAGGGGAGATCTTCAGATAGGTCCAGGCACCCATCTTCTTCCCTTTTTTTCCAGGCAGGCCATGTTGTAGTCTCTACTCCAAAGGATCGCCCGATTCCCTTCCCCCAGTGGGAGTCTGACACTGCGTCTGTCAGTAAGCAGCCATAGTTTGAGTCCCTTATCAGAGCTGTTGTCCAGGCTGTTAAGCCTGCCTTCTCTGCTTTGGGCCCCAAACCAAGGGCAGCTCCGACCCCACTGAAGAGGAAGAGAGGAGTAGAGATCGTGGTGACTTCTCCTCGGGTCAAGCTGGCTCCCAAGAAGTCCGCCAGGAAGGCTCCTTCCCCCCTGCAGACGTTTTCTCCATCCCCTGTGGACGAGGTTTTTCCGTCCTCAGGGAAGTCTTCTGAGGTGAGACCTTCTCCCACCGCACCAATGGGAGCAACCCCACCTCGAGCAGGAGAATCGTCCCGTTTTGGGGCGGAGAAGAGCCCTCAGACTTCGTTGCTGGAGTCCTGTATCCCTCCTAGGAGGGAACCGAAGGACTCGAAGACCATCCCGAAGTCTTTTTCCAGGATTCGACCAGAGCCAACGAGACCCGCGGAGAATGTCCACGTGTCCCCCCAAGAAGAGCCTTTGGGGATGGGAGACTTCGCTGCCGGTTCTCCAGGGGGAGAGCAGCAAGAGTCAGAGCATGCCTTCTGGCAGGTCTTGACCCTGATGAGGAATCTCAACAAGTTTCCAGACCCGGAGATTCCTCCTTGTGAGGGCAAGGACACGGTCCTGGACCGAGTCTTTGGCACTCAGAAACCCACTAAGGCCAGTGCGGCTCTGCCCTGGTCCCAAGGGGTTAAGAGTGCCAGGGATAAGGTTGAGGGCCAGCTCTCCAAGTCTTGAAAAATTTACTACGTAATTGGAAAATTAATACAAAGAGCAATTTTCTTATTTTAATGGAACCTTCACAAAATTATGAACTTTAAAAACTTCAACCAAAAAACAACTAAGAAATTGAATAAGATATAAAATAGTTTCATGTATTGCTGTTCAAATTAAAACCAATGCTGTTGTTGCTGCTGTCGAAGATGATCGCCTTGAATAGAGTCAAAGCGATGGTCAAGCATCTCCAACTTCCAATTACCATTCTCAAGAACCCCTAGATAAGCATAAAATACCAAATATCAGTTACACTTCAAATGGTAACTTAAACTATCAAAATCGCTAATAAATTATTCAAACACAGGAATGCCATTCAAATATATGTATTGTATCAATAATGTTTCACTTAAAATTATCAAAATAATAATTACCTAAAGGCAATGGTCCACTTTGCGTATCAAGTATATCACTTGTATACAACAAGCCGAATTTACAGTAAGGCCGAATGAATAACCACCTAAGTAGTAAAGCAACGAATGTAAACAAACGACTAATTAACGTAAAAGTGGCAAAATGAGAGAATACCAAAATAAGATACAACACTTAAATTATCTAACCAGCACAAAGTAACTGAATATAAAATGAATCTCTCAATTATGACTGGGAAATTATAATATGGCAATCCCATAAAAATTGTAAATGATATGAATATTATCCAAGGGTATATTTATTTGTGGGGGTTAAAATGCTAAGCAAGGGACTTTCATAATCAAATGAACTATGGATTATAAATCATAAAATTTAAATGACCTTTAAAAATGATGACGTACCCCACAACTCATACTGTCCGTGTATGCCGTTTGTAAATGAAACAAATCACAATTGCTGTGTTGGCTCTTGAAGGCAACGTAAGATGCGGATCCATGGTACAGATCACTTAATTTTTCACCATGACGATAAAGAGGCAAGTAAATCCAATATTGTCACTGGTGAAGATGGCTAAGGACTAACTTTTATTTTCATGAAAAGCCGTCCACTTCTCCTTTCTGTAAGAAATGTATAACGAGCAGCAAATCTCTTCAACGACCCAAACCATCTTAATTTTTAACAGGATATTAAGGAATTGTCATCATTTTATGTAAACAAAAATTATTTAAATACTAAAAATGCAAGTTAAAATAAAAACAATCATTTACAAACTTACCAAATTACCACATTATAAAAAGAAACAGAAAACAAAAAAATAACTTAAGTGTTATTTTTCAACACCGAGCTCGCCTCTTCCAGCCGTTCCACTGCTGGCAATAAGCTCCTCCCGCCTCCTCGTGTCCACCAGAGGAGGTATTTTGAGATCATGGAGGAGTCTTGTTTAGCTCTTCCGTTGCATCACTCTGTGGAAGAGCTTACCAAGGGAGTTCCTCTTGATAGACTCTCTAGCCTTTCTCGGCGACAAAGGTCCTAAACCAGGAGAAGGTCGCGAAGTGTGCCATGCAGGCCACTTCCTGGCTGGATGTCTAGTTGGGGTCTCTGGGCATCTTTTGCGATCCAAGGATCTCGGGCACCCGCACCATTGAGTTTCTGGCCCACCAAGTCTCGAACGTGTGGGCCA
>NC_090740.1:129778033-129795533 GCF_036898095.1 Palaemon carinicauda | reverse complement strand
ATTTATTAAATGTCATTTTCATTGTATGCTTAACTTCTACTGCCCATGTCCATTTCTTTTTCTTACAAGTTGTTAGAATATCCTCTACTTTAGTTTGCTCTCGTATCCATGGTGCTCTTTTAGCATATCTCAGGATTATTCCCATCATTATTCTTTCCATAGCGCTTTCAGTTGTAACTAGCCTGTATTCTAAGGCTTTAGTAAGGCTCCAAGTTTCTGATAAGATAATACTGTTAGGAACATCTGATTAAATACTTTTCAAATAGAAAAAGTGGAATTTTACTTTTCATTCATTTTTATTTACCAAAAGCTCTCCATTCCATGATTATCCTTCTAATTTTGGTCTCGTGTTTTTGAGAAACACTTACTGCTTGTCTTAAAGACATATGCATTAACAATCTCTAGAGGTTTTTCCTTAACTTTTATTTGTTGTTTCTTCATTTTTATTGATAATCATGTTAATTTTACTCACTCATTTTCAGTCCTACATTTCTGTTTTCTCTACTCAAACTTTTTAATAAATTTTGCACTTCTTCGCATGATTCACTAAACAAAACTATGTCATCTGTAAATCTCAAGTTGTTAAGCTATTTCCCATTAATATTAATTCTTACATTTTCCCCTTTCTAAATGTTTAAAAACTATTACAAAGCATGATGTGGATAATTATATGTATGTATGTGCGTGTGTGTGTGTATATATATATTATATATATGTATATACATGTATATATATATATTATATACATATATTATATTATATATATATATATATATATATATATATATATATATATATATATATATATATATATATATATATATATATATATATTTGTGTGTGTGTGTGTGTGTGTGTGTATTTGTGGTGGGGTTTTTGCTTAAGTATAAAAGTAAAATTTGAGTACGCTATGCACGCACATAGTTTTTCTTCGCAACAATGTGCATTTATAAACTCTTCTTTATTTCAGAAGTAGGTCTTCTGAAAGATATTCAACTTTTGAAATGACATCTTTGCTCTTATGGTTTTAATTCAACATTCTTTTATTTTTTATTTACAATAAACGATATCGGCGCCAATGACCTTAGATGTCAGGATCCCAGAAAACCTCAAGTCAATCAATCAATCAATCTCCATGAGGACCAGCTCGGCGTCAATGACCTTAGATGTCAGGATGCCAGGAAACTTTCAATCAATCAATCAATCCATGAGGAGCATGACGTTGATTAATCGACACAATCTATTGTTTGCACCTCGATAATGTCTTTTATCTATCGGCTGCCCCATTAAGTCAATCCACTTATCTTGTAGTTTACCATTTTTATTCAAATGATGTATTGTAATTGCGATTTCTTTATATAAATAAGTTTCATCATTCCTATACTCCAGCTGTAAATGTTTGAGACTTGGAGATTGGAGATTTTGCCATATTTCTTCTGCCAATTTATTGTTATTCATTTGGAATGCCGATCATTTGGTGAATTGGCATATATTTTATGATATTACCACAAAACCTGATTGGCTAAATGAGAAACGTGGCCGATCATGGCAAAGTCTCAGCCCTTTATCACTAGATGTCAGACCTCGACATAATTCTTAGAAGTCAGAATCTGATTCTGGTACTCTTGTGGTGGGATGAATAAGAATCTTTAACATTTTCTTTCTTTTTTTTTTGTGCCTGAAAAAACAATCTTGCGGAAATTTTTACATTTCTAGTTAAGGAAGTACAATAATTTTGTTCCTTTCAATAACCCAAAAGAAAAAAAAAGAATTTTACCTCTCCCGTCTATGGATAATATTTGCTTTTGTCACTGGATATTTTCTGAACTATTTCACTTACCAAATATCAATACTTATAACATCCTATTTAGATTATCGCCAGTTGGATCATAATTTTTGTATGAAAATAATTGGTCATGCCAAATTTCTGTCGTTGACAATAAGAGAGAGAGAGAGAGAGAGAGAGAGAGAGAGAGAGAGAGAGAGAGAGAGAGAGAGAGAGAGAGAGAGAGAGAGAATTTCTGTCGTTGATAATAGAGAGAGAGAGAGAGAGAGAGAGAGAGAGAGAGAGAGAGAGAGAGAGAGAGAGAGAGAGATTTTTTTTACAATACCGTTTGTACACTGAAGAGAAGAAACGGCTCAACAGGTGTCCTAATTTGCATCGCATTTTACAGTCGTTGCCTTTTAGAAATTAAAATCTCACCATGGCCGATCGTTTCCATAAGTTTCTCTTTAATTTTTTTTCGGACTCTACTATTATTATTATTATTATTATTACTTTCCAAGCTACAACCCTAGTTGGAAAAGCAAGATGCTATAAGCCCAGGGGCTCCAACAGGGAAAAATAGCCCAGTGAGGAAAGGAAATAAGGAAATAAATAAATGAAGAGAACAAATTAACAATAAATCATTCTAAAAACAGTAACAACGTCAAAACAGACAAGTCATATATAAACTATTAACATAAAAAACAAATATGTCATAAATAAACTATAAAAGACTCATGTCCGCCTGGTCAACAAAAAAGCATTTGCTCCAACTTTGAACTTTTGAAGTTCTTCTGATTCAACCACCCGATTAGGAAGATCTTTCCACAACTTGGTAACAGCTGGAATAAAACTTCTAGAGTACTGCGTAGTATTGAGCCTCGTGGTGGAGAAGGCCTGGCTATTAGAATTAACTGCCTGCCTAGTATTACGAACAGGATAGAATTGTCCAGGGAGATCTGAATGTAAAGGATGGTCAGAGTTATGAAAAATCTTATGCAACATGCATAATGAACTAATTGAACGACGATGCCAGAGATTAATATCTAGATCAGGAATAAGAAATTTAATAGACCGTAAGTTTCTGTCCAACAAATTAAGATGAGAATCAGCAGCTGAAGACCAGACAGGAGAACAATACTCAAAACAAGGTAGAATGAAAGAATTAAAACACTTCTTCAGAATAGATTGATCACCGAAAATCTTGAAAGACTTTCTCAATAAGCCTATTTTTTGTGCAATTGAAGAAGACACAGACCTTATATGTTTCTCAAAAGTAAATTTACTGTAGAGAATCACACCTAAAATTTTGAAAGAGTCATACATATTTAAAGAAACATTATCAATACTGAGATCCGGATGTTGAGGAGCCACCGTCCTTGACCTACTTACAATCATACTTTGAGTTTTGTTAAGATTCAACTTCATACCCCATAATTTGCACCATGCACTAATTCTAGCTAAATCTCTATTAAGGGATTCACCAACCCTAGATCTACATTCAGGGGATGGAATTGATGCAAAGAGAGTAGCATCATCTGCATATGCAACAAGCTTGTTTTCTAGGCCAGACCACATGTCATGTGTATATAGTATGAAAAGTAATGGGCCAAGAACACTACCCTGTGGAACACCGGATATCACATTCCTATAATCACTATGGTGCCCATCAACAACAACTCTTTGAGATCTATCACTTAAAAAATCAATAATAATGCTAAGAAACGACCCACCCACTCCCAACTGTTTCAGTTTGAAAACAAGGGCCTCATGATTAACACGGTCAAAGGCAGCACTAAAATCAAGGCCAATCATACGAACTTCCCGACCACAATCAAGGGATTTCTGTACTGCATTGGAAATTGTAAGAAGGGCATCACATGCTCCAAGGCCTTTACGAAAACCAAATTGCAAACTAGGGAGTAGATGATTACCTTCAGCAAACCTATTAAGACGTTTTGCCAGAAGACGTTCAAAAACTTTAGATAATATGGGAGTTATGGAAATTGGGCGGTAATCAGTGGGACTTGAGCTACCACAAACATATTTACATAGAGGAGTAACATTACCAATTCTCCAACTAGTGCTAAAAGCTCCTCTTCTTGCTAACTTGCGCAATGTAATGTTAGAAAATCTTTCATTTAAATCTCTAAGATTTAATATTTATTGGTCTTAGTATGTAAATAACAATGGACTTATTAAAGATAATGCTACTGAAGTGGTCACATTTTTTCAGTCATTGCTTGGCCTAACCCCTGCTTTGGGCGTGCCTGTTATGTATTCCCATATTCTTAGAAGGTTAAAATATCATTGTTTATCTTAGGAAAAAAAAATGATTGAGTTTCCTCTTTCTCAGTAGCTTCTTAAATTTAACTTTCTTACTGAACAACTTTCAGTTCTGTAGGATGGCAAATATCACCTGGGGTCGTAGGTTTGATCCTAAGCGTATACAAACCTTTCGTTCTTTAAAATAGGGAAATATCTTCAGCGGAGCTGGAACAGCTGTTAACAATAGGTGATAAACGAGGACTAGTAACCCCGCCCGCCTACCCACCTGTCTGAAGCTCCTCATTTTTGTCTTCGGCTGTAACAGTTTCACATACTGTACTGTTGAATCTAACCAAAGGCTTTGATCTTTTTCTTGTACTTTGCTGTTTTGTGTGATGGATGGAAAGCCAGATATTTTTACTTGTCGGGGAAAGTGTGAACACTGCAGCTGGTTTATGGTAATATTGCCGATTCACACTGTCTTGTAGGGAGCATTATTATTCGCAATCATGCCTTGTGCTGTGTTCAGTTTGTGGCCTCTTGTTTGCTTTGAAGGGGAAGAAGAGATCTAACTCTTCTCTGGTGTCTGTTTTGGCAATGGCCAAGAAGACACTAAGGAAGTCTTTTACCTCTTCCTTTTCCTCATTGAGTGAGACTGCCACTAGGAACTTGCACCACGAACCCCCCAAGGCCCTGACCAGGGTTTCCCCTGGTACCCCAGCAGCCAGGCAGGTAAGAGGTGTAGGCCTAAAGCCCCTCACCTTTTCTAGCTGAATGGTGGACTCCTGCTCCCTTCTATGGTCACAGTTTTTTGGTAGACTGGCTTGAGGGTATAGCACTGCTCGAATCTTGTATTGCACTCGTGTGAAATTGACAACCACGAGCCATATGTGGAGGGGCCAGAGCAGTCACCCTCCCCCTCCCCAATCAGCAGGACAAAGAGTTTGAGGTACTACCGCAATCTCTGCTGTGGTCAGTATCAGGGATCATTCCCCCAATGTTGTCGGCTGCCCTGACCCATTATCAGCCCCTGATTTTGCTGGGTCTGTCTTTGGGTCAGAGTGCTCCTCTTTATAGGGGGGAAGTGAAACCATGGGGCTGCCTGCTGCCCTTTACCCCAGTCAGGTATGAGGGTGCTCAAGATTTGTTTGCCAGTAAAGTATCGATCCTTAGCCTAGTACCGATGGAGACATGCAATCCGGAGTAGGAGTACTCCTTTGTGGACGTCCTTGTACTCATTTATATGTGTAAAGGACTGGGTGAGACAACATTTCCTCTGCCCTCGGGGATAATTTTGGTTATTATTTGGGAATTAGGTACCCTTCAAAGGTCAAGGCCATCACTGCAGCTGTTTTTGTCGGATCTGGCTAGTCTAGCCCTGGATCAAGTTGGCAATCAGATCTTTAGAATTGAGAACTCTCTTGCTTCGAATTGGTCAAACAAGGTCTTTTCGCCCCCCCCCCCACCTCTCTTGGTACAGAAAAGACTCTATGCACCAGTGGGAAAAATTTATCGTCTGACTTGTCATTGTAAGAAGGCATGTCGTTCTCTGCCAATGAGTCTACAGCCCTGGAATAGTTGGCTATGGACTCCCTCCCAGCTGTTTCTTAGTTTGACCAGTGTTCAAGCGTAGTGACATATTTTGTGAAGTGAACAGGACTATTAACCCATGAGTCTTTGGGGAGGTATACTGTAGGTGTCTTATAGTGTCTGGTGGGCCAACTAGGTTATGAAGAGTAGGGATGCCTTAGTGTCCCGATTCTTAAAACAAGTTGGTTTAGAGGTAGCTCTGATGCTATGGGACACGTTGGTGCAGGTGACCCTATCTCTCCTCCCGAGGAATTACGTGTAGATGGCGAAGGGTTACTGAAGAACTGCTTCTCAGGACTCCTTCATCCAAGACCCTGATCAGGACAGCCCACAACCTCTCTTGAGCCATCTAACCTGATCCTTCCAGGAAGGGAAATGACAGGAAAGGGAGAGGAGATGGAAGCGCTGATGCGAGCATCTCCCACCCCACTCTTCTGCTGCAAAAAGTAGGGGGATGCTTGTCTTGTCATTAGGCAACCTGGCAGAAATATGGGGCCTGAGTGTTGGGTAGTGAGTGTACTTCAGAATGGTTATTTACTACCTTTTCTGACCCATTGCTGCCACCCTCTATCTCACATACCTATAGTATGCTCGTCCAATCCTCTATCACTGAAAACCCTAACCTGGGAGATATATGCAGAAGGAATGTTGGCGAACATGTTCGAAGTCGTTTGATATGAGTCTCTGGGCTTTTACAATGAACTATTCCTGGTGGAAAGTCAACTGACAGCTGGAGATCAATCATCGACCTCTATCCACCAAACAAGTTTGTGCATCAAACAGAATTCAGGAGGGAAATTACATTCTTTGCCAAGTTTGATCAGAGAAGATGATTTCATGCTTTCAATATTTCTGAAGGATACATACTAACAAGAATTCTTACATCAATTCTCTTGGAAGTAGCCTACCTCCGGTTAGTCTGATTCGCCCATTGATCAATCGAACGTCAATTACTAAAGGCTTGGGAAGACTGGTCAGGAAGGTGCCGGAGCCGGTTCCTTTGCTCCTATACGGGACCAGTTAGACTAACATTTCCAGGCAAGAAAACGAATTGACTACTTCAGTTCTCCCTATTTTAAAGGACAAAGGTTTGTTAACGTGTAGGAACAAATAACAAATTTTAAAATTAGTTTGTATTTTTCTTAGCTATACAAACTCAAATCCTTTAAAGTTAAACTTCCTCCCTTACCAACTCCCCTGTTGGATGGTGAGTCCAAGGTCAAAAGTGAAGAGCTTCTTACAGGCACAGAATGGGGGATGGGGGGGGGGGACTTATAGCCTGTGCATACCACTTCAGTGTGGCCGTTCCAGCTCAGCTGAATTTTCTTATTTTAAAGGACTCAGTTGGTATAGCTAGGAGTAATACATTTTTTTTTATAATTAGAAATTGGTAACCCCTTTCTGGCTATGTACTGTAAATAAGTGTTGGTGAGCTTCTTCAATTGCACAAAAATAGACATAGTCTTTTAAGATTTTAGATGATCAATCTATTCTGTAGAAGTGTTTAAATTCTACCTTGTTTCGAGTATTGTTCTTCTATCTGGTCTTCGGCTTCTGAATCTCATCTTAACACTAGGATGCCCGGCTTTAGCAATTTGCCTGGATGCCCAAAGTGAGTCATTTTGACTGCCATAAGATGTTTTAGTTATTTCAGGAAATAATTAGTTTTCTATCATTTCTTTTTATTGTTATAACCAGTTTTATATACAAACAATGTAACATTATTGTGTTCAATGTTCTTTTGTTAGAAATACTTATAATGAAATTTAGTTACCCACATGGATGCCCACGGAGAGTCATTTTGACTCCTATATATTTTCAACCTTAATTATGTAAATAAAAGTTTATATATTGATTCTTATATTCATTGTTACATAGATAAAGAGTAATTTTATTCAGTTGTAGGTCTCATAATATTGGTCTTAGGAAAAAAAGGATAAACGTTTGATTGAGCTAATAGATCTTTTGTTTTTACTATATTTTTTGGAATACCCTTTGTATTCCAATGTATACAGGAATGAAGAAACTGAAAAAAATCTGGAAAATAAAGTGGTAGATATCCTAGCAATCATACAATAGGCGAACACATGAATATCCTTTTGAATATATTCTAGATCACATTTTTTACACATATGTTCAACTTTTGAGGTGCAGGTCCCACAAAGATTTTTCACATCTTTGTTTTCTCCATTTCAATGATTTCCCTCTGATCCAATTTCTTCCTTGACTGTATATTTATATTTGCTAATTCTTCGGATAGTTATTCTAGGAATTCTTTCTCGGTAATTTTTTCTTTTGTCTCTTCCTTGTAGATAACACATGCATTTATAGCTGCTAGGTCTAAGGTTGTTTGGAATGAATGAATAGGCCATCGCCTTGTGCACGTCCTCACTGAATACTTTTGAGCCATTTGGTCCAAAATGTTCCCTCTATATCTTGTTTCGTTGTAAAATTTGATTGTTTCCGGTGTTTTCTTAGCATTATTTTCTAAAGAAACATCTTGATGGAGAGTGCTAAAAACTGCAATTTTTTTTTTTTTTTTTTTTTTTTGAGTTTTCCCTGATAAACTGTAAGTGTCATGTCACCAGACTTGTAAAGCTTGGTAGAATACAAATTATCTTTCGTGGTTCTCACTGTCGCAGGCACTAATCTTCTTATTTTATTCATGGTCCCTATGATACTGGTTACCTTTATCTTTAGTTGCTTGGCTAAGTTGACCGTTGTAAAATAATTATCTGTTGTGACATTTCTCCCTTTGTTCAAATAAGGATCCATTAGTCTCATGACCACATAATCACTAACTTTCTTCTGTAGCACGATGCTCTTCTTTACCTACATAAGGAAATCCATTCACCAGATATTTACTCTCCTTATCTACAGCTAACCAGTACTTCTGACCGTACTTATCAGGCTTTGATGCCATAAATTGTGTAAAAGGGCATCTTGCCTTACTAGGAAAGAGCTGCCCGTCAATAGTTATATTAGCCCCCGGTTTGTAGCAAGCAATGCTGTAATCTATAAATCTATTCCATTCTGTAGAAAATAATACAAATTTGTCAGTTTTGAGTCTCTTTGAACGTGTAGATTTATAGTCAAATCGCAAAAACCGTAGAATTTCACAGAATATGTTTCTTGACATTTATCTCTCAAAAGGCTATGCACAGGTCTGTCATTCCTACCTACTACACCTCGGGCATTCATAACACCAATAAATGCTTCGTTCTTCCTCCTGTCTGTGAGCTTCAGCAATTGTACAATTTTTTATCTGCTTTATTATGAATTTGTCAATCATTAGTCGCCATGCACTTGCTGGGCTACCAACAGTGATACATCTTTTTGCATGGCCTGTAGGTCTTGGCATTTCTCGTAAAATATTTTGTTCTGACCGTCTACCACCTGAGCATTTACCAGCCAGAATTTGCTTCCACTATATACCATCCGAAGCGACAATATCTTCCAAAATACACTCATCTGTTTCTTAATTTGTAATGAAATGAACAGTTGAACAAGCATTAGGCTCTGCAACTTCTGCCAGATGTATGAAAGTTGCATTCATACAAGGATAATGAAAATGAGGAGAGAAAATATGTATTCATTCGACAAATATCAGTAAAATGCAAAATGTTTTGTTTTCTGGAGATTGCCAGTAGAAAATTTACTTGAATCACAAGGAAATTAGAAAATAGTGAAAGCAAAACATTTATTAGCTTGTAGTAAAGCAAAAATTATCTTATAATCTTCAACATTGATGTAAAATCATTAGAAAAGGGGAATCATGTGATTTAAGAAGATTTTCACAGAAAGGAGTCAAAATGACTCCCTTGGGCATCCATTACATCATCTGAAAAAATGATATCTAAAGTAATCCGGTAAACTTTTCTAGGATTGTAGGATGTAATACACTCAAAATCAATAAAAGTCACAAAAGGATTCGTAAAAATATATGGAGGAACCAAGCCAGGAGTTATTTGAATAGTAGCAAGGAGTCAAAATGACTCCATCGGCCATTCTAGTGTTAATTTGATGGACAGGAGCCTACGGTCTTTTAAATTTCTTATTCCTGATGTAGATATTAATTCCTGACACCGTCGTTCAATTATTTTGTTATGCATGTTGCATAAGTTTTTTTTTTTTTTTTTTTTTTTTTTTTTTTTTTTTACCATCCTTTACATTCAGATTTCCCTCGACAGTATTATCCTGTTAATAAATATACTAGGTACGCAGTTAATTCTAATAGTCAGGCCTTTTGCATCATGAGGCTCAATACTACACAGTATTCTTCAAGTTTTATTCCAGCTGTAACCAAGTTATGAAATGATCTTCCTAATCGGGTAGTTAAATCGGTAGAACTTCAAAAGTTCAAACTTGCGACAAATGCTATGTTGAACATGCTGACATGAGTCTTTTTATATTTTATATATGAAAGATCTGTTTAAATGTATTTAATGTTAAGTATTTTAATTATTCATTACTTCTCATAGTTTGTTTTTATCCTTTTCTCACTGGGCCATTTTTCCCTATTGGAGCCCTTGGGCATATAGAATCCTGCTTTTCCAATTAGGGTTGTAGCTTAGCTAATGATAATAATAATAATAATGTAATTAGTATTAATCATCATCATCATCATGATTATCATCATCATAATAATAATAATAATAATAATAATAATTATATATTTTCAAGAAATCAAAGGCTTTGTTGTGTTGATGCTGAACATAAGCTGTGAATGTTCACCTAGGCAATGTGATATTAGCAAGTTTGAATGTTTGTACCAATAGCATATATTTATCTCCAGATATCATGCTGCAAAAATGAAAAATTTTAGTTCGTCATTAGTATCCGCTAATTTTCTTGCAGTTTTTCTTGTGGCAATATAAGTTTTTACCAAGGTGATGGAGGAGTATGAATTTCACATACACGTCCACCAAGACCACAGGTTTCATTCTCAAATTCATCTTTTGGGTAATGGGAACCCTCGAGTTAACTTAGTTTATAAATACAACTCGCCTTCAAGGAACTCACTCTGCTATCCTGTCTTTTTACAGTTTTTTTCCGCCTGATGTGAAGTTCGTGAATATGGTCGTTGTTTATTTATTCTTGGTGCTCTAATTCATTTAACCATTAGACATCCAAACTCTCTCTTCTTTAATATTTTTCATTTATTTCCTCGCAGGCAAAGATAGAACCATTACCAACGCAAATCAGCCGTAGGAAGTAACACTTACAAGCGAGATGGATTTCTTAAAGCCCACATAAATATAAATTCAATAGCGTAAGCGTTCGATAATTTAGCAGCTGAACTGACTTTATAAATATTACACAATATTCAATGGGGGAAGTAATAAGTAGAAAGCCAGGTGCACAGTTTTTATTAATTTATTACAATACTGACTTAGAGGCATTACATGAAAAGAACAAGGAAATGATAAAGAGAGGAGAATGATGGGGTTAGGGTAGTGATGGGTGTACAGAGGAAGATTGGGCTGTGTCACATTTGCTTCTCACAACTCTGTTTGCTAGTTAAAAGGCAATACCAGGCAAGATATATAGCAATGAGAACACCAGTGTTTTTTTTTATATATAACGCTTCTTCCACACATTGTCTTTTTGACATTTGATACACATTCCATGACGAGAAAGCAATGGAAATATTTTAGCCAGAACCACTACTGTATACAGTAAGTGGACGACATATACTTGAAAATGGAAAACACACAAATGATGAGCTCTTTGTTGAAAATATTTTCTCTTGCAACCACAAATATATCATATATTCTAAATATTGGGTTCAGTAACGGTTTGAATATACCTAGCAATTTTTCATTCAAATATTTTCATTGCATTCCCTTTTCTTTAACACAAGTACCATGACACTACAAGGCGGTATATTCACTTGCGTAACACAATGCAAAATGAATGGAAGTTCAATATACTGTATATACAGATACATATAAAAATATACAACCAGACGAACGTCATCATTCTCTTCATCGTGATATATTTTCTACACCGTAGCTTTTACAGCGAAGACGTTAGAAAAAAGTAAGCCAGAATCCAGGGCAAATAGAAAATGGAACCAGCTTTCCAAAGAAAATGGTTGACTGGTCCAAGAGAAAAATACGGCAAAGAGGATTATACTTCATGTAGAGATAATTGAAGAAAGGGGGGTCACAGTGCATGCATGTACATATATCAATATATATGCATGTAAATTATACATTGTGTATATTTATATATAGGCTACACATACATACTTGTGTATATATACATAATGCATTTGTATGTACATGAACATACTGTACAAACATACATATAAGTATATAATAAAATATGCATATAAACATATGCGTATATACATATATGTATACATACATGTGTATATATATGTATATATGCTGATGTGTATGGCTACATACATGTACACATACTTACGTAGGAATACATATATTATATATTTATATATATATATATATATATATATATATATATATATATGTATACACACACATATATATATATATATATATATATATATATATATATATATATATATGTATACACACACATATATATATATATATATATATATATATATATATATATATATATATATATATATACACAACTGTATGTAACATAAGTACACGTACATGTATGTGTAAGGCTTCAGAGAGATACAATAATTCCACTCCATCCATAATAATCCACATACTCAAATATACCCATAAAACTTGACTTCAATTACATTTGCAAATTGCTGATAATAGTTAGTGACTGATTTCTTCTTATAAGAAACCCCTTTGCCTCAACTACAGATTTGCAAAACATTTTTGTGGAAATTGGCAGATCATCAGAAGGACGCTACAATAGCATTTCTCATTATGCCTTTTATATTAGATTGCATTTGCAGTACCCTTCCTTTAGTTCAATATTATACTCCCAGAATGAAATATTGCAATATGGAAGGGAGAGAGAGAGAGAGAGAGAGAGAGAGAGAGAGAGAGAGAGAGAGAGAGAGAGAGAGAGAGAGAGAGAGAGAGAATTTCCAACACAACAAATCTTTGATACTAGTAAACATCTTATAACTATTATCATAATCAATATAGCCTCTAAGTTTCCCAAGTGAACAGTATATAATAAGTACAACAATACTCAATGAAGCATCGCTAGGCAGCTATGTACAGACCAGTATATTCCGTGCACACCAGAACAGAATATAGATTTAACAGTATAATGACTCACCACTGTACAATGATGCACGAAAATCTCTTGCTAAAATCTATAGAAAATATGAAACAGTGTCAACTATTATCATTTTTACACACACTACTATTTTTTCCTATCCCCTTGGTCAGATTTTGTTTAAGCATGATATTAGAAAGAGAAATATATTTCAAGAAGAAAATCTGAAAATAGGACTTAATCTTTGTTGGTCTGTGTCCACTGAGCCTGGAAAGGCAGCTGTAAAAGGTTTAAAAAGGTCACTCATGAGTGGCAGAGGCAAGAGACAGGCTACTGCAGTGCTGCATAATATCCTACAAACCGAACATACACGCAGAGGATCGGCACCCAAGCCCCTTCTCCACCCAAGATAGCACCAAAGAGGGCCAGGCAATGGTTGCTGAGGACTCAGCATGGAAACCCATAGGCCCTCCCCAAACCCCCCATCCTTAGCTCACAAGGACAGAAAGGTCGTGGACACTGAATGAAAACTATCGAGCCGTGAGCGCCGCACGAACTCCAGACCCAGAGATTGCGAGTCTCCAGCGTTTCCACAAGGCCTCCACAAACCCCAAAACATATGGCTCCATATTAAGTGAACATTTTTTGCAACTTGGACATGAAGGGAGAAATAACAGGAAGTATTGTATAATTACACTAATACATGTATGATTTTAGACAACTGTTAACTTAATACATATGATAAAGAGATCACAGCTGAATGGCACTGAAAAACTCCAACTAGTTTAGGAAATCACGTAATCAATATCTGTGCCTTTTACTTAGCGCGCGCGCACACACACACACACACACACACACACATATATATATATATATATATATATATATATATATATATATATTATATATATATATATGCTTTTAAATATGCAAACATACTCCTGATACACAACAAACACGCACATATTAAACACACACACACACACACACATTATATATATATATATATATATATATATATATATATATATATATATATATATATATATATATATATATATAATATATATATATATATATATATATATATATATTTATATATATATATATATATATATATATATATATATATATATATATATATATATATATATATTCACACACATGCATATATATATTATACAGTGATATTTTGAGAATACACTCCTCTTCAATAGAAAGTTCTCCAGTGAAACTATCACAACCAAATTCTGTTGTCAATTACATTTCCTTAATTTGAAGACAAATACCTATTTTATGAAAGGCATCTATACACAGTGAAATCAATTCGATTGCCTTCTGTCCATTCCTTCTATGTTTCCATTTGAAAATTTACTCTTCTGACAGATTTCAGTGCTGGAGTTTTATGTTTGAAATGCTTGAAAACAAAATTATATATTTCCTTCACTTTTTCCGATTTGCTTTCACGAAACGTTAACAGTTTCAGATTCTTCCCTAAAAAGAAGCGTCCAGTTTTTTTCATGACATGGCGGCTAGGAATTTCTTGTTACAAATCACCAGATTTTCCAAGAAAAAAAAAATTAGTCCAAGTGTCACTTAACAGATCTAATTATTTTTTGTAACGAATTCTCTTGTTTCACTACCACGAGAGCTGTGGTGTTATTTCCCGGACATTTTTCTCTAACATTAAATTTAAATATTATTAGCCTACGCTTTGGATTTGTTTCTGGTCTCACTACCACACAGGTCTTCTAATTTTCCTAAAATTTTCTCTCGGATTTATTTTAAACTTTATTGCACATTGAAATTACATATTTATAATACCGTTTAAGTTATTGCCTCTTAATTTCGTGTATAAAACCGAAACGCATTTCCAGTAACTACAGTTTATATATTGCTCTTGGCCATAAAAAAATTGCGAGACGAAAAAAAGATCAGTAATTGATGCAAAAATAGGCGAAATAATTTTTTCTCACTTCGCTTGATTGTTAATTTTCTGAAACTTTATTCTTCCTTCACCACTGCCTTCTGGAAGACAAATAACTACTTCGGCAAGAAAGACAGAAAAATGCGGTCATCAGGATCCACAGGAAGAAAAAACATACAAAATGCGGTCGATAAATGCGCGAGGTATTGATACATTGAACCTCACTGACAACAACTAACTACAGTTAATATCAATGTTCTCTTGTCGCTACGATAGTAATGGAATGCATCATATATACAGTATTGTGTGTTAAGTCTTATCAGGATCATGACACTCATTTCACAAACAAAAAACTACACAGGGATCCTTTTAGTATTTCTTCGAGTGTTCATTCTTATTATTTTTCATATTTTTGACCCCATCTGACCTCTTGTTGAGCGACGTAACACTAAGTTTTCTCTCAACTATGAATAATGTAATAGCAAAATAATGGACAAAAATCCTGTGGGGTTTGTTGACTGATAGATAATTCAAAGCTAATATTCTTCTTCTTTGTCTGCATCTTTTCCCACTTCTATGCGGGGTCGATGTTTCTGGCCAGCGTTCTCCATATACCTCTGTCCCACACTTCATCACCGGTTAATCCCTTTGATCGAAGGTCATCCTTGATACAGTCCATCCACCTTCGCTTTGGTCTCCCTCTCCTTCCCTGTACCTCCATTTCCATCACTCTCCTCCAAATATACTCAAAGCAAATATTTTGCAGCATTTAATTCCTGCATATGCAAGCAAACAGAAAAGTGTCTTATGGTGTTTGTAAAAATTATAGAAATACATTACAATTACTCTTTTATATTTATTAGGTTTCACATTAGATTTTCTTTTTTTCTTTTTTTTTTAATAAAAAGAAGGTCCCTCATATTCATATAAAAAAGAATTGACAATCTCAGAAATATTTGCATTGCAATAACTATAACACGTAGAACTCAGAAGTAACCTAGCTTGCAGTTGTGGTTTAGCAGTTATCAAAGCTTCATTTGTCCTTTTTCATACTTGCTTATCAGATTGTTTTTATATCAGGATCGTGAGCTCATCCACTTTTTCTTGCTTCTTTTAATGGTTTCATGTCAAGAGGTTTTGTCAGTAGAAAACTAGCCTCTATTATGGGAAGTAAAAATAAAAGATACATTATTGAAACACTGACAAAAAAGGACTATCAATGCCTAATGACTTTTCCCTTCAATTCATCTTAATATAGTGAAAAATAAGATCAAAACTGCACTATAAAGTGATTCAAAACTTATTTTCCCCTTAAATTTAGAGTGATATGTTTTGAGAAGGAAAAAAAAAACCTCTAGATATCACGGTTGACTCCACAGGAAGCGGCCAATGGTGCACCTTGACGCTAGCTGGAGCCTGTCTTGTCTATAGCCTCTGGAGCACTATATTGACATCAGCATGACTTAAGAAATTTCGATTCTTCTAGACGAGATTATTCCGAGCTGTCTTGAGTCTTCTACAGAATCTAACTACAGCAAGTGATGTAGAATTAAGGGAGCCACCACTAGGATGGAGAGTCCAAGAAAGGAGGCTCCTTTGCTTAAAGCCGCCGTGCTGTGGGTACACTGTAGGCTGCCAGGTACGTACACTTTGCATCGCGTCTGAAAAGATATGGTACAAAGTTAACACTTTTGCAGATATTAATGAAAACTTTTCTTAATAAATACAACATAGGAGAGTAAAATTCTTGACTTATATAAGAGGATTATTCATAATACATTTTAGGGGATTAAACATGTTTGTGATAATCGTTGGAAAACCACACAAATTGTTATTGTTAATTTAGAAATCCTCACGCCACTTTAGTTTAGCAATGTGTCGAAATTCAAATAGTTATTTTAGTAATATTTTTTTTGTAAAGTAGGATATTGGTCACTTCATTACTAGACAAATATTAATAAATTGATAGCGCACACACTCATAATCATACGCATACATTGGGTTATTCCCCTTCCAGCAAATCAGATTTAAAGCTGAAGGATTTCTGGCATAAATTATGCAACAGCAACACTTCTAATTTTATTTTATGGATTGCTATGCTTTGAAGGGAAGGATTAAGTTGCCTTGCAGCTCTCTTGTATTCAACCTTTTGTCGATACCTTATTTTAATTATTGTTTGTATGACATCAATGCCATAATATATGATTTTAATTTCCTTGTAAAGTTTCCCTAATGATAAGGCTAAGTTATTGACTAAAACTGCTGATGCCTAAATTTTAAACAAATTGAGCTGTGCAGTAATAAATTTTATTTTAAAACCATGGCAATCACAAGAAAGGGTACAGGATATTAGAAGAGGGCTTCTGTTTAATGGCTAATGCCTTAAAGGGCTTTAGCTATGTATCCACAAATTTGTTCCTGCAAGTATAAAAAAATAGTTAAACAGTTAATGACAGGTGTTGGGTGAGGCCAAAAGCCCCACTAAAATATTTTAATTTTTATTGTTTCCTTTCCTTACTGGGCTATTTTCCCTGTTGGAGCCCCCGGGCTTGTAGCATTATGCTTTTCCAACTAGAGTTGTAGCTTAGCAATTGATAATAATAATAATAACTGTCCAAAGCACTTCACTTACGTTTTCAGCCGCAACAAGTACAGATGTACTATTGTGCCTCTATAGTTTTAATTTTCTTTTTCTTTCTGAAAGTGATTGCAGGTTGTTAATTGCTATGGTTGTGAAGGAGGAGATTCTTGCATACGGAAAAGGGTGG
>NC_090740.1:129770533-129773033 GCF_036898095.1 Palaemon carinicauda | reverse complement strand
TGGAGACATTTGGTTTGCTCTTGTATGGAACCTGGTAGATTGGCATTTCCAAGGGTGAAAAAAAGAACCAACCCATTCACTTTAAGGGGACTTCCTACTAAAAGGACAAAAGATTTTTACATGGGTAGGGACAAATCATTCTTTCTAGATATCAAAACCTGAGTCCTTGTGGTAAATTTCTCACCTCAACCAGCCCTCTGCTCTATCCTCAGCTGAAAGGTCATAAGTGAAGAGCTTTTTACAAGGATAGGGATGGGTTGAACGCTCACCACATGCTGTTAACTACTGTAGTTCGTGTGCCTTGCCGAATAACATTACCTACTTGAAGGCCTGAGGTTTTTATAACTAAATACAAATTACTCTTAAAATGTATGCAGTTACTTTTACTCTGGAAAGTTGTTGTACAAGAGGGAAGTATATAAAAAAAGGCAGGATAATGACACATTGCATCTTAAATAATGATGAAATGGAGATGTCTGAAAGGAAATAAGTACGTTGTCAGTGTCCGAAAACTTTTATAGTGCTTTAGTACATACATTTAAATCAGGGAGTGATCGTGCAGCAGCTTTCTTGGATCTATTTCTTTCATAAAAATAAAGTATTAATAGCATGGATGGGACGAAAAATTTTATATTGTGAAAAGTTCTGGCAAATTTTTATCCATATGAATCTTGGTATGATTTAAATATTTCCGCAATCATGCTTTCCAGTTACTGACTAATTATAAAGTATTTTTTTTTAAATTTTTCCTCAATCATGCTTTCCAGTTACTGACTAATTGTAAAGTATTTTTTAAAATTTTTCCTCAATCATGCTTTCCAGTTACCGACTATTTGTAAAGTATTTTTTTCAATATTTCCTCAATCATGCTTTCCAATTACCGACTATTTGTAAAGTATTTTTTTCAATATTTCTTCAAACATGCTTTTAACAGTTACCGACAATTTGTAAATTATTTTTTTCAATATTTCCTCAATCATGCTTTCCAGTTACTGACTAATTGCATAGTATTTTTTCAATATTTTTTCAAACATGCTTTTAACAGTTACCGACTATTTGTAAAGTAATTTTTTCAATTTTTCCTCAACCATGCTTTCCTGTTACTGACAAATTGTAAAGTATTTTTTTCAATATTTCCTCAAACATGCTTTTAACAGTTACCGACTATTTGTAAAGTAATTTTTTCAATTTTTCCTCAACCATGCTTTCCTGTTACTGACTAATTATAAAGTATTTTTTCAATATTTTCTCAAACATGCTTTTAACAGTTACCGACTATTTGTAAAGTAATTTTTTCAATTTTTCCTCAACCATGCTTTCCTGTTACTGACTAATTGTAAAGTATTTTTTTCAATATTTCCTCAAACATGCGTTTAACAGTTACCGACTATTTGTAAAGTATTTTTCCTACATATAGGCAAGTAACTCTAGTTCAGGTATTACATGAACTGGAACAAAGGTTTTCATTTTCATTCGCCAGCCTTACTTGCAGTCGAAACTCAATTCTGGCCCGTCAAGAGGTCACTTCAATTTTCTCCTTAAACTAAAAATATGCATTTTTGCATTCCTGAAGGGAATGGGTGATTGTATAACGCAGACACTGAACGGTCTCGTAATATGCATTTTTCGTATTCCTGTAGGAATTGCTTCATTCCGTGATCAATTATTTAAGAATAATATATCTATGAAGGACACTCCAAAATCAAACAATTGTTCTCTGGTCTTTGGTAGTGCGATAGCCTCTGTACATGGTACAGCGGCTATCTTCCAGTCTTGGGTTAGAGTTCTCTTGCTTGAGGGTACACTCGAGCACACTATTCTATCTTATTTCTCTTCTCCTTGTTTTGTTGAAGTTTTTATAATTTATATAGGAGATATTTATTTTAATGTCATTGCTCTTCTTAAGATATTCTAATTTCCTTTTTTCCTTTCCTCACTGAGCTATTTTCCCTGTTGGAGCTTCTGGGCCTATAGCATCGTGTGTTTCCAACTAGGGTTGTAGCTTAGCAAGTAATAGTAATAATAACAATACCATTAATCTCTCTCTCTCTCTCTCTCTCTCTCTCTCTCGAGAGAGAGAGAGAGAGAGAGAGAGAGAGAGAGAGAGAGAGAGATGGTGGTGTGTGTTTGTGGGACCGAGTAGCCACATCCCTTGGGAGCGTTCCAGCCCCATTGGCCGAAGGCGCAACACGAGGTTATTGGAAATTACAAAAAACGTCTTTCCCATAATGCATTTGCCCCATCGTCGGACCTTTTCCCCCACTTTTTATTATTTCGAAGTTATTTTCCCATTCCCCAAAAGATGGCTGTTTTCGAAATGGCTTTTATAAGTGCGGATGCCTACTTCTCTTATCAAATTAACTGTAAATGTTCAGGACATCTCTTGACGATAGAATTATTTTAGGGACTATGGAAACTATATTAATTTCTAGTAACTATTGCTACTGCAATTTGAGGACTTTATATTTCCGTTAAATGGATAGACATTTTTGCTGGAAGT
>NC_090740.1:129740533-129753033 GCF_036898095.1 Palaemon carinicauda | reverse complement strand
AGGGAATAATATGATTGATATACCTGAAGCTGAGGAAGACCTTGATGTGCCCATGAATGAATTCAGTGTCTGACGTCGAAACCATCATTAAAAACTAAAGAGTGGAAAACCCCTGGATAGGATAGAATAACTGCCAAGATGATAATTGTCGAAAATGAAGTGACTCCCAGACTACTTACAAGATTATTTTGTAGAATGTGGCGTGAGGAGGCAAAACCTAATGAATGGGAGCGAGAAGTGTTAGTGGCAAAGGAAAAAATGGAGATCTGACTGATTACAATAATTACAGAGGCATCACACTTACGTCAGTTATAAAAATATATAGTATGCTCATTCTAAAGAGACTAGAGAGAGAAAGGTTGATGAAAAGCTGAGAGATGAACGAGCAGGATTTAGAAAAGGTAGAAGTTGTATTGATCGAATTCTCATTTCAAAACATGTGGTACAGCATGTGTAAAACATAGAAATCCACTTCTGATGGTATTTGTGGACTACGGAAAAGACTTTGATAGTGTGGACCAGCCAATTTTGTGGAGAGTCCTGCGTTATTATGGAATTCCTCTTCAATATGTAAATTTAATTAAGTGTGTTCATGAGCATAGCAAGTGCAAGGTTAATGTTAGTGGAGTTCTATATAATGAATTTCCAGTGAACAGTGGAATACTCTAAAGAAATTTATTGTCACTTATGTAGTTTATCCTCCTCATGGATTTTGTAATGCATAGAACAGTTGGGGATGGTGGAGAAGGATTGGACTGAATTGGTAACAGCAAAATTGGCTGACCTAGAGTATACTGATGACGCTGGCCTTATTAGCACAACACCACATGTTTGCTTACCAGAATGCATGAAATATCACATGAGATTGGACTCAAGAACAATAGAAGAAAGACAGATGATGAGAATGGAATATGCAATGGAAGATGTAATATCCTTGGAAGGAGAATTGATTAATGAGGTGGAATCATCTAAATATTTAAGATTTACGATCTTTAATATAGAATTTTTAGAATTTGAGTTTTATGAAAGATTGAAAGAAGCAAATCAGACAATGGGTAGGTTAAGTAAAATTTGGAAATCAAATCACCTGAAATTATATATATCGGTTTAGTGAGATCGGTGTTATTGCATGGGCAGGAATCGGGGTACAACAAAGAAACTATATCCAACAGATTTTGTAGACTTGAGAACAAAGCCATCAGAAGAATATTGGGAGTTGAATGGGAGGACAGGATTAGAAATGAATCTATAAGAAATTACTAAAGTACCATATGTGGATGAGATCATGGTGAGGGGTTGATGGAGATTGTTTGGGTATGCTCTTCGCACTCGCCAAGAGAGATTAGTTCATCAAACTTTCAACTGGGTTCCTCAAGGCACTAAAAGAGTTGGAAGACACAGGCCTATATGGCTGTGTACTATGAAACGAAGGAGATGATGAATGGAGAAGTATTTATTTATAAGCTCGAGATAGAGACGACTTGCGTAATCTAACCGAGGCCCTTTGCGTCAATGGGTGTGGAAGTGTATGATGATGATATGATAATGATGTAGCTTATTCACTATATTTTTTTATGTTAATTTAGAAACGTCATCGAGAAAAAAATAAGTACTGTATGTGTCAAAATTCTACTCTACTGTAATAAGCAACGGAGCTAAACCACTGATTAATCTGTAACAAAAGTACCAATATTGGTATGCGTCAACTAAAGTATTGGCAAGCTAATTTAGCTTGCGAAGCATATAACACTTAATCTTAAAGGACTAATCTTCATCGTTTTTAAGAGCGAATATTTTACGAAAGGTCAATAAAGGTTTTAGGGGCAGTTAAAGGTCAATTATTAAATAGAATGTGTGAAATCTTTTCTTGAACGACATGAAATCCATATCACTCGATCTGGACACTTGATCCAAAATTTATTCAAGATAAGCTGCAGATTTATAGGTAAAAAGTAAACTTGTACGATATCACATATTCTGAAAAAGCTCTCAAATTAAGGATCGTAACTGAATCCCCCTTTAAAAATGGTTCCAATAAATGATCATATGACAATTTCCTCTAAAAGAGGCCTTTATTTATAGTTGGGGAATTTTCTCTGAAAAGGCCATCAACTAAAGGATTGAATAAGAATTTCATCTAAAAAGTCTTTCAACTATATGATTGTAAGGAGATTTTCCCTAAACAGACCTTCACAACTAAAGGATCGTAAGGGAAATTCCTGTTTTCTAAAAGGCCTTCAACTAAAGTATCATAAAAAAAATTTCCACTAAAAAACGCCTATAATTACAGGGGAATTTTCTCTGAAATTCTCTGAAAAAGGCCTTCAACTATAGGATCGTATGAGAATTTCCTCTAAAAAAGGCCTTTAACTAAAAGATTATAAGAGACATTCCTCTAAAATGCCTTCAACTAGAGGATCATATGAAAATTTCCTCTAAAAAGGCCTTCACAGGGGAATTCTGTTTGAAATTCTCTGAAAAGGCCTTCAAACTAAAGGATTATATGAGAATTTCCTCTAAAAAGGCCTTCAACTAAAGGATCGTAAGGGAAGCGCCAAATATATTTGGAAGTTTCTCGTTGCTGAAGTCACATTGCAAATCCTTGTGCAGACTTTCTTTCACACTTCCACCTCTTGGTCGATGTAGCACACCGACTGTTAGTCAACACAGATTTGTACTCCATACCCCTTCAACCTGTCCCCTCTGACTGTGCTTTCCACATCAGCTCACCCACGGATGCCTACCCCCACCTCCTCACGTCATACCTGTAAATTTTCCGTCTAGAACTTCGCCAAACGCCCACGGTTCCCGTGAAACACGGTATTTATCTCATTATCAAGACGATGGGGCCCCCAGTCTTTGCCAGATTCAGACGACTGGCACCAGATCGTTTGGCAGAAGCTAAACAAACGTTTGCTGAAATGGAAGAAATGGGCCTTTGCCAAAAGGCCTTAAGCTCATGGTCGTCACCCTTACACATTGTCCTGAAGAAAGATGGCTCTCTGCGTCCGTGTGGGGATTACAAGCGCCTGAACATGCAGACAGAACCGGATCACTACCCCCTCCCAAACATCTCTTACGTGACCTACTTGCACAAGCAAAGGTTTTCTCCACGCTCGACTTCCTGAAGAGGTATTATCAGGTGCCCATGAACCCAGAAGACATCCCCAAGACCGCTATCACCAACCCCCTTTGGTACATACATCTTCAATTACTCTTGTTTTGGCCTTCGTAATGCTGGGCAACTTTTCAACGTCTCGTGGAAAGCATCTTACAGGACGTCCTCCCCTTCTGTGTATATTACGTGGACGACATACTTGTGTTCTCTTCCTCCAAAGAGCAACACCTCGATCATCAACACATTGTGCTCGACCGCCTACAAAATAATGGCCTTGTAGTCCGGTACGGCAAGTGTACCTTTGGCACCAACGAAGTATCGTCCTTAGAGCACCTTATCAATCCTGAAGGAGTTCACTCCCTCGCTGAGAAGGTAGCAGCTGTTCAGAACTTCCCCACATCCTGGACCGTCAAAGCATAGCAAGAATTCTTGGGCAGGATCAATTATTATCACTGTTTCCTGCCAGCCATCACTGCCACTCTTGCCCCCCTCTACTCCTCCCTCAAGGGAAAGTCAAAAGACCTGAAGTAGGGTTCCCTTCAAGATACGGCCTTCTGCAATGCAAAGAATGCCCTATCAACCGCTGCTACTCTCACTTTTCCCGTACCACATGCTTCTCTCCTTCTCTACACCAATGCCAGCGACTTTGCTAATGAAGCAGTCCTCGAGCAGGTGGTCAACGGCTCACCCCGCCCATTGGCCGCCTTCAGTAGAAACCTGTCCAAGATGGAATCTGGTTATTCTACCTTTGACTGTGAATTGCTGGCGGTGCACTTGGCCGTCAGTCACTTTCGCCACTTCTTAGAAGGTACGCCTATCGTCATTCGCACACACCACATGCCTCTGGTGCACGCCTTTACTAGACAGTCCTATGCCTGGTCCGCCTTAACGCCGACATCTCCGTGGCTGAATACAATTGTACCCTTCAGCACGTCCCTGGGAAAATGAATCCCATTGCCAATGCCCTGTCAAGAAATACATTGGCCATCATTCAACTGGGATTGGATTACAACCCCTTGGCAGAAGCCCAAACGAAAAGATCCAGAGTACCAAGCATGTAGGACATCCTGTATATCCCTCCGTTGGGGGGACGTCCCTCTCAACAACTCCAACGCCACCCTCTGAGATGTCAGTACTGGTAGACCTAAACTGTGGATACCTTCCACAATGCGTGGACAGCCGTTTGATTTCATTCATGGCTTTTGACATCCCTTGCGCCGTTCTACTACACAGCTACTGAAGACAAAGTTCATTTGGCATGGTATTACTAAGGATTGGGTCCACACCTGTACTTCATGCCAAGCCTCAAAAGTACATCGACTCACAGATTCAGGAATGGGTACCTTTTCTCAACCTCAGCGGCACTTTGCCCACATTCACGTTGATATTGTAGGTCTCCTACCCACATTATAAGGACATTGTTACCTGTTTACCGTCATCAACCACTCCACTCATTGGCCTGAAGCCATTCCCAACGTCTGCCTCGTGTACATCTGCCTTACTCTCAGGATAGCTATGGATAGCATGATTTAATATCCCTGAGCATATAACTTCTGATAAGGGTACCACTTTCACCTCTCAACTGTGGACATCATTAGTGAATCTCTTGGGTATCACCCTTCATCAGACAACAGCATACAACCCTGCTGCCAATGGTATGGTTGAGCATTTTCACCGTACCCTCAAAGCAGCTTTGATGTCCCAGTGCAAGGACGCCAACTAGTTTACACAGCTTCTCTGGGCTCTCCGTCCAAATAAAGTTAGTTATATTCACTTCGTTTATCAGTTAATACCTAAATGTTCCCTCCGCACAGCTTAAAGACTCCTGATGGTTTTCATACACACACACTATTGTTCAGAGAGTCCAGCTTTTTCATATTTATAGCAGTTTCCCTAATTTTTTCTTACGCCTGGGTGACAAGTTTAAAAAGTGGGTGCTCAATAGTTGTAATGTGCATCATGACTCGTAAACCATTTTTGAATTCTATACAGCCACAATTGGCTCCGAAATAAAATTTCGAGAAAGCATAATAACCTGACTTATTACACGGCCACCTCTCTCTCTTAGTATAAACCTCTAGAAATGCTATGGTTGGTAAATTATTTTTTTCGGGTTTTTATTATGTTTATGCATTTAACAAGTCTTTTGTAAAGCAGCACAACAAATCTATCAAAGGTTTCTAATTTGTCAACTTGTGTTGATGGAATGTTGATCAATTTATACATAATTTATATGCTATTTTGATATCCGAGGACTGTTGTAGTGATAAATGACTACCAAAATTGTACAATTCTTTTTTGACTAAAATTGTTTGTTATCGACATCTTGTTTTCATTTTACTATGTCGTACCACCCGTGTTGTTTTTCTGTACCACTGATACATTTTTTTGCTGTACCACTAATATGATTTTCTGTTGTACCACTAATGTGATTTTCTGCGTACCACTAATACTAGCTTTTAATCATGGCTGGTCGTACCATTTTCGAAATAAAAGTTTTAATCCTTTGTGATAAACATTGCAAAATGTACAAATATCAACGAATATTTTGCCATCAACTTTAAACAATGATCACAGAACCAGGCAGTAACTGAACACCTCTTATTAAATTAAACATCAGTTTTAGAATTTAATTCCAAATTGTGTATGGAAAATCACAAAAAGTACCTGAGATTATTCCTCGGTCATATCAGAGCCAAGCCGCTCAGGAGAAATGCAATTATGTTGACGATATAACTGTTGCCATAGATGCCTGGCATTCCCATAGAGTCATTTTCTGGCGAACGATGATTTAAACAAAATCGTCCTTGATTTCATCAAATGTTTTTGATGAAAGCAATATATCCTGGAATTCAATTTATTGTTTGCAGTCGCTGCTGACCTACTGGTGGGTACTAATATTTTCTAGTATTATTGAAACATCCGTTTTATCAATCGCAGTTAAGAAGAGAAAGTTTAATTGATTAAATCACCCCACCTGATGAATTTATTGACGTATGGTAAAATGATTTGGTTTACTGTAATTTAAAGATGAGCTTTATTTCACGATTTTTTTTTATGTATTTTAATGTAAAATTACAGATTTCACAATTATTTATATGTACCGAAAAAAGAGTTAATATTTTCAAAGAAGGTCAGTTCATACTTTCACCTTTTGTCATTGCAAAAATACTTTAAGTACATATACAATACATACATACACATATAAACACTTATGGGTACTTCTGTATTCTTTTAGTCCCATCGCTCATTTTCCACTTCCCATTACACTCCTGGATTTGCTATGACTACTAACCTGTTAAATTTAATCTACGGAAACAAAACAAGTTTACCTTTCAAGCCCTTCTTTGGTTATAATCTTTTTCAAATAGAGCTGAATATTCTCTCTCTCTCTCTCTCTCTCTCTCTCTCTCTCTCTCTCTCTCTCTCTCTCTCTCTCTCTCTCTCTCTCTCAATATTGATCACCAAAAGACAAAAATTTACATGAATCTTTAAATGAAATAAATCTTTATTAATTAATCTCTTCATAGAAATAAACATATTCACATATTTTTCCAACACTACCATCTTGACCTTTTGATTGCAAGTCGCCTTCTTAATAGCCAGTAAGTTTATTCATAGTTTGTTATTCCATTTATTCCTATCAGTAAATGAGGATCTCTCTTTGTGATTCGGACAATACTTAATTTAACATTAACAAATAACAACAATTTCACTTACTTTCTAGTCCATAGGGCTAACTGAAATTGCCATCGCTTGATCTGACCATTACGCTAAATGATTCTACATTCTGTAATATTAACCAGCATCGAATAATTTCATTATACGTGTAAGGGCGTCATTATTTGTTTATATTTACTTATTTATTAGGAAAAATAACCCGGAAAAATAACCCCCATTAAAAGGTAAACAAATAAAAAACAAAACACAAAAAAACTTTGGCGAAAATTACACAAGAGCAGCTTCCTGGCTGAGCGATTTTACTCTGCCCGTTGGGAAATCGCCCACACCGCTTTTATTTATTTAATTGGATTTTATGAAGCAACAGAAACTCAAAAGGAGAGCTCGTCTTGGCTTGGGAATAACTCACAAACTTACTAAGAAATGTATCATAAACATGAATATCCCATTGCCAGATGCGGTTACTCATGAAGTAATATTGTTGTTATTAAAGGAAAAGTACATGTTATGCATCAAATGTTAACAACAACAACAGCATCAAGTAAAATAATGATAACCAAAAAAAAAAAAAAAAAAAAAAAAAGGAACGTAACCATATAAATTAATTCCTAATTCTTCAATAGTTAATACCTGTGTCTGTGATTACACATAAGATGGTCTGTTGCATATAATTTAAAGAATAAAATGTAGAGAGAGAGAGAGAGAGAGAGAGAGAGAGAGAGAGAGAGAGAGAGAGAGAGAGAGAGAGAGAGAGAGAGAGAATGTCTCTAAGACCTTTTAGTCCATCGTCGGAGACTCCATTTGCTGTTTGGTATTCTTATGATCTTGTCTAATCTATTCTTGAAATCGTTTACCATGTTACCGTTTACAACATCCGCTGGAAGTCTATTCCAAGTATTTGCTATTTTGTATGTAAACAAATTGCCACATTGAGTGGTGTTGTATCTTTTCAATACCAGTTTGTATCAGTTACTTCTGGACTGATTTGTGCTAAGCGTGAATAGATTTTTGTAATCTACATTTGTTATTCCTCTGAGAGAGAGAGAGAGAGAGAGAGAGAGAGAGAGAGAGAGAGAGAGAGAGAGAGAGAGAGAGAGAGAGAGAGTGAAAAATAATTGATAAAGACAACGTAGAAAATAAAACAATGATTGTAAGGCTCCAGATCACAAAAAAAAAAAAAAATAATAAAGAAAAATGGAAATGAGGGCAAGCAATCTGTTCATGACACGAGTCTGAAGACTTCAGAACTACTGCATAAGAGGTTCCTGGAGAGGAAAACAAAAACAACAACAACAACAGAGTTCTAGGATAACCAACACTACCATTTCACAGAATCATCCGGGAATTTCAAAACAAAGATCAAATAAGGTCAGTGCTCAAAGTAGTGCCCACTTAGGAGTGGTTGAACTTCCAAGAAACGAAAGACTTCCAGACTTACCAGCACTGCTGTCTGATCGATTCCTGGAACTCCAGCTTCTCTGGAGGATTTACAGAGTGGATGAGGGTCTTGTACTGGACGCCACACACCAGGTTGTCGGTACTGAGATTTTTCATGCAAGGTGCGTGGATCTGATACTCTGAAAAGGACAAGGCACAGCATTAAATTCATGCAAGGAAAAGAGGTTATTTTGTTAGGCAATATTTGTATTTATCAATCTATCTTATATCCCCTATCTATCTATCTATCCACTGTCCCTCGAGGACAATATTCTATCTTATTCCTCTTCCCCTTTATTTTGTTAATGTTTTTGTAGTTTATATAGAAGATATTTATTTTAATGTTACTCTTCTTGAAATATTTTATTTTCCTTTTTTCCTTTCCTCACTGGGCTATTTTCCCTCTTGGAGCCCCTGGGCTTATAACATCCTGCCTTTCCAACTAGGGTTGTAGCTTAGCATGTAATGATAATAATATATAAATTTATATATCCTGTCACACTAAGCGACATTGCTAAATGTATGACTACTGTCTCGCCATCCTTCGAGTAGAAGCGAGGGAGTAGTCATACCCTGTTGAGATAAGGGTAGTCTGAGAAGTGCACTCGAAAACCACAATCACCGACAGCTTACGTAAACTGCTGATGTGTAGTCAGAGAAAGCGGAGGGGTGGTAAATGTTGTAATTGTGTATATATCTAAATACAAAGCAGTCATTTTTGACGGATCGCGTACACTAGCGTATATATATATATATTGTATATATATATATATATATATATATATATATATATATATATATATATATATATATATATATATATAAACCTATAAATATACTTTTCTTTCACAGAGATGAGGAAAAATGTGTATGGGTCCAAATATCAAGTTTTCATTGATTGTCCTTGTTAATTGTAAGGGCTTTTAAAGAAATAAACTGTTCGATTAAAGTTAGAACACACACACACACACACACACACACACATATATATATATATATATATATATATATATATATATATATATATATATATATATATATATATACATACATACATACATATATGTATATAAATATATATTACACCACTGTTAGGGGTGTTCAACAGTAAATCACATTCTACTCCCGAAACTTTCAAGGGTCCAGTAATGCTTTGCTTACTTTTTACTTTTGGCGGAGAAGTAATTCGTCATCCAATCATTTGAGAAAGCCAAAAAAGTTTTGCCAAGTAAAATCACAGAAGCAGTAATACTGCGAGATCTTAGCTATAGCCATTATTCTCTAGTCTTGGGTAGCGCCATAGCTTCTGTACCATGGTCTTCCACTGTCTTGGGTAGAGTTCTCTTGGTTTTGAGTACACTCTGGCATACTATTCTATCTAAATTCTCTTCCTCTTGTTTCGTTAAAGTTTTTATAGTTTATATAGGAATGATTTATTTTAATGTTGTTACTGTCCTTAAAATAATTTATTTTTCTTCGTTTCCTTTCCTCACTAGGCTATTTTCCTTGTTGGGGCCCCTGGGCTTAAAGCATCCTGCTTTTCCAACTGTCGTTATAGCTTAGCAAGTAATAATAATAATAATAATAATAATAATAATAATAATAATAATAATAATAATAATAATAATAATAATAATAATTTAGAAACAAATCTTATAGGACCTTGTAAATGAAATAAAATCTTTTTATCCCAACCACAGAATAGAATCATATTGCCGGGCACAAATAGAATAGAACCTCAAAAACAGGATCACATTTAAGAAACCCTATTTAACTGTCTTTCTTCATTTCATTTTCAGATTATCTCCTGTTTTTCCTGGAAGAATGTTATTAAAACTGGAGGCTGGTTCCATGCCTTCATCTCTTAAACATATTTATGTTTTCTTTAATTTTAGACCTCAGTACAAAACTAATTTCAGATTATATTATCACATCATAAGTCGTATATCTCAGTTCTCCAAGTACATACATCTCAATTCTCTAAAAGGAATTGTAAAAAAAAACATGCTAGGTTATATCAGAAAAAAGCTATTACGTGTAAATAAAAAAATATAGCTTGTGTTAAGCAATATTGCAGCTCATGAAACTTTTTGTTCCTGATAGGATAAGGGACAAAACCCTTTTCAATCTATCGATTTATATTGCCTTGATCTTCCCTACCCATACATCTTGGATAACAATCCAACTGCATTAATCCAATTCTTCTTTTTCTACCATAGAGGGCAGGTATTGTTCAAATCTCTTCTGGTTTTCAATTGCGTTTTGAAGTGTTCTGTTCAATCTCAAAGGCTTAAATTTTCTACTCTATTAATGTATATTTACCTACTTCCAAGATTACGCCCTACTGCTTACATATTGTTTTCCTTTTACGAACTTCATCGTGTTTATGAGACAATGAAGAAGAGAAAGGATGTTTAAAGACCATCTGGGAGAAGAAATTCCATGCAGAGACCATTTCTTTCCAAGAGAAAATCAAGGGATGAGACTTATTTTCCTTTGAAGGGGGATCAACAGAGGTAGGTTGAAGGTAAATGCAAATTTAGCATAGGATTTCACGTCCTTTAAAGACAAAAAGATGGAGTAGGGAAAGTTGATTGCGACAAAGGAAGGGAGATAAGGGTGGAAGGAAATCGCATAATGCACTTCATTTGTTCTCTCGACAAGCGAGTCGGGCAGTTATTTTCCAAACGCAATCTGCGTTTAGACAAAAAGCATTATTGCACCAACTCTTACTCTTTACATTTTCAGGACAATGAGAAATGATTACAAGATTCCTTCAGATACAGATAAACCCAAACCGGAGTTTCCCTATCCAATGTTTTCAATTCAGAGAATAAATAGTTTCATTCTGATCAAGGGCCTTATTGATTAATTCTATTCCATTCTATCTACCTATATCTATAGTATCTATATAACCGACTCCCTCAGCCCTATATGAATGAATATCACTGATGTGGCGGGTTGTCACAAAGACAAACTGCACAATCTTGAAACAAGCAAATAGTCCCAAAATACAATGTTTCTCCTTACTTTTACGAGACTGATTAGATGCTTTTATTAGTATTATTATCATTATTATTATTATTATTATTATTATTATTATTATTATTATTATTATTATTATTACTACTTGGTAAGCTACAACCCTAGTTGAAAAAGTAGGGAAAATAGCCCATCGAGGAAAGGAAATAAGGGAAAAGTACAAGATGTTTGCCAGATGGCCGGTATTTGTATGACTTAATCATTACATTTTTATTTATGTGTGTAAAATTGAGTTTCAGCCATACTCGGATATCCGATATAAATATATTTTTCATATATTAAATAGTATGTTTTCAACGAATTTGACCTTTATTTCTGCCGCGAAAAAATCAGATTTAGAGATACATAACCACTTTACCTACAATAATGAGGTTCAACAGTGGGAAATCGGAGTTTAAGGGTGGGAGAAAACAGAAAGCAAGTAAAATAAGAACTGTCTAAGCTATAGGCTAAAACTTCCGGGAAATCTGGGTGTGTGTGGTTGACCTAGGATGAAAATCCTTCAAAGGTTCCTAATGGTTTTCTACTAGCCACATACAAAATGCACTGAAAAGGAGAATGTATCCGGAATTATGCCTGACGGAACGAGGCGTCCCACCATTAAGACCATAATCCATCTTCTGTTTCAGGACTTCTCTATTCCGCCCTGTCATGGTAAAATGACGGAAATCGTTAGATTTCGACACGATATATTCTGTGTCTCAAGAAAAAAGTTACCGATCGAGTAATAGTAATGAAACACGGTCAAAACACTCAAGCTTTTATTTGCCAGACTTCCGGACGCATAGATAATCTGATTTTCCATCTCATTTCCTACGGAGTGGAGTCGTTCGTAGCAGTCTGCATCTTATTACAAATACCTCATTACTTAATTGAGCGGTAAATATATTTGTGGGAAAATACATAAACCATATTTTTTTTTTTTTCCGACTAGCTATCTTGTGTTTTATGCATTTCTGACCGTGATCATAGGGGCAAACTACCCGTTTATAAGTTCCCCTTTTGTGAATCACTTTTTTAAACTACCCGTTTATAAGTTCCCCTTTTGTGAATCACTTTTTCAAACTACCCGTTTATAAGTTCCCCTTTTGTGAATCACTTTTTCAAACTACCCGTTTATAAGTTCCCCTTTTGTGAATCACTTTTTCAAACTACCCGTTTACAAGTTCCCCTTTTGTGAATCACTTTTTCAAACAACCCGTTTATAAGTTCCCCTTTTGTG
>NC_090740.1:129730533-129738033 GCF_036898095.1 Palaemon carinicauda | reverse complement strand
TTTCATATACAAACTTTAAATAATTTAACAAAACAAGAGGAAGAGAAATTAAATTGAATAGTGTGCCCGAGTGTACCCTCAAGCAAGAGAACTCTAACCCAAGACAGTGGAAGACCATGGTACAGAGGCTGTCTCCCTCTTGCTGAATCAGTCATACTCCCCGCTTGCAAAATCTTTATTATACTTTTGCATTAACCGTTGATCAGTACTCTCATATCAGCAACACTAATCCCTTACTTGCAATTGCTTTTTTTTATTTTTTTTTTTTTTTTTTTTTTTTACATAACGAAGTTTTCGCTTCAAAAATATCAAGAAAATTTTAAATTAGCTTTACAACGGGTAGTAATTTAGTCAGTGATTTAAAAAGTAGCTCTTCTTTGAAGCCAAATTCGTAAAGAAATAGATTCACAGTATATTGCGTTACTAATTCATATCAAAGTTCAGCTCTTCTAGGAGGACACTCCAAAATCAAACCATCGTTCTCTAGTCTTGGGTAGTGTCATAACCTCTGTACCATGGTCTTCCACTATCTTGGGTTAGAGTTCTCTTGCTTGAGGGTACACTCGGACACACTATTCTATCTAATTTGTCTTCCTCTTGTTTTATTAAAGTTTTTTTTTAGCTTATATAGGAGACATTTATTTTAATATTCTTAGAATATTAATTTTTTCCTTGTTTCCTTTCCTCACTGGGCTATTTTCCCTGTTGGAGCCCCTGGGCTTATAGCATTCTTTTTTTCCAACTAGGGTTGTAGCTTAGCAATTAATAATAATAACTGTCGAAAGGTGAAATTTTATTTTGTGGTCACAAATTTACAAGAAAATAATAGAAATCTTTGATGGAAAAAAAAAAAAAAAAACGTAAAGTTCTGTGAATATATTCCTTGGGAAATTTGAATATTTAAACTGGAATAATTAACGGAAATATTTAGTAAATTTAGCCAACTAAACAGTACTATGCAAGGAAGAAAATATTCTCACTTCAATAGACACGTTAGTTGAACCCCCCCCCCCCCCCCCCCCCCATAAAAAACTCAGATAATGTTGACATATTCCCTTCAATACGTACCATTTGCATTCCAAAAATTATCCGTAATATGGTTACCATCCTGACTGCGCTTGATGTCAACGTAAACCATTAATATCAATTTAGAAATTCCTTCATCAATGTTTCTTCTAATATTGTACTACTGTTGTGCGAAGAAGAAATGGCCACCATTTATAGTAATCAATAGTTTCAATTAAAACATCTGACACCAGCCATTGGGGTATTTTAGATTCTATATAAGAGGAATATCCCAAACTAGCTAAAAACCTTTATCACTTTTGTTATCGTTCTCCAATTATCATTGTGAAATAGGCTTCTCTACCCCAAATGGCATATAATTGAGAAGAGAGAAAGTATACGATCAACTGGAGGATAAACGATACTCAGTTTATATATATATATATATATATATATATATATATATATATATATATATATATATATATATATATATATATATATATATATATATATATATATATATATATATAAAACAGCCATACAGCCATAAGCCTTATACAATTGAATGAACAGAGAAACACTGGATCAGAGTAAATTAATATTTACCCGTATTACTATCAAGTGTGGTTTCATCTCATAAATCTAACCGAAAACCAATTTAAATATTGCCAAATGAGCCGTGATAATCTCATGAGATCTTAGTTGTGCCGCTGGTTAAAATATGCTGAGAAATACAGTTGCAGATATATTGGGCGTAACTAAACACAAGAAGTCGTCGCGCAGAAAGGAATTGACAGGGTGTACTTTCTCAGATCGAGGTGTGCCAGGAATTCGAGTATCCAAACGTACCTTGCGCTATGCTTTGGTGGTGAGGCAATTATTGAATATTGATTCCGTGTTTGTATTAAATTTCCGGATGACGGAACAAAGGAAATAACAATGGAGACAATTGATCAAATGATCATAGGCTTATTTTAAGAGTTGAGCCTATCCAGAGGGTCATTCAGTGGACGTTTTCTCTTTTTATCAGAGTCCGTTTATCCGTTCTTGAGATGTGTTGTTAACGTACCCAATCTCATCGTCAGTTTGAAAAATTCGTAGAACAAACGACAAAGCAAATGATGTCTTCCTGTGATGTTATTAACAACGCCTCAGTTACTGTCAATATCGATAATTAATGAATAAGATAATTGCACTTGACATCACACCAATAAATCATTTTCAATTCCGGAGATGAATGCAACGATGAATTTATTACTATATCGCAGTTCATTCTCTTTTGGTGTTTTCATGTATTGCTGAGGATGTGGCATCTGAACAGCAAGCTTAGTTAATTCTAATAGCCATGTCTTCATCATGAGGCTTAATACTATACATTATTCTAGAAGTTTTATTTCAGCTGTGACCAAGGTTTGGAATGATCTTCCTTATCAGGTAGAACATCAATCGTTCAAAATTGCAGCAAATGTTTATAAGTTGAACAGGTGGACATAAGTCCATGTATAGTTTATATATGAAATATCTGTCTTAATGTTATTAATGTTTTTTAAATATTTCATTTTAATTGTTCATTACTTATATTGTTTATTTATTTCTTTATTTCCTTTCCCCTGTTGAAGTCACTTGGCTTATAGCATCTGGCTTTTCCAACTGGAGTTGTAGCTTAGCTAGCAATAATAATAATAATAATAATAATAATAATAATAATAATAATAATAATAATAATAATAATAATAATAATAATAATAATAATAATAATTTGACATTCAGGAGAGCAACGTCTGGCGATTGAATGATAAATCGACTGATCGTCAATGTCAATGATTAATTTATTTTTGTGAAATTGACATTCGGTTAAGATAAGCGTGACTATTCTTTAAGACTGTTATCAAAAAGAATATATTTTGAGCCTCTTTTGATGTGTTTTACCTCAAGATGAGGATTGCCTCGTCGAGGCTTTTCCGTGTTCATGGTTGTTGTTGTTGTTGTTGTTAAAGATTGTCTGGCCCAAGGTCTATAGAATTCCCAAGCTCTATAGAATACATGTATTCTATAGACCTTGGTCTCGTCCTTGTGGCCAAGCACGGGCTCTTGCAGTTATGCAGCTTGTGCTATTCCTTATCATTATTATCATCATCACAAGCTAGGCCATAACCCTAATTGGAAAAAATGCTATCAGTCCAAGGGCTCCAACAAGGAAAAATAGCCCCGCGAGGAAAGGTAAAAATGGGAAATAAAACTACAAGAGAAGAATTAGCAATCTAAATAAATATTTCAAGGTATAAAAGGGTTATGAACGTGAATAGACAATCATTCAATTTTCTATTTTCTCTTCACCTCTTTTTATCTCAACCAAAGGTGCGACCCGCAACGGTTGGTTAAAAGATAAGTACCTGAGAGAGAGAGAGAGAGAGAGAGAGAGAGAGAGAGAGAGAGAGAGAGAGAGAGAGAGAGAGAGAGAAAGAGAGAGAGAGAATTATGGTAAATGCCATTCCTTCTATCCGATAACACAAGATACTGATTAAAGTAAGCCCGGATAACCAAAGCGCTAATTAAGTCGTAATCACGAGATTTCCGAATATAATGAATTTTTTTTTCGTAATTGATAAAACCATTTTTCATCGCCCAGTAACAATCAATTTTTGTTTTTGAATTTTCAGTAAAGCTAAAAAAAGGTAGTGATGAAGTATACCTCGGTGAATAATGTTAACGGAAATCTGGACTGAAAATATTAAAAACACTAAAGCATTTCCATCTCTGTACTGATACTTTCTAATAATCTAAATTGATTTTCATTGTAATTTAGATTATCACAAAATAATAATAATAAATTTATACTTTACGCCGGAACAGGTACTGGTTTTGGGGTTTAATTATTTCTATTGGCAAAACTTTTTCTTATATCACTATTGTATAACATTGTATAGGAATCCTCTTCAATTTTTATCATTCCATCTCGTTTATTGATAATATTTCCATTTTCATCCTTTAAAGCACATATCTGTTGGAGCACCATTCCAAGTCTTCTTTTCATCAATTTGATGCTTCGTCCTTTCTTTAGTGTTTCCTCAATTTCAGTCATGGAATTTTAATTGTTTATTGTTTTGGATAATTCTGCTAATTTTGTTTATTATTATTATTATTATTATTATTATTATTATTATTATTATTATTATTATTATTACAAGCTAAGATACAACCCTAGTTGGAAAAGCAGGATGTTATAATCCCCAAGGGCTCCAATAGGGAAATATAGCCCAGTGAGGATAGGAAACAAGGAAATAAATAAACTCCATGAAAATTAATGAACGATATATTGAAGAACAGTAACAACATTAAAGTAGATTTTTGAAATATAATCTAATAATTTTTCAAATATAAACTATGAAAAGAGACTTATTAAACTTGCTCAACATAAAACCATTCGTGCATACAAGGGATGAAGTCCTTTGGTCGCTGCAACCTTACCATCCTTGTTAGATAAGGATAGGGGTTTTGGGGGGAAGCCTATAGGTCTATCTGTTCAATCATTAGCAGACATTTCCTTGCCCTCCTTGGTCCTAGCTTAGGTGGAGAGAGGGCTTGGTTGCTGATCATATGTAATATGGTGAGTCTCTAGGGCATGGTCCTGATTGACAGGGCAATGTCACTGTCCCTTGCGTCTGCCATTCATGAGTAGCCTTTAAAACACAAACTAGCAAACTATGTTGTTAACCGGTCTAAGACATCGAATATTCTCCACACTCATCTTTCATTGGTATTGTTTGTTTAACTGCACGCAGTTCATTAAAAAAACTACATGTCTTTACTGATTTTAAATTCAACTTTGATAATATATTCGGTGTCCAAAAAAAAAAAAAAAAAAAAAAAAAAAAAAAAAAAAAACTAGTTTATGAAGTTATAATGCTTTAAGAACACGTTAAATTCCCAATACCATGTGATTCATCTGCTCTATCACTTTTGAATAAATTTTGATGGGACGACATTAAGCATAGGGTTTAATGTAAGCTATGCGAGAAGCCCTGACAAAATAAATGAATAAATTAATGTATGAAATTAAATCCAGGATTTATAAACGAAGAAGATCAATGCAAACTATCACTGAAATTACAACTATGAAAATGTAATTGGTTTCTGATCTGATTACATCAGAGATTCCCAATCTTTTTTGTTCTTCTGTACCCTATGGGCCTTTTATAGATTCTTGTGTATCCCCAATATTGAGGATGAAAAGGAGAAACAATGAAATAGATATTGTGATATTATTCTGTTATCTCAATGCAAATAACATTATATATTGCGCAGTACTTGTTATACTCTCTGATCCAACGTACATCCTGAAGAGTAAAAATGAACCACTGGGGATACATGTACCCCAGGTTAGGAACCCATGGATTACATAACTGCCAAGGAACGAAACTGTATTTATCGATACAGAGGGCTAGATATAATATCTACTGAAAGTTAAATGCTTTGGCGAAAGCAAGATATTACTTACCCCCTGAAGAGTAAAAATGTATCACTGGGGATACATGTACCCCAGGTTAGGAACCCATGGATAACATAATTGGTAAAATACGAAACTGCATTAATCGATGTAGAGGGATTGATGTAGTATTTACAGAAATTCAAAAGCTTTGACGAAAGTAAAATTAGGATACTCACGGTCCCTGAAGTGCCCTTTGGTACAGAGGCTCTGGATGACGTCCTCTGTCCCCGTCAGTAATTGGTAGATCACCCTCTGGCGGGTCTCGTCGAAGCATCTAGTGACGTGATTATGCACGCAGTCAAGGCCAGACTCCATCGTGCTGGAAGAGAAAGGGAATTGAAATGGTTTACTGTACTAGGTGTATGGCGGAGCATTATCAAATATCGATCGATAGATATCATTATTATTATTATTACTTGTTAAGCTACAACCCTAGTTGGAAAAGCAAGATGCTATAAGCCCTTGGGCCCCAACAGGGAAAATAGCCCAGTGAGGAAAGGAAACAAGTAAAAATAATATATTTTAAGAACAATGACATTTAAATAAATATATCCTATATAAACTATGAAAACTTTAACAAAACAAGAGGAAGAGAAACGAGATAGAATAGTGTGCACGAGTGTACCCTCAAGCAAGAGAACTCTAACCCAAGAGAGTGGAAGACCTTGGTACAGAGGCTATGGCACTACCCAAGACTAGATAATGTTTTGCATACCTAGACAGACAATTAAGGAATATTTTTAGAATGAATCTCATCATGACATTTTGAATAGCAAGGGTAAAACAAAAATGTTAAGTGCAGTCATGTTGTATTTCAGTTATTTTCCTCTTCACAAAATTTAATGAAAATTTGGGTGGAAAGGAAGATGAGTGGGTAAGGTGTGTTAGGGCTAGATATAATAGATCAAATATCTTCATGACAGGCTGCAGGACTTCAAGGTCCCGTGTCTCGTCCGAAGGGCCTGGCAGTCTACAACAACAATACCACCACCATCAAGCGTCAACCTCATCAGTATATGCCTATACATTGGAAGCCATATCCGGCTGAGACTGATTGAACTTGATGTTTGAATGTGGTATAACTTAGGTCACAAAATGTATGCACAATTTTATTTAGTAAGTATTCAGGACGTTCACGTTGGCCATAGCTCATTAAAAAAAAATCCTAACTATTATATATAACCTTAGATAATAATATATAATCGAAAGTTTAACAATGTTGAAAATTATGGGATCCTAGTTTCCTACAACGAAAACGTGAATAATTTCCTAATTATAAATTGTAGATCATTAACTAAATTATTCAATTAAAAAAGGTAACCAGAACACTTCTGAGTTTTGAATGGAATAAAATGATTTAACTCAAAGCGAAAACCATAATGTGAAAGATGGGTATAGCGGTTAATTTCGCCCGAAGCAAAACACTACGATCTTCACACAATCTCTTTGATAACAGAGTGATGGCACTGATTAATATCATTTTCTTTTAATTAGTCGTTAATGCAGAAGAAAAGAGAACCGGAGAAAACCATTGAAAAAATAAAAAAGGCATTAAAGAAAAAAATTGCAGCACCAAAGAAATCGGAGAAATTTCTTATTTCACTCAGTGACACATCGTGAAATGTTTTTAAATTATTCAGTTGTTTACTCAGACACGAATTAAAATAGACAGAGGTAAGAAAACTTCAAAAGACACCTAAACTCTCCCACTTGCTTTTCAAAACATGGTTGGTCTTTTATTTAACCTGGGGTCACAATTCTTTCTTAACAGATTATATAAAAAAACTAAAAATAAATGTGGTATGAGATAATTCAATGTGAATAAACGGTAGGTAAGGTTTTCGAGGAATCTGCACTGCCAAAAATATTGGCTATAATTATAATAATCATCGGTGTTTAGTGAGAGGTTAATACTACCAAGGTCTATAATCTATAGACCTTGAATACTACAAGATATCCCAGTGAGAGATTAATGACAAACCGTATTTCGCATTGGAGAGAGA
>NC_090740.1:129695676-129730033 GCF_036898095.1 Palaemon carinicauda | reverse complement strand
CATTTTTGCTTTACATTTAGCCAACAGTGTTGCTATTTGGTCGTTGCATAACATATTCCTATTTAAAATTACACCAAGGTCTTTAATTGCTTCCTTGTTTGTGATTGTCTCATTATTAGGTCCCTTGTATGCATACACCATTCCTTCTCTGTTTCCATAATTTATTGATTCAAATTTATCGGAGTTAAATACCATCCTATTTATCTCCGCCCATTCATATATTTTGTTTAGATCTCTTTGTAGTGAGTTCCTATCTTCATCACAAGTAATTTCTCTACTTATTCTTGTGTCATCGGCGAAACTTCTCACTACGGAGTTTTCAACATCACAGTCTATGTCTGAGATCATAATAACAAATAGCAGTGCAGCTAATACCGTACCTTGGGCACACCAGATATTACCTGGGCTTCATCTGATTTCTCGTCATTTGCAACCACTATCGGTTTTCTGTTTTGCAGGAATTCTTTTACCCATTTTCCTATCTTTCCCACAATATTATGCTTTCTCATTTTTTTCTCCAATATGTTATGGTCTACCTTGTCAAAGGCTTTTGCAAAATCTAGATAGATCACATCTGTGTCTTTTTCATTTATCATATTATTGTATATGTTTTCATAGTGAGCTATCAGTTGGGTCTGTGTACTTTTTCCAGGTACGAAACCGTGTTGACCCATATTAAACAAATTATTTTGACCAAATGGTTCATTATTTTCTTTTTTATTACCCTCTCATACACTTTCATAATATGTGATGTTAGACTAACAGGTCTATAATTGCTTGCCTCTAGTCTTGATCCACTTTTGAAGATAGGGGTTATATAAGCTAATTATGTTTAACATATATCTCGCTCATATCTACACTCTGTCTTAGCAGTATTGCAAGTGGCTTCGCGATAGTGTTTGCAGTTTTTTTTAACAAAATCGCTGGAACTCCATCTGGTCCGGCTGCCGATCCATTTTTAATTTCGTTTATAGCCGTGACAATATCTGCTTCATTAATATCTATATCCGTTAGATATTCAACATTTTCTTCTCTCATTTCTGTTTCATTATTCTCATTCGCAATTCTTGGCGTGAACTCACTCTTATATTTTTCTGCTAATATGTTGCATATTTCCTTTTTTTTCATTCGTTAGCCGTCCTTCAATTCTTAGAGGGCCTATTTCTATTCTCCCTTTATTCATCTTTTTTGCATAGGAGTAAAGTACTTTGGGGTTTCTTTTTATATTTTGAAGTGTCCTTTCTTCTAAGTCCCTTTTTTCATTTTCTTTCGACTGTATAATCTTTTGTTCTGCATTTTCTATCTTACATTTTATTTCCCTCATTTTCCATACATTTTTTTCTTTTGCAAGATTTTTCTTCCACTTTTTAATTTTCTGAAATAAGATCCTTCTGTCTCTTGGTATGCACGTCTTTTGTTTATTGTTTTTTTTCGGTACATATTTTTCAACAATTTTCTCCAGTATTTTGTACAGTATATCCGTATTTACCTGTATATTATCACTTATAAATACATTTTTCCATTCTTTATTCAGTTCTTCATTTATTTCTGACCATTTTTATATTCTTACTGTAAAAGTTATATTTTCCATATCCTTCCCAAAGTTTTGTGCTTTTATTAATTCTGTGATCACTTGCTTGGAATGAACTATCAATTCTATGACATTGTGGTCTGAAATTCCCGTGTTATACACTATTATTTCTTTAACATAATTCACCTCATTCACAAATACTAGATCTAGGACATTTTCCTTTCTTGTTGGAATGTGGTTTATTTGTTGCATATTATGTTCTAATAGCATATCTTGAAGCTTTTCAAATTGCCTCTTATCTTCTGCGCTACTATTACTATCTTTTTTATATGTATACATACAACCACTTTCTTCTATCCGTTCTTTCCAATCCACGAAAGGAAAGTTAAAATTTCCGGATAGGAGTATATTCCAGTCTTTATGGTTTCTACATATATCATCTATTTTTTCTATTATTATGTCAAACTCCTTAGTGTTTGGGGGTCTGTAAACTACAATATTCATTAGTTTTTCAAATTCAAATTCTACCGCAATCAATTCACATTCTGTGTTGCTGTATTTTTCACATACTTTTCCTTGATTTATGTCTCTTCCATATATTGCGGTTCCCCCTTGATTCCTTTTTTTTCTGTCTGATCTATAAGTTTGGAAACCCTTTATCTGGTCATCACTGCCAGTCTCTTGGGAATACTATGTTTCACTTATATTTAATACATCTTATTTTTTTTCAATTTGGGTTAGTTCTTCTAAGAACTCTATTTTCCTTTTAGAGTTACTCGTGACTAAACCCTGTGCATTCATTACTATTATGGTTTGTGTTTCATCCCCATTATTTAATATTGGTAATAATATGGATTCTCCCATGCTTCCTTCCTGTTCTGATATGATGTTCTTTTCTTCATTTCCCGGAATTCTGCCATTAAAAAATCCAACTTTTCTATTATATTTGCTCTTTCGCCTTCATATTTATTTGTGTGTATACCTGCAACTGTCCCCATATCTGCACCAACCCCTGGCATTATAGATGCATTCTTTGTAGTTGGGCTCTAAATGTGCAGGTTTGGGTTGAAAGGCCTCATATCTTGGGGCTCTTGGTTCAAAGCGCGGTATATACACGGCCTGCTTTTTTGTTTCTTTTTTTGTTTCTTTTTTGCTTCCATTTTTCTTTTCAGTTTGCTGAGTTTTCTTACTTTCATTCATGGTTGCAGGATGCATATATCGACATTTTTTGTTGTAAATGCATCCTTTTCCTTCCTTTAGGTTTTTGCATAATTTTGGATGGAGATCTCTGCATTCGTCTCCATATCCGTCTAAATACGCACCTTTACCATATATTTCATAATTATGGCATATCTTTGGATGCTTGTAGTAGCATCTTTCGCCAAATCTGCAATTCCCTCTTTTCAGCATATTGCAGACTATATCCTTCTTTTCTATTTTTTCTTGTTCTTGCTCTTCCCTAAAATTATGTAGGTCCGGGTAGAGTCTCTTGGGTCTATTATTTGTTTCCATCTGGTAATTTATTTCTTCATAAGTTTGTTGTTGGATGGCATCATAGGTTATATCAATGATTTCTTCTGCATCCTTACACATATCCTGTTCATTGTTCTCTTCTTCGTCTTTTTCTTCTTCTTCTTCTTCTTCTTCTGTTTCTTCTTCTTCCTCTTCTTTATCTTCAACTATTTGCAGATTTAGTCTCGACTTAATTATATTTTCTATCCAGACTAAGCATGTTGAGCAGAATACCTTTGTGTCTTTATTTTTTATTTTTTGCTGTATTTCAGCACATGTGGGGTGTGTTGGGACATGACAGGCATCACATTTTCTAATCAATTGTTGAGGATTATTAATGGAATACCATATCTTACATGTATTACACCATTTTGGCATTCTTTTTCCCATTGCATCAATCAGCATATTCACCATATTGGACTTCTTATTGTTCTTTGATGGAATGTGTTGATTGATGTAGACTTTCTTTATAAGTCTCTTTAACACTTGGATTTTCTTTGGAATTTCTTCTATTATTTTGCTGATGTTTTCCGCAGATTTGCTCCAGTTTATTGGATCATATTGTTTCAATATGTCTGCGAATATTTTTCCGTCACATTGGTTGACGTTACTAGTGACCTCTGTTATCAGACGGTCGAGCTCCTGTTTCGCCAACTCATGGAATTTATTTTTGCTGAGTCCAGGACTGGGATCTGGAAGTACGCGTCCTTCAGGTCCAGACGCATGAAGTCTTGCGGTCTCACTGCAAAACTGACCGTGTCTGCGGTCTCTCTGCAAGTCTGACCGTGTCTGCGGTCTCACTGCTGAACAGAGTTTGCTTGACAAACCTGTTCAGAGCTGAGAGGTCGATGACTGGTCTCCAGCCTCCAGACGCCTTCTTTACTAGAAAGAGTCGACTGAAGAAGACTGGGGACCCGTCGAGGACCTCTTGGAGAGCGCCCTTCTTCAACATGGTTTGGACTTCTGCCCGAAGGGCTTGCCCCCTTGCCGATCCTATGGCAAGGGAGCTCAACGACACTGGATCCGCTGTCAGGGGAGGTAGAGATGTTGTGAGCGGGACGCGATATCCTTGACTGATTACGGAAATCGTCCAGGAATCGGCCCCGAGTTGCTGCCACCTGTTCGCGCAACTTTGTAGGCATCCCCCCCACTGGTGGACATGCAGGGGTACAGTGAACCCTCGTTTATCGCGGTAGATAGGTTCCAGACGCGGCCACGATAGGTGAAAATCCGCGAAGTAGTGACACCATATTTACCTATTTATTTAACATGTATATTCAGACTTTTAAAACCTTCCCTTGTACGTAGTACTGTTAACAAACTACCCTTTAATGTACAGAACACTTAATGCATGTACTACAGTACCCTAAACTAAAACAGGCACAAATATTAAAGGCGACTTTATATCATGCGTTTCCTAAACACGCCAAAAAGCACGATAAAAAATGGCAACCAATGTTTTGTTTACTTTTATCTCTGATCCTAATGAAGAAACAGACGCATTTACACATCTGTTTATAGGTTAGTTTTTGCATCAATTATATTGATTATTCAGTACAGTATGTTGATTTGGTTATTACTAATGTTTTACTTAATTTTTCTTAGGACTTTCAAATGAAATTTTGTTCTTTATGACGCCGCCTGAAACGACGGCGTCATAAAGTACGCTCAGTAAACAAACTAAGGAATTTAACCCGCATGATGAAAGTGATAAATAATGATATTACAGTAAAAGCTTTTATAAAATATGTTATTACAAATATTATTTGCCGTATCTATATAAAATCATACATACGTAGCAAAGCAGGAAAACAATCTACGAGAGAGAGAGAGAGAGAGAGAGAGAGAGAGAGAGAGAGAGAGAGAGGAGAGAGAGAGAGAGAGAGAGAGAGAGAGATTGTTTTACATACATAAATGTAAATTTTAAACAAAACAAAAATAGCCCCATTTCATATAAAATAGATTACAAATATTTTACTTTATCATATTACAGTAGTCTGTATAATACTGTAAAGTTCAGTACAGTATGTTGTTGTTAAAGTCGTGGCGATGAAATTCTCACGAAACAAAAACACGCCATTTGATTACAACAGCTGATTCATTCTCTCTCTCTCTCTCTCTCTCTCTCTCTCTCTCTCTCTCTCTCTCTCTCTCCTCTCTCTCTCTCTCTCTCTCTCTCTCTCTCTCTTCGTGTTATACAATACTTACATTTAGATGAAGAAACTAAAATTAGTTTTCTTAGTGTCAATTAAATAGAAACGAAATAATTAGGCCGAGTCTACATCCATTTCAATCATAGCTAAAAATAGGGCATCCGATTTCATCAGCAAACCACTATTTTTTGGGAAATATCATTTTATTCTAGAAAATTGCCACTCTTTAAATAGTTAATTGCACATTAAGAAAGCGTGTACTTTTGTTTTTAAATTTCGGGTGTGTTTTAAAAATCGAGTATTGTTGACTTTTTTTTTTTTTACTTTTGGCTGTGATTAGATCAGCTGTCATCTAGCTGCCGCTCTTGAGTGTGTACGAATACACTAACAAAGTATCATTTATACCATTTCTTAACTTATTCAAACCGTCTACAGTATACAGTTGATATTACATAAGCACCAATGTGTTATAACCTATCAAATTTTTTTGTTTATTACATTTAAACCCCCCTCTATCTCTCTCTCTCTCTCTCTCTCTCTACCTATCTCTCTCTCTCTCTCTACCTCTCTCTCTACCTCTCTCTCTACCTCTCTCTCTCTCTCTCTCTCTCTCTCTCTCTCTCTCTCTCTCTCTCTCCTCTCTCTCTCTCTCTCTCTCTCTCTGTGGGCTACTTTTCACTACCTCCCATTCCTTACCTCTCTCTATCTCTCTAACAAATGATATCTTTGTTGCTCCTCAAAGTTTCATTTATATTGAAAATCAATCATGATTCAATTTTCCTTACTTTCTCCAATCTCGCACCATCGGTCACATCGCGGTATTTTCGATATTTCCGGAAAATCCGCAATATATGTATAGACATGGGTTATGAAAAAAATCCGCGAAGTGGTGAATCCGCGATGGTCGAACCGCGAAGTAGCGAGGGTTCACTGTACTGCCAATCCTAGCGTTTGCGGCCTCGGCCGCTCCCTCTAGGATTCTTTCCTCCCCTTGGAGGACTTTTTGCCTTTCTTGTCCTTGACAGGAAAGGGCTTAGACACCGTCGTCTTTGCTGCAGGTTTCGTGGTCTTGGTAGGACATGGTTGCTGGGGTGCTGGAGGTTTATAGGGCTTCGATGTTAGAGCCCTATGTAGGAGAGTCCTGGTTAGACTTCCTCCACCTCTCAGCCATCTGCTCCACGTCCTTAGGCTCGAACAAGTTCTTCCCCTTAACGGAAGAATGTCTGAGCCTGCTGATCTCGGTATTGGGGACCTTTTGATGGAATCTCTCAGACACCACATCTCGACGTTTCAAGATGGTATTAGCCCTCAAGTTCGAGACTTGGTGGGCTAGAAACTCTATCGTGCGAGTGCCCGAGAGTAATAAGGTCTCCATGGCCTTCCTGGTACTTTCTTTGGACAAGTCCTCTGAACGTAACAGGATGCCTAGGGACCCTAGCCAGATGTCCAGCCACGAAGTTGCCTGCATGGCACACTTCGTTACCTTCTCCTGGCTAAGGATCTCCGTCGCCGAGAATGAGACCTGCCGGTTGGAGTCTCTCTCTAGAGGGACTCCCCTGGTAAGCTCTTCCAAAGAGTGGTGTAGGGGAAGAGCTAAACAAGTCTCCTCAACGATGTCAAAGTACCTCCTCTGTTGGACACGAGGAGGTGGGAGGAGTTTGTTGCTAGCGCTGGATCGGCTAGAGGAGGCAAGCTCGGAGAGCTGGGCTTCGACCTTGTCTCTGGCACTCTTAACCCCTTGAGACCAGGGCAAAGCCGCACTGGCCTTCGAGGGTTTTTGAGTCCCAAAGACTCGGTCCAAGACCCGTGTCTTTGCCCTCACGAGGGGGAATCTCTGGATCCGCAAACCCATTGGGATTCCTCATAAGGGTCAGAACCTGCCAGAATGCATGCTCTGACTCTGCAGCTCTCCTCCTGAAGGGCTAGCAGCGAAGTCTCCTGTCTCCAAAGGCTCTTCTTGGGGGGACTCGTGGACGTTTTCCGAGTGCTTGACTGGCTCCGGAGTAAGCCTTGAAGATGGCTTCGGCACAGTCTTGAAGTCCTTCGACTCCCTCCTGGGAGGGATGCAGGACTCCAACAACGATGGTGGGAGGCTCTTCTCCACCCCTATCCAAGAAGACTTTCCTGTGCGAGGTGGGGTTTCCCTCATTGGTGCGATGGGGGAACGCCTCACCTCACGTGACTCCCGAGGACGGGAAATCTTCGTCCAAAGGGGAGGGAGTGAAAGTCTGGGGGGGGGGGGTGAGGAGGCCTTCCTCAAGGACTTAAGAGGAGTCGGCTTCGCCCTCGGAGAAGTTACCACGTTCGACACTCCTTTCGTCCTCTTCAGGGGAGTAGAAGCTGCTAATGATTTGTGGCCCAGCTCAGAGAGGAGAGACTTAAAAGCCTGCATGACCGCTCTGACCAGGGACCCAAACCAAGGCTGCTGACTGACGGCTGCGCTGTCAGAAACTCCCTCTGGAGGGAAGGGGATCGACCGATCCTTAGGAGGAGTTACCAAAGGGGGGTTCGCCTGAAAAGATGAAGAAAAGTCCCTGGACCTTTCCGGAATCTTCCTCCCTGCCGGCGAGCGCGCTGTCCTGTTCTTGAAGGGGGGTTGGGGGGGATGGAAGCCACTACAGTGGTGTTGTCGCTCATCGCCTGCAGCCTCGCGCGTGGGGGGTTGAGGATCGCGCTGAGGAGCGTGCTGGCGCTCGCGCGATGGGAAATGCCCAGGGTCACGCGCGCAGGAGAAAGTTGGCTCGAGGGTGCGCGCGGGTGATGGCAAGAATGTGCGCAGGCGAGCGATGGCGCGAGCTGGAGAAGGCCGAGGGTGTCCTGAAGGATGGATAAGGGTCTCACCTTCGCGCGCGCAGGGTCCGGCCGAAGAGCCCGTGGGGACGATACCGTTGGCCGTACGCGCGCAGGAGACATCTCTTGAGAGCGCACATCAGGCTGTGGCAATGGGCGTGGGCGCGCGTCAAGAGACAGCGCGTGAAGGCGCACTGGCAAGGGATGGCGCGCAGGCGGGAACGATGGCACGTTGGCGAGCAGGGGAAGAAGTTAGCTTCCCCACTGCGCCCAGATCAGAAGATCGTGGGCACGCAGGAGATCGTTGGCGCGGAGCGTGCAGGAGACCGAAGGCACGCAGGAGAACGAAGGCAAGCAAGGTGCGCAGCAGGTGGAGGGCGCGCTACTGCGCGCTGGCGATCTGGAGCGCGCTGGAGCGCTTTAACACAAACGTCTTTTGCCGATGAGCGTTTGCACACAGGTGAGCGCTGACGCGCAGGAGAGCGTTGGCGCGTGAGGGACGTATGCACTATCTTGCGCATACGCCCTTGATGCCCCGAAGGGACCGTTGCCTGTTTTACAACAGGATGCGTTGGTGCCCACAGCACGTCAGCAGCCAGGAACGGCGACGGCAGGTCAGCAGGTCTGACGGGTGGAAGGTCGGCGTGTCCTTTGTAGGGACGACCTTCCACCGAAGAAGATTGCGAACGATCTGCAGAGAGGTCCAGGGTTGTAGCTCGGAGTCGGAGAACGATGGCGAGGTTCCTCTGCGTAAGACTGCGGAGATGAACCGAAGAGGCTCCTCCTAACACCCTTGTGAGGTGAAGGAAGGCCTCTACGGCAAAGAGGAAGGCGGGCTTTACGCCTTATGCACCCTCTGGGGGCCGTGGGGTCAGCGGGCTGACTATCAGCAGTCCTCCGAAGAGGAGTGTCTGTGAGTGAACTCCCCCGAGGGAGAGAATCACCGGCAGGAGAGACCGTTGGACTTACTTCCTCCCTCGAAGGATGTGCAGAGGGAGGAACTAAGCCTTGAGCTACAGCAGGATCATCACGAGCAGAGGATTGAAATAACGCATCGGAAGCCTCTGCCACGACAACGTCGACAATAGACAGAGGATCAACCTCTGCTAAAGTCGGCGATTGTTTGACAGCAGCCCCCAACCGGATCATGTCAAACAAAGCTTCCTTGGAGGGCGAACCCTCAAGCCCCAAGGAAGCCCAATGCTGAAACAAATCATCATCAAATACATGAATATTTAAATCCTCCCCCGGGGGAGGAGGAGGAGTTGCCTAGCTGTAGGAGGCAACTCGCTCTCCCAAACCCCCGAGAACGGGCAACAGAACTATGGCCTACGCTACCACTCGACACTTTCTCAGAAGAAACTAATCCAGTGGGAGCTTTGGAGGAGGTTTGGGCCACGGAGGAAGAGCCCTTGGGATTTTCTCCTTTCAAAGAAACCTTCGAAGGAGAAATATCCCGCCTGGAGTTCTTCCGGCGCCGAGAGGAGACGGATTTAACTGCACCTGCAATTTGGTGCGTATACTACGCTTATAAGTGACATCATCTTCATCAGATAGGAGTGTGAATTGTGGGAAAGGGGGGGAAAAAAGACACTGTTGCCCTTTCCACTTCTGAAAGGAAAATTCATCTGAAAGATATTCTTGCTGTTCTGAAGAACACGTTAAATGTGAAGCATTACAAACTTTAGGCAAAGAACTAGTAAGGTTGTTCAGGTAAATCAATGGGTTTATTACTTGAATAGCTTGCGGCTTTGGGAGAAACCCAGCCTGTTTTTTGTAAAAGAAAGCCAGTGCCGAGTGTAGGGCCACGTCATCATGCTTAGGAACAGCAGTACGTACATACTTGTTAGGCTGAACGTATGGCCTGATGTACTGTGAACAGACACACATGGAATTAATGAAGATTTTGTCTTACTCAGCAATGGTTTAGAGCAGCTTGGCATGGCCAAGGCTTGGGGTGTAGACACAACCAAAGCTGTCCAACTACCCTTGTAATAAAGGAATGAGAAACCCTATAAACTCTTTATAGGAGATTGATGCTGACCACCCATGGGTGTACAAGGCAAGTCCGACTCGTGGGACCTAGTTGGAGAATGGTAAAAAAGATCTTCGAACAAGGTTGCCTCTGTATGAGGGGAAAGGGCAGACTCAACTGTAGGATCTGCAAACGGGACCGTAGGGAGACTTTTGATGCTCCAATTGGAGACACTTTTAAGAGCAAAAAGTCCTTCCCTGGATTATCAGCCATATAAGGTTCAGCGCTCAAAACAATCGTGGGAGGTGAGATTAATCTATGCACAATATGATAATGAGAGTCGGAGGGTAGTGAGATTTGACCTGACCCGGGTAGTGCAGCGGCCATGGTCATAGGATCCGCCACGAGTATCGGCTCAGGATCATAACACATTATCAACACTGGATGATAAACATTGATAAAATTATAGCCGTCATCTTCGCGACTGGAGCCTCGGAAGGTTCCTGACACAAAGGGCCAGGTTAGGGGGCAACTCACCACAGCAACGGACTTTCGTTTTGTTTCTTGCGACAAGAACGATATCTCTCCCACTGGGAGAATGGCAACTTCCTAGTGCTCGCATGGTAATACCACTGAACATCTCAGGGCAAACGAAATGTGGAGCAACGTCTTCCAGACTCATGAGGGTGCTAAGGGAATGTCCATCATGGCCGAGGAATGAGAGCATGATATTAGGCTTACTAACCATAATGCACACACTCGACACTAACAGGTAATGCTAGTGATACAAGTGACAATGAATAAAATAAATCACAAGCACAAACCACTTTAAGGGTAAGCGGAGCAAATGTGGACGTCTAAATAGTGGGGTGAATGGGATACTGTACTTCCTCTCAACAGTACAACCAGAAGGGTAGTGAAGTGTCATGCAACGACACTAAACACCACTACGCACTGGAGTTCCCTAGCAACTGTATTATGATGCAATCACACCTTTTTTCTTTGTTTCGTCGTAGAAAATATAACAGGGAGTAATCAATTTAAATGACTAGGAAATTTTTATTCATGTAGGAATAGACTTTCCCGCCCCAAAAATGCAATCTGAATTTCCGCAATTCCAAGTCTTCAGTTGCGCTAAGTTAGACATTCCATAATCTTTCACCCTCTTATTAACAGTTTGTTAGAATAGTCATTAAGACAGGCAAAGATCTGTATAAAATGTTTAATTGCACAGAGAGATCTTGATACTTATCAAATTCATGAATATGTAGCTCACAATGAAAAATTCTATCCAAACCATCTTTATACCATCTTTATGAAATTTATTTTCCAAAAAGACTGGTATCATGAGTATTCAATAGTAGCAGAAAATGATGTCACCAAGTTAAAAAATCTAATTAAAATCAATTTACTTAACACAAAGGGCCAGGTGATCTCAAGACTTTCAGTAAAGGTACATGTATTCTTTCTAATGTTATTATAGTTCCACATAGACAATGCGCCTAATTACACACGTCATAAGAAATACCTATCTTTCAGGTTACTTACAAATCACAAGAACAATAATACATGCTAGGCTGTTACTATCTTAAAGCAAGAATAACAACCTAAGCAGTTTGTCATGTGTTTTATGCTTCATCTACAAATTTGAAAAAATAAAGAGCTGTAATAATGAATTAATTTCTGGGCAACAAATTCTATCGTAATTTACGCTTCATAATAAGGTCATAATTACTGGTCCAAGGCCATAAAGACTTAAGTCTTAAAACACGATTGGTAGCCTACTGGTACAGAAACAGTTTTACGATTGGTACAAAAGCAGTTTTAATGAACACACATTTATACATTATACACAGAAATGTATGTGTACAATATATATCAAGTAAAATTACAGGTTCAACCAATCTCAGATTTTTTATATAAAATGTTTTCAACTAATTTGACTAACTCCTACTGCAAATAATCAGATTTGGAGATACAGGGCTTCCCTTAACGACAAAAATGAGGTTCCACAGAGGGAAATTGGAGTCTTTGGGTAGGTGAATCCAGAAAATAGGTAAACCAATTAACTGTAACTTGTACACACCAACCTAGCCTAACCTAGGAGAAAATGGTTAAAATAAGAGCAGCTGCCTGTATTATTGTAGTTTATTACAGGGTAATGTAACCTAGGGTAAAAACTACTTTTATCTATAGAAAAATGGAGTTTTTATGATAAATCAAAGTTTTATGAATACTTACCTGGCAGTTATATATACATAGCTAATAATCTCTATTTCGGCAGAATTTTTCTAAACATGGCAACCGCCTTGTGGTGGTTGGGTGGTAACACCCGTTAAAGGGTGGTAGGAGGAATCATTCCCGTTTTTTGTTCTTCAGTTCATCTATGCCCGACCTGTCTCCTGAGGGGAGGTGGGTGGGCCTTCGAATGTATATATAACTGCCAGGTAAGTATTCATAAAACTTTGTTTTATCATAAAAACTCCATTTTTATGAATAGAACTTACCTGGCAGTTATATATACATAGCTGATTAACACACTTGGAGGAGGGTGATAGACAGTAAACATCGTTGGGGAAACAACCAAAATAGCTGTAGGATAAATAAACACCTGGAGTCCTTACCTGCTAAGGTAGCTGACTTCAAAGGTTCCTGCCTCTTGAGTCGCTTTCCCTTAGGAGTGTTAGCCAGGATGTGACCTGCAGTGCTAAAAACACTCAATCGAGTCTGTCAACGGGGTGAGGCCAACAATCTGACTAGACTTCAGGACTACCTATTGCCCTAAAATAAAAACTGCAACCTTACCAAACCAACCCCCTAACATTTGCAAAGTAGATAAAAATTATCTAACTAGACTGAGGTGACTGTACACAAGTCGAAGTCCTCAGACAACCAATAAAAAACACCAACCTACGCACAAGTATACAAAACTAAGGTTGAGGGGAGGTAGTAACTCCTTTGCCTAATACAGAAGCCGTAGCTACGTATGGGGCCAAGGTATAGCATTTCTCATAATCCACTCTCACCTCTCTGAGGTAATGAGAGGCGAACACAGAGTTGCTCCTCCAGAATGTCGCATCCATAATTTGACGGAGCGACATGTTCTTGCGGTAAGCAAGCGAGGTTGCAATGGCTCTCACTTCGTGAGCTTGCACTTTTAAAAGTCCGAAGTGTTCCTCCTCACACAAGAGACGCGCTTCTCTTATCACTTCCCTCAGGAAAAAGGACAAAGCGTTCTTGGAAAGGGGCTTCTGAGGATCTTTCACAGAACACCACAGGGAGCTAGAAGAGCCTCTCACATTTTTCGTGCGAGACAAGTAGGTCTTGAGGGCTCGTACTGGACAGAGAAGCCTTTCGTGGTCTTGACCCACTAGGTTGGTCAAGTTAGGAACCTCAAAGGTCCTTGGCCAAGGCTTAGAAGGGTTCTCGTTCTTAGCGAGAAAGTCTAATCTTAAGGCACAAACTGCCCCATTCAGATTGAAGCCTACCTGTTTTTCAATTGCATGGACTTCACTGACTCTTTTAGCTGTCGCTAAGGCCAAAAGAAAGAGTGTTTTCTTGGTAACCTCCCTAAGGGGAGCCTGTGAGATGGGCTCAAATCTCTTGGTGCACAGAAATTTAAGAACCACATCAAGGTTCCAAGAAGGGGGCTTTAACTGGGCCTGCTTGGTCGTCTCAAAAGACTTCAAGAGGTCATGTAAGTCCTTCTCGCGAGACAAGTCCAAGCCTCTATGCCGACAGACAGAAGAGAGCATACTTTTGTACCCCTTGATAGTGGACACAGCCAGCTTAGCGTCCTACCTGAGGTACAACAAGAAATCCGCAATCTGGCTCACAGAGGTAGTGGATGAGGAAATCTTGTGCTTCCTACACCAAGCTCTAAAAGTCTCCCACTTGGACTGGTAGATCCTCTGCGAAGAGACCCTCCTCGCTCTGGCGAAAGCTTTCGCAGCTTGCGCTGAAAAGCCTCTCGATCTGACGAGCTTCTCGATAGTCTGAAGGCAGTCAGATTGAGAGCGAGGGGGTTTTGATGATATCTCTCGAAGTGGGGTTGTCTGAGCAGATTTGGACTTGCAGGGAGGCTTCTTGGAAAGTCCATCAACAAGTCCACCACATCCGTGAACCATTCCCTCATCGGCCAGAACGGAGCTATCAGGATCATTCGTCCCGAATCGAGGAGAGCGAATTTCCTGACTACCATATTGATGATCTTGAACGGGGGAAAAGCATATGTGTCCATCCCCGTCCAATCCATCAAAAAGGCGTCTACTGCTATTGCCTCCTTGTCCGGAACTAGGGAGCAATAGATGGGGATCCTCTTGGATAAGTTGGAGGTGAAAAGATCGATGAGGGGTCTCCCCCACAGCCTCCAGAGACTCTGACAGACCTGTTGGTTGAGGGTCCATTCTGTGGGAAGGACCTGCCCTTTCCTGCTGAGCATGTCCACCCTCACATTCTTCTGTCCCTGAACAAACCTCGTCAACAGGTTTATCCTGTTCTCCTTCGCCCAAAGAAGGAGCTCTCTTGCTGTCTCGAACAGAGACAGAGAGTGAGTCCCTCCTTGCTTCCTGATGTAAGCAAGAGCTGTGGTGTTGTCTGAGTTGACCTCCACAATCTTCCCAGACACCAAGTCCTTGAAGGCCTTTAGCCCCAGAAAAATGGCCATCAGCTCCTTGTTGTTGATATGCCATCCCAGCTGAATTCCTTCACAATAGCCTGAGACCTCCTTGCTTCCTAGTGTTACCCCCCAGCCTGACTCTGACGCGTCTGAAAACAACACTAGGTCTGGGTTCTTCTTGTGTAAGGAGATCCCTTCCCCTAACAAGGTTGGGTCCAGCCACCACTTCAGAAGATTCTTGACTTCTGTTGGAATGGGGAAGGAAAAGGAGTCTTCCTGCATCTTTCTGTTCCACGTCTTCGAAAGAAAGTGCTGTAGAGGCCTTAGGTGGAGTCTCCCCAGAGAGACAAACTGTTCGAGGGAGGATAGAGTCCCCAGCAAACTCATCCACTCCTTCGCTGTGCACCTCTTCTTGTCCAGGAGAGTTCTGACTTTTACGAGACACTTGGTCTGTCTTTCCTGATAGGGAGAAGCCCGAAAAAGAACTGAATTCAGAACTATCCCCAAATAGAGAATAGTCTGATTCGGTCTGATCTGAGACTTCTCCCTGTTAATGACCAGGCCTAGATCTTGAGCCATCATAAAAGTCTTCCGTAAATCCTCCAGACATTTCTCCCTCGATCGTGAACGAATCAGCCAATCGTCCAGATAGAAGGATATCCTTATCCCCTCCTGATGCAGCCAACCTGACACATTCGCCATTATCCTGGTGAAGACTTGAGGAGCCGTGCTGAGACCGAAGCAAAGAGCTCTGAATTGGAAGCACTTGCCCTGCATTACAAATCTCAGGTACTTCCTTGAAGTCGGATGGATGGGGACATGGAAATACGCGTCCTGCAAGTCGAGGGACACCATCCAGTCCCCTGGACGTACTGACGCCAGCACCGACTGAGTCGTCTCCATGGAGAACTTTGTCTTCTCCACAAAGACGATGAGAGAGCTGACATCCAGGACGGGTCTCCATCCGCCCGAGTTCTTGGGGACCAGAAACAGGCGATTGTAAAAGCCTGGGGAGGATAGATCCCGAACCGGTTCTATCGCTCCCTTGTCTAGCATTTGGTCGACAAGGTCTATTAGGGCCTTCTGTTTCCCCGGATCTGAGTACCGGGCTACTAAGGCCAGCGGAGCATCTGCGAGAGGAGGTTTTTTCAGAAAGGGGATCTTGTATCCTTCCTTGATGACTGAGAGGGACCAGGTGTCCGCTCTTCTCCTCTTCCAAGACTGCCAAAAACCTGACAGTCTTGCGCCTACTGTCTGGAGGAGACGAACTTCATTTTCTGGAGCGAGGTCTGAAAGAACCCCTGGTAGATCTTGGTCCTGATTCTTGCCTTCTCCCTCTAAAATCTGGTCTTGAAGTAGTCCTGCCCCGAAAGGGCTGCTGGAATCTCCTTTCCTCCCGTTTCGAAGGAGGGGCTGCCAAGGGCTTACGAGCAGAACGAGATAAAAGGTCTTGGGTGGCTTTTTGGGCCAGAGAAAGCGTAATGTCATTAACCAGGGACTCGGGAAAAAGATGTTGAGAGAGGGGGGCGTGAAGAAGCTCAGACTTTTGTGCAGTGGTAACAGACCTATAAGCAAAAGAGCAAAGCAGAGCTCTCTTCTTTAGGATCCCAGCTGAGAACAGCGCAGCCAACTCATTCGCCCCATCTGAGGGCCTTGTCCATACAGGACATAATACTGGTAAGGTCCCTAGATCCTTCCATCTGGTCAGTTTTCCTTGCCAGAGTCCCAAGCGACCAGTCTAGAAAACTAAAAACCTCAAAGGCTCTAAAAATACCTTTGAAGAGATGATCCAGCTCCGACATCGACCACATGACCTTGGCTGAGTTGAAAGCATGCCTTCTAGCAGAGTCCACTAAGCCAGAGAAGTCACCCTTGGAGGAGGAAGGCACTCCCAGACCCAAAGGTTCCCCAGTTGCATACCACATACCCGCTTTTGAAGCAAGACGAGCTGGTGGAAACAAGAAGGAAGTCTTAACTGCTTGTCTCCGCTCCTTCATCCAGTCATCAATCTTTGTAAGAGCCTTCTTTGCGGAAATAGACAGTTTCATCTTGATAAAGGCCGACTGTTTCTTGGCCTTCTTTCTGTTAAATTGGGACTGAGGAGATTGAGGGGCAGCAGGTTGGAATTCCTCTACAAAAAGTTCAAGAAGGGAGCGAGAGAGAACTTTGTAATCTCCCGCAGCGTCGGCAGGATTATCATCGTCATCAGAAATATCCTCGAGGTCCAGATCCACATCTGCAATATCCTTCGAACGAGAAGAAGGATCCTTAGAACCCGACAAGGGCAAATCAAAGGCATCGTCCTGCAAGACGGGTTGCATCCTGGAGTCCAGCGCTAGAAGAATCCTTGGAACGAGAGGCAGTATCGTCCCGAAGAGGCAGGCTAGTATCGCCCTGGCACCGAGAACGAGAGGCAGAGTCGTTCTGATGTCGAGAGCGAGAGGCGGTATCGTCCTGGCGTCGAGAACGAGAGGCGGTATCGTCATGGCGTCGTGAACGAGAGGCGGTATCGTCATGGCGTCGAGAACTAGGGTCGGTATCGTCGTGAACGAGAGGAGGTATCGTCCTGGCGTAGAGAACGAGAGGAGGTATCGTCGTGGCAAAGCGAACGAGAGGAGGTATCGTGCTGGTATCGTGAACGGAAGGCGGTATCGTCTTGGCATCGAGAACGAGAAGCAGCATCGTTCGATAAAGTATCGTCTCGGTATCGAGAACGAGAAACCGTATCGTACTGGTATCGAGAAGAAGTATTGCCTTGCGAAAGCAGACATTCCTCATCCTGGCGCAGAGAGGGAGAAGTTTTCTTTAAAGAAGAACTCCGTTCTCTCTTAGAAGCAGACTTCTTAATAGGTAACGAGTTGTCTTTACGTCTGTCAGACTGGGCGTGAGGGCGGCTAAATGCTTGCACTAACGTAAAAAGTTGTTCCTGCATGACAGACATAAAGGATTTAGCAACATCAGCTGGGTCTTGCGGCCACGAAGGGAAGGGCTGACGAATAACACTCGTAGAAGGGGGAGGATCTTCGGCAGTAGGCTTCAAGCGGCTTCGCCCTTTTCACAGGCACGGAGTCGAAATCATCCTCCGACGGACAAGGTTCATAACTGCTAGAACCGGGAGAGAAAGAACGAGACCGTTCGTCGCGGTTCCATCTCCTCTTAGTAGGTCTTTAAGCTTCAAACTTCCATTTACGTCTGGACGAATTCGGAGAAGAAAACAACACATCCGACACGTCTTTCCCGTGACGGTCAAGAGCAGCCTGGGAATCGACAACAGGACTGTCTGAGGCGACGGCTGACCGAGGGTACGTACCTCTCACCCCCTTTCGGTCATCGACGTACCTTCTCCCTTGGTCCTGGGAGCTTGGTAGAGGTCTAGGCCTAGGGTAATGACAGGTTCGGTCAGTCGCCACCTCCACTGCACTAACACAAGCACTTTCACTTTCCTTACCTTTAAAGGCCTCCAGTTGTTCTTTAATGGCCTTCAACTCGGCAGTCAGGCTAGCGTACCAAGGGTCATCCGTAGATACGGATCCTGTAGGAGGTGCAGGAGTTACTACCTCAAGGGAAGGATCAACTTCCAAAGAGGAATCAATTATAGGTTCAATAGATAAATCTACACTAAGTTTGTCTTCCTTACCACTAACAGACTTAGACTTAGACCTAGAAGCTCTCCTAACTCTATCGAGCTCTAGTTTACGCACATAGCGCTTCATAATCAACCAATCTTTCTCATCCAAAACTTTACATTCCCCGCACCTATTATTAAGGGCACAAACAAAACCCCTACAATTCGAACACACGGTGTGAGGGTCTACCGCCATTTTCGGTAGTCTCACCTTACATTCCTCATTCGCACAGACACGGTAATGACTTTTTTCACTCATAATGAAAACAGCAAAAAAGCTAAGAGATAACAAAAAAACACGATCGCCAAAACCCCAAATCAGAGTACTTCACCAAAAAGCAGACTGGTACACCGAGCAGGGAAAGCGAAGAAAAACTCTTAATGACGGACCAACGTGTTGTCGATCCGGCCGGCAGAGATGAACTGAAGAACAGAAAACGGGAATGATTCCTCCTACCACCCTTTAACGGGTGTTACCACCCAACCACCCCAAGGCGGTTGCCACGTTTAGAAAAATTCTGCCAAAATATTGATTATTAGCTATGTATATAAAACTGCCGGCAGAGATGAACTGAAGAACAGAAAACGGGAATGATTCCTCCTACCACCCTTTAACGGGTGTTACCACCCAACCACCCCAAGGCGGTTGCCACGTTTAGAAAAATTCTGCCAAAATAGAGATTATTAGCTATGTATATATAACTGCCAGGTAAGTTCTATTCATAAAATAAGTTCTATTCATAAAAAGGTACGTTCTCTTCGAAAATGACACTCGTTCCTATCGGAAATTAATAGTTTCAGAAATTTTTATATCAATATCTGCCGATAATGGGGGACCCCCCGTGGGAACTCGGTGGGGAAACCATGCTGGGTTAACGGTATATAATGGTAAAACAAGCCTTTTCTTCTCTATACATTACCTTCTGGGATGTATAATAAACAGGTGAAAAAATACGCTAATTATCTATATCCTATACTAACGGTATATTTTTCATTTATTTGTTTACATTCTACGGGTCGGTTATAGTCTGTCTCATTTGTTTGTTTGTACATAGCAGTTTTCAATCTTCTACGCATAAACTCCTCCCACCTGTGCATAAACTCTGCCTCCACCAATAGGATTACTGCTCTTATAACCCTTCCCCATTTCCCCCTACGACATTTTACCCCCCCCCCCCACATTCAAGTATTGTACTTCACCCGGATTATTAAAGTATTTTACTTGATCCAGTACAGCTATACGATTCCTTTTGTGTAACACCCATATATACATATTACGTTTGACTCAAGAATTACACTTTTTATTATCCGTTCTCTTATAAAATCACCTCGCTTTATATTCCCATTAAATATCTATTATACAATCCATTCTATCTTGCTATTATTCCTTTAGAAATGATATTTTCATAAAATAAATTTTTGAATATACTTACCCGCTGGTTATATAAAAGAGCTGAAGTCCCTGACGCCAGGGCAGAAAATTCAAATCTCGCGCTATCGAAGATACGCCAGGTGTACCAACCGCACCCTAGCGGTAGAACAGGTGGAACTACACACCAACTCCAGTTCTTCCATGCCTCATAGCCATACCATAGGTAGTCTCTAGAGGGGAGGAGGGAGGGTGTTAAATTTATATAACCAGCGGGTAAGTATATTCAAAAATTTATTTTATTATGAAAATATCATTTTTAAATATAAAACTTACCCGCTGGTTATATAAAAGAGCTGATTGACACCCCTTGGTGGCGGGTCAGAGACAGCTACATACAGAAAATTCACTTAAGGGTTACATACAATAAACTTAAGCAGTTCTCACCTGATAAGGAAGCTGACAGCAATGATACTCTGCCTCATTTCGTCCGCTATCCTTAAGAGATCCAGTAATCCACTCGGGCTGAAAATCTCTAGGAGCTGTCAAACGGTACAAACACCTATAACATAACAGGACCTCAACCAATACCCTTGTTCCGGGTGCACTCAAGGAACAAATTGACCACCTAGCCAAATCAAAGATTGCGGAAGACTGACGCCCAATCTCCACAAACAACCATAACAAACGAGTTCCAAGAGATAGAAAAGGGGTATTAGGAAAAAAGGGAACGTAGTGGTAGATCATTCACCTACTATCGCATTAGCAGCTATAAAAGGACCCAACGTAAAAAGGTCCTCATAGCGAGTCTGAACATTCTTCAAATAATGGGATGCAAAAACAGACTTACTTCTCCAAAATGTTGTATCCATCAGACTTTGCAGAGAACGGTTCTGTTTAAAGGCCACTGAAGTCGCTACCGCTCTGACTTCATGTGTCTTGACTTTGAGGAGCCTCTGATCCGACTCATCACACTGAGCATGAGCTTCTCGAATCAACAATCTAACGAAAAAAGACAAGGCATTCTTGGACATGGGCATCGAGGGTTTCCGAACTGCACACCACAGAGCGTCTGAGTTACCTCTCAGATTCTTAGTTCTGTCCACATAACACCGTAGAGCTCTAACTGGACAGAGAACCCTTTCCAATTCATCGCCAGCCAAATCCGAAAGGTTAGAAATCTCGAAGGATTTGGGCCATGGTCGAGAAGGGTTTTCGTTCTTGGCCAGAAACCCCAGTTGCAAAGAACAAATGGCTTTCCCATTCCGAAAACCAATGTTCTTGCTTAAAGCGTGAACTTCACTAACTCTTTTCGCAGTGGCGAGGGTAACTAGAAAAAGGGTTTTCAAGGTTAAGTCCTTAAATGAAGCCGAGTGTAAAGGCTCAAATCTGTCACTCATGAGAAATTTAAGGACAACATCCAAATTCCAGGCGATGGGAGCCGTTTGAATCTTCTTGGTCGTATCAAAAGACCTAAGTAAATCTCGTAGATCCTTATTATCAGAAAGGTCTAGGTTCCTGTGTCGAAAAACCGTCGCCAACATACTCCTGTAACCTTTAATAGTTGAAGACGAGAAGTTATGCTTAGTTTTAAGGTCCAAGAAAAAATCAGCTATTTGGGAAAGCGATGTACTGGAAGAGGAAATCGCGTTAGTTCTACACCATTCCCTGAACAACTCCCACTTGGACTGATACACCTTGATGGTTGAAGACCTTCTTGCCCTTGCAATTGCCTTGGCTGCCTTCTTCGAAAATCCTCTAGCTCTAGCGAGTTTTTCGATAGTCTGAAGGCAGTCAGACGTAGAGCTCGGAGGTTTTGATGATTTCGGGCCAAGTGAGGTTGTCTGAGAAGATCGGGTCTCATGGGAAGGCTTCTCGGGACATCCACCATCCATTCCAGTACCTCTGGAAACCAGCTCCTTGACGGCCAGAACGGAGCTATCAGTGTCATTCTGGTCTCCTCGTGTGAAACGAACTTCTGAATCACTTTGTAAAGGATCTTGAACGGAGGAAAGGCATAAACCTCCATGTGTGACCAGTTCATCAGAAAAGCGTCTATGTGAAAAGCTTCGGGATCTGGAACCGGAGAGCAGTAACACTCTAGTCGTTTGGTCTTCGCGGTGGCAAAGAGATCCACGAGAGGTCGACCCCATAACCGCCACAGACTCTTGCAGATGTCCGGGTGCAGAATCCATTCTGTGGAGAGAACCTGACCTTTCCTGCTGAGTCTGTCTGCGCTCACATTGTTGACTCCCTGGATGAACCGCGTCAAAAGAGTCACCTTCCTTTCCTCCGCCCAGATGAGGAGCAGTCTTGCAATCTCGAACAGAGACCAAGAGTGGGTCCCGCCTTGTTTCGCAATATAGGCCAGAGCTGTCGTGCTGTCCGAATTGACTTGGACTACCTTGCCCCTGATCTGCTTTTCGAAGCCGATGAGAGCCAGATGAATAGCTAAAAGCTCTTTTTGATTGATGTGGAGAGAGGTTTGCTCCACCGTCCAAGTCCCCGAAAGTTCCTGCTTCTCTAGAGTGGCTCCCCACCCCGAGTTGGAGGCGTCGCAACACAACACGAGGTTTGGGTTCCTCTGAAGTAAAGACAAGCCTTCTTTCAGTCTGGGCTCGTTGTTCCACCATTGAAGATGAGACTTGATGGAAGTCGAGATGGGAATGCAATCCCTGTCGAGGCTGTCCCCTTTCTTCCAATGGCGGTTGAGATGAAACTGAAGAGGACGCAAGAACAACTTCCCCAGGGTCACGAACTTCTCTAACGACGAGAGAGTCCCCAGAAGACTCATCCAATCTCTGACGGAGCAAAGATCTCTCTTCAGGAACGTTCGTACTTTTAGGAGGGCTGCTTGGATTCTCACCGACGACGGAAAAGCCCGAAAACTCCGACTGTGAATCTCCATCCCCAAATAAAGAATCTCCTGGGATGGAATGAGTTGTGATTTTTTCGAGCTCACCAGGAGACCCAGTTCTCTGGAGAGATCCAAAGTCATCTTGAGGTCCTTCAAACAACAATCGGCTGAGGAGGCTCTTATCAGCCAATCGTCCAGATACAGAGAGGCCCTGATTCCCCTCGAATGCAGCATGCTTGCCACGTTCAGCAATATCTTGGTGAACAATAGAGGAGCCGTGCAGAGTCCGAAACAAAGAGCCCTGAACTGGAAGACCTTGTTTCCGTCCATGAACCTCAGATAACGTCTGCAGCTGGGATGAATCGGAAGGTGGAAATAGGCATCCTGAAGATCTAAAGAGACCATCCAATCGTCCTTCCTCACAGCTGCCAGAACTGTTTTCTGAGTCTCCATGGTGAACGTCGAGTTTTGGACGTAACCATTGAGCACACTTACGTCCAGAACCGGTCTCCACCCCCCGGAACTCTTGGGTACTAGAAAAAGGCGGTTGTAAAACCCCGGAGACGTAACATCTTGCACTTCCTCTATTGCTCGTTTCTCTAATAAAAGAGATCTGTAGAAGCATGGCTTGTTTCTTGGGACCCTCTCTGTATTTGGGCGAAAGATCCACTGGATCTGTGACTAAAGGAGGATTGGTCAGGAAGGGGATCTTGTAGCCTTCCTTTAACACCTGGACGGACCAGGGGTCCGCTCCATTCCTCTCCCAAGCCTCCCAAAAGTGAGTCAACCTGGCCCCCACTGCTGTCTGAAGGAGAGGGCAGTCAGACTTTACCTCGGCCGGACTTGCCCCCTCTGCCTCTAGGTTTCCTTCCTTCTGGTTTAAAAGAGCCTCTTCTAGAGGGCTTCCCACGAAAGGACTGAGGACGAAACCCAGAAGAAGATTCCTTAGGTTTTCGAGAGGAGAATGACGGAGGCAAAACTTTCCTAGTCGAATGAGTAACTAAGTCATGAGTGGCCTTCTGAGTGAGAGCAGTAGCCACCTCGCCCACTAATTCCTGAGGAAATAACGAATTAGACAAAGGTGCGAAAAGAAGGCCTGTCTTCTGATAAGGAGACACTCCTGCGGAGAGGAAGGAGCACATCGTGGCCCTTTTCTTGAGAATTCCAGCTGTAAACAAGGCAGCAAGTTCGTTGGAGCCATCTCTCACACCTTTGTCCAAGCAGGACATCAAATGAACCAAACCACTAGTGTCCGTTTCCGTCATATCAGAGACCCTCTTACTCAAAGCCCCCAAAGCCCAGTCCAAAAAATTAAAAACTTCGAAGGCCCTGAAAAGACCTTTAAGCAAATGGTCGAACTCTGGAATGGACCACCAAATCTTCGTCTTCCTTAAGGCAAGACGACGAGAAGCATCTACCAAACTTGAAAAATCCCCTTGTGCAGAAGAAGGAAAACTCAAGCCCAACACTTCACCAGTCTCATACCACACACTAGATTTAGAGGCTAACCTAGCGGGAGGAAAGGCAAAGGCCGTCTTGCCAAAAGCTTTCTTGGAGTCCAACCAAGAACCCATTAACTTCAAGGCCCGCTTAGAAGATCGAGAAAGAACCATCTTGGTGTAAACTGGAACCTTAGTAGCTTTACCCAAGATGAATTCAGAAGGCGGAGAACGAGGGGCCACAGGGGTAAAAGAATCCGGGAAAATTCCAGTCAAAATAAGCATAAACTTGCGAAGGTCCACAGCATGCTGATAATGCTTCTCCTCCTCATTCTCAGAGACTTCCTCAATAGGATTATCCTCATCCGACTTTTCCTCTGGTTCGTCTTCTGGCAGTGCAGCAACAGCCGCAGCCTGAACCGAAGGAACAACGTCTGGATGGGACTGCCTGTCAAGGCCAACATCTGAGTCAATTTGGTGGGGAGAAGTAGAAGTCGATTGATGCGAAACACGGACATGTAGACGATCATCCTCAACCAACAACTGCTTAGACCGCTTAGAATTCGACTGTTGTTGAACAGAAGAACGCTTGAAATCAGAAGGTAACTGTTGAAGATCGCCGCGAGGTCGCGTAAAGTCCGAGGAATGTTGCTGCGAACGATCAAAGTAGTCAGGATGTCGCCGCTGTAAACCAATGTTTTGACGCGCAGCGTCCAAAAGTTGTTGCCGCGGGCGATCCACTACTTCAAATTGTTGCCGCGTCTCGTCCACTTGTCGACGCCGATGCTCTTCCCCGCGACCAGAAAACGCAAACTGGTTAACCAAAACTCTCTGACGCGACTCATCAAAATCAACCTGGCGTTGAACACTGTGAATGGGAGACCGTCTAAGTGATAACTCGTCAAGGCCATAAACCATCGAACGTTTGTGCGATAACTGGTCTGACATCGAACGCCCAGACACAACGCCAACACCTGGTTGATAAGAATCCATCAACGACGAGAGTTGTTCCTTCATAGACAAAAGCGCAGTCCATTTCGGATCAACAGAACTCCTAGAAGGAAGATTCGCACTAATGTCACCACGCATTTCAGGGGAAGAAAGCCAATCCGATGGAAGAGGAGGTGCATGAATAGTTACAAGGTCCGAATCGGAAGGAATCATATCCGCACGAACACGGTGATCTGAACGTTTGGCCGGAGTGCAAGCGCTGGGAGAACGGAAACGTTCCGGTGAACCCCACGAACTACATCCTGGCCGCACAGGCGATTCCCGACGCTGTGAATCAACATGGGAGCGTTTAAGCGGTCTCGACGCTCGCCGCCAGATCTCACTCCCCGACCCTTCATCGGAAGACGGGGATAACGTATGAACCTCACCTTTCCTACGATGAGGGTGAACGACCTGAGCTACGGCAACAGGAACGTTCGAGGGGACGTCTGCACGATTGATGATGCTTCTCGTTCCCTTAAGCCGTTCGACATTACTTCTCCCATGGGTTCGAGAGCTCGAAAGAGGTCTAAGGCTAGGTGAACGACAAGATCGTGCCGACGCACCCTCCGCAACACTAAACACATTATCAACACTTGTCACAACACCGAGAGAGTCACGATTCTTCGGTACCACATCAGACACCCGCGGTACCACATCAGACACTGAAACACTTTCCACAGTTCTGATAGGATCACGGTTTTTCAATACCTTTAACTCTGAAAAGATAGTATTTCTATCGGCTGCTAAGGACTCAACTTTCTCACCAAGAGACAAAATAGCAGTAAACATGTCCTTCATAGTAGGTTCCTGATCTACCACCACAGGGGAAGGAACAGGATTAGGAACAGGTAAATTAGGTAAGGTTCTATCCACAGATCGGGAAGAACTACGCCTAACTCTATCTCTCTCTAATCTCCTAACATAACGATCGTAAGTAACAAAATCATCATTAGTTAAGGAAAGACACTCATTACACCTATCATCTAATGAACAAAATTTACCCCTACATTTTACACAAATAGAATGAGGATCAATAGATCCATTAGGAAGTCGTGTACGACAACCCTCACTAACACACCTACGCTGAGCAGGGGAGGAGTCGGCCATTTTAAAGTTAACGTGAGAGACCGACAAGCAAAAAGTAAGGGAAAAAACAATAAAGAAAATCTCAAACAAAAAGATTTCAAGATAAGAACCAAGGAAAATTAATCAACGATAGCTTAAACTCAAAAAAGAACGTTGTACATCACCAAACAACTTCCCAAGAGAGTAAAAACACGAGAGCGAACTTCTGTATGTCAGTCAGCTATGACGGCAGAGAGAAGAACTGGAGTTGGTGTGTAGTTCCACCTGTTCTACCGCTAGGGTGCGGTTGGTACACCTGGCGTATCTTCGATAGCGCGAGATTTGAATTTTCTGCCCTGGCGTCAGGGACTTCAGCTCTTTTATATAACCAGCGGGTAAGTTTTATATTTAAAAATTTCGTTATTACCTTGTCACGCACAACTTTCACAATACTTACTCTGGACAAGTTTCCCATTCTAGTTCATTGATGTTTACTCTCAACGTTGTTTATCAGTTAACCAATTACGAACCCATACGTATGGAAAGTTTGCACAGAGGGGTTAATATTTCCCAAACCCCTTCCTTTATCTCTTCAAGTGGTTTCTCCATACCCTTTCCAATAAATCTTTTTCCGTGGAAACCTTTGTCCAAGTGAGGTCTTTTTTCATATTCTACAATGGAAGTTATAGAAACTTTTAGCGGCTGCAGTATTCCGTACTAAAAACCATTTCCTAAATTTCATGGTGAATTCTTTGATAATTATCTTAAATCACATACTGTAATACCCCCAGCGTTTACAGTGTCCTAAGTGCCTTTCATGGCTATCATACAGTTAAGATATTCATGTCATAGAAGTTAAGTCGTCACAGTCACAACACCCCGATGAGCCACAGGCTTCGTCGTCCCGGTCATAGAAGTCAGTCATTAATTTCTTTAATCTTAATGCGTTAGTTTTACTATTTGTTTAGCGTGCGCAGCTCAACATTACCGCTTGCCAGTACATAAAAGCTTGACATTTTATTTTCCCCCGAGCGAAGCGGGCCAGTGGCGGATCAAGAACCATTGTATTTAGCGTTGCCAATGTTAACGTAACATTGCTAATGTTAGAGTGCGCAGCTCGACATTACCACTGGCCAGTACATACGAGCTTAATGTTTTTATTTTCTGGCGAACGAAGCAAGTCCATGGCAGAACATAAGCCTTTATATTCAAACATTTTAACAGAAAATATGTTTCCCTCTAGTATATAATGTGATTTAACCGGTTTTCACCTTCATTTCAACCGCAACAACAACCAGTTCGGCTACTTGTAGTCAAACTGGTTGTTCTGTTTATTTGCGGTTGAAATGACTGTAAAATATGGTTAAATAACATTATTTGCTACAGGAAAATACATTTTCTGTTCAAAATGATACCCTGTAGACTTGTAAAACTTTACTTGGCTGTCTAATCTAAACACCTATATAATATAGGGCAAAACATAATATCAGAAGATCTCAAACCTAAACACCCCGACATATTGTGAGAAAATATAAAAAGAGAAGCTCTTTTTTAACCTAAACACACCCTCCTAACCTAACCTAGGAGAAAATGTGCAAAATAATAGTAATTTAACCTAAACACACACGTAACCTAAAATAGGAGAAAATGTGTAAAATAAGAGTAACTATTTAGACTAAACACCCTCCTAATCAAGTAGAAAACATTCAAAAGTAAGTGCTGTCTAACATTAACACACCCAAATAACTTAACCTAGGAGAAAACGTGTCAATTATTAGTTGTCTACCTTAATACATCCACCTAACGTAACCTAAAAGAAAATGTGTAAAATAAGAGAAACTGTCTACCTTCACATCTACCTAACTTATGAGAAAACGTGTTATTATAAAAGCTATCTAACCTCAACACACCCACCTAACCTAATCTAGGAGAAAATGTAAAAGAAGAAGTTGTCTAACCTAGGAGGTACCAATTCATGAAAAATAAAAGTCGAACTGGTTGCTGCTTGTTTGAGGTTGAAATAGAGTTAAAACTTTGGTTGATAAATGTCTAGGAGAAGGCCGCACCCTTTTTTCAAGTATCAATGACGTAAAAAGGCAAAAAAAAACACCAGATTGGTGTTGCACATTGCATAGAAACATGAGGAAATGAATAAATAAGAAACTAAGACTTACTCTTCCACACAAAATGTGAGCATAAACCTACTACTACAATTATGGGGGACCCCAGTGGGAAGCGGGGTTTTTGGGTGGGGGGAATAGGAGAAAAGTGATTTTCGGGGCACTACCGAACCTAATACATCCACCTAACCTAACCTTGGGCCATATAACCCCTACCTATGCCTACCGGGGGGGCTGCGACCCCCCCCCCTTAAGGCCAGTGATTTTCGGGGTCAAACGTATAAGACGTCATAGTGGACTAGTTTCTCTGCGGATTATAGTAGTTACAAGTCAACAATAACAAGGGACTTAAAAATTCTGGGATGAAGACATAAGTAGCATGAGTTTGATAATCGATATTTCGACTGTTATTGAATTTCACCAAATTATCTCACTCGTATACTACTATTTACATACATTTCTACACATTCTAGTAAAAATACATTGAATATCACTATCTTCATGCGGCCCTCTCCTAGACATTAACCCTTCGGTTATATCACGTTATTTACAACAGGACAACATGTTTGAAATGTTTCCCCGTCCGTAAATATAATTTTAACAAAATATCTAACTTAAGAACCACCCTTACCTAGGGGTTATACCGTTTTGGTTCTTCCAACCCCTTACCTTACCTAGGAGGTAGGAGGGTGTAAAACTCCTCTACAAAGCAAAATACATCTTTTGATTAGCCACTTTACCTACCTTAAATCAGAAACACAACACTTTTTGGTAGCACTGAATGATCACGTCCATTTTTTACTCATGGTAGACAACCAACAGCCTACACGTTGTTTATACGTTGCCTTCAACTTCGTCAATTATCATATGATAAATGTCAGTCACAGGCTCACAGTCAATTGGATAATCATGAAACGAGGCAACCAATCGCGTTTCAGCATTTTTTTTTGTACTTTACCCATAATTCATAACTAAAACAAAAGACGGTCAGTCGTTTTTACCCACAATGCATTGACTATAGGATAAAAGAACAAAATACCATCAGGAGTAAAACTAATATGGCAGCGTTAAAACATCCTTGTGATAACAATAAGGAACTAAATTAATCTGCAAATATCTTTATAATCCTTGCTTTGTGGACAATTATAGTAACGTTTTCGTTTGATTACTCTAAAATATATATGAAAAATATCCGAATTTGGCTGAAACTGTAATATATCTAGGAGGTATAATGGACTGTGTTGATTAAATAGTATCGATTTTGTTTTACGATTTATTGCGTCGTCCCTAAAATGCATATATTTATCAACATACTTTACCCCCCCCCCCCTTACTTTATGAATGCTGTGAAAAACACAATTCACCAATAAAAAAAAATTCCTGGAACACTATTTCCACAAATTTTAAAAAGCAACAGAGGGAACTACGTCAACGGTCAATTTGCAATCACTCCAGTAGCTTTTCCATGCTTTACACGTCCTCAAAAATCAAATAAGAAAGACCTTGTCACATGGGGCAAATCTGTTAACAGTGTACTACAACTGAACTCGCTTGAACGAAGACGTAGCAAATTATATTTCCCTCATATAGTTAATGGCAGTGTCAGTCCAAGTTGGGAAACCTGAATGCTATTTCTTTCTTTAAGTTCGGTTTAAATTGAAGGAAGCTAGTCGATTGCGGTACAGATATAAACATTTTATATAGCAAAATTTAAACAACAATCATATCGCAGCCTAACCTTCACTGGGTGGGTTTCATAGAATAACCCTTAAATATCCAGACATTATTAGTCAACGGAACAGCACGAAATAAGTCCTAACCAACTACGATTCTGCAACCAGCATGTGAAAAGTAATAGCAAATAAGTTAATATGTAAATAACGCTTGGATGTATACTAACCTATAGGCTAGAGCGTATATCAGTCTCAAAAAGAATTCATTAACACTTCGCGTATTGGGTGGTCTGCATGAAAGGCCATTTACGGTCGACTGCATAGGCCAGACTTCTAATCGGTTACCGGATTCTATTACTAACATTAGACAATTTACGGTCCTAGTTTAGGAAAAGCCTCGAATATTGCCAGATGGGCAGCACGTCAAAAATAGCCCCTGTTGCCAAGATTTAAGATATGTATTTTATTTATTTGGTTCCAAAGTACTGTAGTCATTTCAAAAATTAACACTAACATTCAATTCATAATGAGCCCTTGTTAGTGCTCGTTACCAAATTTGCACTAAACGTTGGGTTATGATTATGATCATTTCTCTAGGGCTAAAACTCGGCAATTTAAGCTATATATTCAATCATAAAACCGCGTTTGCATGTCTGGTCGAAAAACCGACGAGGAACCACGCCCACTCCTGGTTAAGTGTTATGTCTTTACTGTAACGAGGTGATTACACCTGCCCAATGGTGGACTATTAAAAAATGGAATGATGTAAATTGAATGGAAAAATAGATCATATTAATAAAGGATTTTCAAAAATATTCATTCACATAAAAATTAAATAAAAACAACCTGATTTCACTTCTATTCATTATTTTTCTCCACAATTCCCCCTCTAGTTTTTTTTTTTTTTTTTTTTTTTTTTTACTGAATTTGATATGGATATGGCTTGGGAAGTATACCTCGCTAATAGGATTCTAAGCTCTTATTTCATTATTTCAAAACACTTATGCTCAAGTGCCATTGTTGACATAAAGCTGACTTAATCTAAACATGAAAATACCGGTAATTTACATGTGGCTTCCAATATCCAATACACATCCGAATTCTTCAAAGGATTAGAGGATACCTAATGCCTTCAAGGAGAGAGAGAGAGAGAGAGAGAGAGAGAGAGAGAGAGAGAGAGAGAGAGAGAGAGATTTAATTGGGCCATTACATAAATACATTATCATGGGACATCACATAGAAATACTGTTGGCTCGGTCTAATGAGCTAAAGTTCCTTCACAGACCTGCTAAAATAAAGTCGTGTGCCATATGGTCAGAACATAGACCTATAGTGCATAAAAATCAACGGCTTACATAGTCTGCTAAATACTAGTGGGCACAATAAAACTTCAGATAAACAGATACACACAAACGGGTGAACAAATATGAAAAAAAGGTTATCAGATACAAAACATAAAATACATATAATGAACGAAAGTATCCTACATAACTCATCACTGGATTTCGGGAAAAATACAGATAAAGAAAAAACACAAGACTTAGTAACTAATAAAAATCATACTCGAAACACAAGACTTAGTGTTAAATCTTAAACTAGGCAGGATCAAGAAATGACAGTCAGCGTTGTTTCTTATCTTCATTGCAACTGACGCTGCTGCATCATGCACAGCGGAAGGAAATACAGATAGCCCGTGACGTAGACAATGACGTCACTTATGTGGGCGGAGCTTAGGCGCTGCAAGCAGCCTCATCTTACATCTCCCTCCCAAAATATTACGAGGGTAATATTTTCAAAACTTATAAATGACAATATCAAAAGCAGGTATGATAAACAAAATTCTATACTCTCTTAATGTAAAACATCAGACATATAAGGTAAATCATAATCGTAATAATCAATGGTAACGTTCAGATGGGATAGATAGAGAGAGAGAGAGAGAGAGAGAGAGAGAGAGAGAGAGAGAGAGAGAGAGAGAGAGAGAGATAACAACATCGACAGCATTAACGTAACCTCAATGAAACAATAATTACATCAGCATTGTAAGATGTGCACTAAAATTGAGTCGTGAATGCAACACCAACCTAACTTAAAATTTCCTACAAAATATAATTTTGTAAATGAAATCAATGCACGTCTAAGTGCAGTAAAATAAAACAGAATTTTTCATTTTATAAATGCAAGATCAAAGCAGAGATAATTAAACATAATCGTTCATCCAGGCAGGGGCCTCTCTCTTCCTTGGAGGCCGTACCTCTGGCGCTGATGGGGGAACTTAAGCTCATGACCCACTTCGTCGTCGGTAGGAGTGGCTCCTCTTGTCTCATTGACGGGCAGTTCAGTGACCTTGAGGTGTCTTCTGTTCCTTATGGACGGACCCCCACTACCATCTAGTCTCACGATGTACAGTCTATGAGGTCGTTGCTCGACTATGATTCCCAGCCTGTCCCAGGCCTTGGTCATCTGGTGTTCTGAATCCTAACGTGAGTGCCTGGCTGTAAGGGCGTTAGCCTCCTGTCGCTGCCGCTTTCGATTATCTTCTCATTTTTCTCTGCTACTTGAAGTTCTCTTTTTCTAATGGATTTTCTCCAGTGTTGGTCTATCATATAGTTGAGTTTTGCAGTCGGTGCACCATCCCGTAACTGTCTCCCAGTTGCCAGTTGCGCCGGAGATTTATTTATACCTCTTAAAGGCGTGTTCAGGTATTGTAGCATGGCCAATGATACCTTGTCGTTATCGAGGCTTCCAGTCCCACTGATACTTGTTCTAATTATCCTTTTCGCGGACTTAACCGCGGCCTCGGCTCTCCCATTTGACTGCGGATAGTGGGCCGATGATAGGCGTATGTCAACTCTCCATCTCCTGTAGAAGGTCATCATCTCTTCACTCACCAGGTTGGTGCCGCCGTCGGTAGACAATTGTTCGGGTGCTCCCCATCGAGTGAAGTAATGCCTAAGTTTTGTCATGACCTTTGCAGACGAGGTGCCATTGGGGAAGTGGGCTATTTCTAGCCAGCCTGTAAGCCTGTCACAATATGCCATATACATGCGTCCTTCGAGCTGAAACAGATCCATGACAGTCTGTTGGAACGGATACTCAGGGGCAGGGGTCATTTTCATGACTTCGGCAGGAAGTGATGGTGCGTGGGTGTCGCACGATGTACATCGTGAACGATGATGCTGGAGGTCACCCTCGATGCCTGGCCAATAGTCCGAATGTCTCGCTCTCCTCAACATTGTATCTAGGCCTTGATGTCCAGCATGGAGGTTGGCGGTTATCTGGTGACGAAGCCCTTCGGGAATGACAAGGCGGATGCAGTTGTTGTTGAAACAGTATGTGACCAGGTTGCCAGATATAGAGAGACGTTCTCTGATGCCGTAGAAGGGCCTCAAACATGCAATTTCTTGAGATTTCTTCGGGTTCCAATCCCCTGCATTCACTCGAGCGACTAGCAGCTGATATGCTGGGTCGTCCAGGGCTGCCTCTTCAACAGTTTTCTCGTCTATAGTGCACTGCTCCTGTAGGTTTTCTGCGATTGCTGACACCATGGCAATCGTTAATTCTTCGTTAAAGGTCGCATCCTGTCCATCTGGCGTCGTCCTCAGGGTAGGAAAACGAGAGAGAAAGTCAGCAGCATGATTTCTCTTGCCTGGTAGATATTTAACGTTGAAATTATACAATAAGGTTTTCTCCTTTAATCTAAACAGTCTGGGGTTGGTAATGTCGCCGAGACTCCTATTGCCTAGTAACTTGACTAAGGGGTGGTGGTCCGTGACAATGGTTAAGTTCGGGCAGCCCAATAAGAACAACCTTGCCTTTTTTAAGCACCAAGCCACTGCAAGGGCTTCCCCCTCCACAGCTGCATACCCAGACTCGGCGGGCGTGAGGAACCGACTGCCGCAAAGTGCTATCCTCCAACCATCTCTACAACAGAAGGGGGTTTCGACAGAGGTGCAACTGCAATACTGTTGGAGGATGACGAAGCCCAGCCCCTCCTTACTCCAGTCAGTGACTGCAACAGTCGGCCGCAGCTTATCGTAGTAGGTGAGGCCGTCCTTGGCCAACTTGCAGACGATGTCTTGCACTTGACGAAACTTTTCCTGAAGGTACTCATCCCAATAAACCTGTTTGCCCGAGGGCTTCTTCAGCAGGTCTCTAAAGTGGGTCATGATGGGCGCCGTTGTCAGGAAGGGGGCCAGCTGATTAACAAAACCATACCATGACCTGATGTCGGATATTGTGGGCTTTTGGGGCATAGAAAAACGTTTTATGGCAGATAAATAATCTTCTGAAGGCTTGTAGGAGTCCCAACCGACGTCGAATCCGACAAATTCCACTTCTTTCTTGCAAAACTTGAATTTTTCTGGTTTCAAAGTGATGCCCTTGTATGCACAGACAGTAAGGAAGTCGTACACATGCCAAAAGGCGCTTTCTACGCTCGAATCGTACAGAAGTGTATCGTCCACACACTTAAACTTCCTGGGTACTTCTTCAATGGCATCATCGAAACGGTGTGTATATGCGTCGGAGGCAGAACAATATCCCATTGGTGTCCTTCGGTATTGGTACCTACCCCAAGGTGTAATGAACGTGGTTAGGGGTATGCTCTCCTTGTCCAGTTCTACCTGGTAAAATCC